>NC_071995.2:126370833-126678750 GCF_028885655.2 Pongo abelii
AATCCATTTAAGTCAGTGGCAAAGAGACAAAAAAAAATAATCAAATATTTCTTCCTAAGGAACAAAATCTGAATAATTGCTGAATTCAGTACCAGTCACTTCAATTTGCATGCAACTTTGGCTTAGAACCTCATCTTCAGATGAGGAGATCCGAGCCATTCTTTCTTTCTCTTCATTTTCAGAAGTAAATGCCAATCCATGATACCAGAGGCACTGTTTATTAATAGAGAACTCATGTTCCCACTGTGATTCAATTACAGGGGAGAGCTATTCAACATATAAATTACAAAAAAAGTCATTGCATCATTCCAAGTGCAAAAATAATACAATTTTGGCAGACTTTTTTTGTATCTCATTTTTTAAAAAATTAACCATCACCGAGTATTAAGGAGGTGCAGGAAACCGTGGGTCTAACTGTAGGTTCTTTAGCTACCTGAGCCTGAGATAAGGGGTAGAGGGGATATTCGTCTGTTCTTGCATTGCATAAAGAACTATCTGAGACTGGGTAATTTATAAATTAAAGAGGTTTAATTGGTTCATGGTTCTGTAGGTTGTAAAGGAAGCATAGCTGGGGAGGCCTCAGGAAACTTACAATCATAGCCGAAGGCGAAGGGGAACCAGGCACGTCCTGCATGTCTGGAGCAGGAGGAAGACAGAGAGAAGGGGGAAGTGCTGCACACTTTTAAACAACCAGATCTCATAAGAACTCACTATCTTGAGAACAGCAAGGAGGAAGTCTACCTCCATGATCCAATTACCTCCCACCAGTTCCTTCCTCCAACATTGGGGATTATAATTCAACATGAGATCTGGGGTTAGGGGAACAGAGAGCCAAACAATATCAGGGGAAATGACTACTCACAGGTGTGTTAGTTTCCTCTTGCTGCTGTAACAAATAATTATAAACTTTGTGGCTTAAAACAATGCAAATTCATGATTGTACAGTTCTGAATGTCAGAAGTGCAAAATGCAGCTCACCAGACTAAAATCAAAGTATCAGAAGAACTGTGCCCTTCTGGAGGCCATAGGGGACATTCCATTTTCTTACTTCTTCCAGCTTCTGGAGGCCGCCGCTACTTCTTGACTCATGTCCCCCTTCCATCTTTAAAGCCGTCACTTGCATCTCTCTTACCTCTGCTTCTGTGTTGGCATCTTCACTGGCTCTGATCCTTCTGCCTCCTTCTCATAATGACATTTGTGATTACATTTGGTCCACTCAGATAATTCAGAATCATCTCCACAGCTCAAGATTCTTTACTTGATCACAATGGCAAAGTCCCCTTTGCCATGCTGGTTAACATGTTCACTGGTTCTAGTGATTAGGATATGGACATCTTTGGGGTTCTTTATTATGTCTAGTACAACATGCAAAAATCATTGGTGTCTTTCCTTCTTCTGTAACTAGCCATGTAGTTAAATATTCATAAATAATGCCATGTCTTAAATGCCTGTCTGTTCCTCCAGGAGAGACATCTAAAAGGCAGAATAATATTAAAAATTAAGAGCTGTGTCATACTTCACATGACAGGCATTTGAATTGCATTAATTCTTACTATAAATTCAAAATTCAATTTCTAATGAGCTCAACAACACTAAACTTTAGAAAGCTGAGTGTTATCTCTTCTGTATGCTTGCAGACCAATAGCAAAGGTTTTGATATTTGGGAAATCTGATTATTTCTTTGCCTGATGGTTCATTGGTTGACTGGGTGCGACAATTTTTACTTCTGTGATCTCTCAGGTTTTTTTTCCATTTTCCATAAATTTGTTATTCATCTTCCTCATTTCCACCATTAAAACCTTCCCATCACTGAAGCTTTGAATGAAAAGTTACTTTCAAAAATAATCTTTTTTCATCATTTCAATAGTATTTATTATGTGTCTGATATGTGCCATGAACCTGCCGGATTCTGGGGTGCAGCAGTAAGTAAGATAATGTCCTTGCCCTTCATTGCATAGGATGGTCAGGGGAGACCTCACTGTTATGGTCACATCTAAACTAAAGGGAAATTGATAAGAACAGCATTCCTGAAACACAGAACAACAAGTGCAAAGGCCATGAGACAGAGTTGAGCTTGGCTTGTTTAAAGAATGGAAATATAACCAGAGTCAATAAAGAGCACTAGGTGTGAGGAGATATGGCCACCCTTCTCTTCTCTAGACTCTGACAGCTTCCAGTCTGTGCCCTTGTCTGAAATGTATCCCAGGTATGTGTGCAGGTCCCTGACCTCCTTTATTACATGTACCTCACCCAGTGCTTACTTCTAATAATCACCCAGAAACTACTTATTCAAGTATGACTACTCCATTGAAATGAGAAGTATATTACTCCAATATTTAGCAATCAACTTACAGGAAATCCTAGATAATCTTCAGGAAGCCAAGGTAGGTAAGTGAGTATAATGAAATTGGAGTCCTGAAGTGTATCAGTTTATATATTATAGATACACCAAATTCCTAGTGCATTATATTATAATAACAAATATTCTCTCCCCAAATTGCAGTGGGTTAAAGCAAACGAAAAAAGTGTTTTCATTTTGTTTTTCTTCCTTTTACTGCCTTATGTTCATTGTTGGCATACAGAGGGCCTCTGCTCCACAACGTCACTCAGGCACATAGTGTGGTGGAGCAGCCATTATCTTCAACATGTGAAAAAGAAAAAAAGACATCTATGCGTGTTTAATAATTACTCAATAGTGGTATAGAATGGGGAGGTGTGAGGAGGGAAGGCAGAAGGGAATGGTGCTTGTCCCACCCACTCCCTCACTCCTAATATCAGCCAGGCTGCTATAGCTTTGTTTATTCAGTCGATGAAATTCTAGTCCAGGGCCTTCATTTGCCTCTGCAGCTGAGAGCACACTATTCTCAGCTAAGAGGAATGACGGGGAAGTGGAATGAGCGTTGGAATTTATGAGCTTTTAAAGAGGACGGAGAGCAAAAGTTGGAGGACACATTTTGTGGGAAAATTTTTATTTGTATTCCCTGATTAGAGGAGTGGAGGGTGAAGCAGTCTCTGGTTCATCAGCTAGAAATAATAAGACATGTTACCATTCTCAGTCAACTCAGAAATTAAACACAGTTAAAGTGCATTTATTCTCTGGTCACACTGGGGCTTCACAAAACAGAAGAAAACACCCCTGTCACTTTAGGAGGCTACAACCCAGTGAGAGTTTATTTTATGACTGTTTCTTAAAGCCAGGTTTACACTAGCCAAATGAAATGAAGAACTGGGCAATTATGAATATAGTTCATTTCCAGAAACAAAATAAGTCTATGAAGTTGCTGCAGTCCGGCCTATCAGAACCAACAATTCTGTTATTTTTCAGCTTGGCCAGTTTTCCCAGGGGTGTTTCCCCACTGTGGTAATTGAAGCTGGCTGAGAAAACCAGTGGGCTGCCGGCAGAGCCTGAATCTCCAGGCCCAGGGAGCTGGGAGAAGCTCTCTCTAGCTGGGGAGAGCTCTTCAGATTGACTTCCAACCCCCTTAGGCTTGGTTCATGTTTCTCTAGTGTCTCCAGGCTTGTGGGGGGTGGGGATGAATGATGGATTTATAATTTTTTTCTGGATCGTTCTCTATTGTTTCTTTTTGTTTGATCTTTTTTGTGTGTGTTTTAATGCACTGGGGCTCAGGACGTCCTCTGGAGTTCTCTGGTAAGGAGGAATGTTGGTGACAAATAGGAAAGTCAGGCTTCCTTTCTGATGTTGGCCAGAGACAGTGAGGGTGGGAGCAGGACCTGTCTGGGCCCTGTGGGCAGGATGGGAAGAGGTGGGGGGACTGCCAGGCACTGCTGGCTTGGAGACGGGGTTGCAGCTGGACTCTGAGACTTTCCTTGTGAGGTTTCTGATTTCCCAAGAGTTGGCTTTTGACCTGCGGCATTCTGGAAAGAGGATCAGAATCCTGCCCTCAGGAGGCCCAGACCGTCCTAGGGCCTAAGAGACCCCTGCATCAGTAACCTGAACAGGTGCCACTGGAAGGACAGAAGAGAAGACAGCGCTTTAAAAATCAGTAAGAAAGTACGAGGGGGCGGGGCAGAGGAGTCCAGGACCCCTCTGCCTGCTTCTGCACAGAAAGGACTACAAGGGCAGGGATAAGTCTGGGGCACCCGTGTTTGCTTTCCTGAGTCCCCCCAGACTTGCACACAAGTGCATTGAGGAAAGAAATCAAACAGCGCAGGAAAAGCATGGATTGAAAAATAAAATGTTCCTCTATCCCTATGTCCCATTCCTTTTCCCTTTCCTGAGGTCACACTGTTAAGTTTCCGGTGTGGCATATGTATCTCTCCCCGCTTTTTGTGCATCTTGTTACCGCGCCCCCACCCCCACGCCATGTACAAATGTCACTATAGATCTTTCTATGCTAAGCCACATGGGCCCCTTAACCTCACACGGATCTCTCCCCACTTTTTTGCATCTGGGGACCGCGCCCCCTACCCCAGCCCCATGTGCAAATAGATCTTTCTGTACTAAGCCGCATGGGCCTCTTTACCTCAGGTGTTTCCAGCAATCAAGACCAGAGCAGGATGTGCCCCATAGGCTGGGAGTTGGAGAGTGCTGCCCCCCGCCCCGCAGGGCCTCGGGAGGGTGAAGGGGCCAACTCCTTCTCTGCTCCCTGGGGATCTGGCCGGAATTCCCCAGGGCTGCAGGGCCCGCCGCCCAGCGCCAAGAAAGCGGGTGACCACATCGAAGTTTCTCCACGGGAGGAGCGGATTCTTCTGGAGACGCCGCCTTCTCCCCGCGCCTCTTCTTCCAGCACTGCCACACGGGCCCTGGAAGGATCCCGCACCCTCCGCTCAGTCCGCGCTCAGTCTCTGCTCCGGGCTGGGGGCTTTCTCCACCTGCCCGGGCGGGGGCGCCAGAGGGGAAGAGCGGGGACTGCAGGGAAAGGGGCGGGTTCGGGGGGACTGCGCGGGGCAGGAGGTGCTGGAGCCGGTGGTTGGCATCGCTGGAGGCAGAGGGGACCAGGAGCGGGAGAAGCCGGGGCCGGAAAGGCGAGGCGGGGCTGGGGCTGGGGCTGGGGCTGGGGCGGCTGCGGGGCGCGGGGGGGATGCCGAGGGGCCGGGCTGGGGCAGGGTCTGCAGGTGCGGCGGGCGGATCGGCGGCACCCGCTGCAGACGCTGTGGGTGAAGCGTCGTCCTGGCCCCAGCGAGCAGCGGCTCCGGGTGGACCTCGCAGGGATGCGGAGCGGCCGGATGCTGCCGACTCGACTGCTCCGGGCCGCCCCAGGGTGTGGGCGGCCGGCAGGGACCGCCGGTGAGCGGTGGGCAGGTCTCAGGACTCTCTCCGGACGTGCGGTCCCGGGCCGCGCCGGGTGCTGGACACGCTACCCAGCCAAGGTGAGGCAGGAGCGGCGTCTGCGGTGCTGGCGCTCGGCTTTTAGGAAGCTCCCCCACTCGGCCTCCCACCACGGTCTCTGGGGGTCCAGGCGGAGGGAGCTGACCCTGGAGTTTGGGGATCTAGAGGGGGCGCAGGTGCACCTGGAGCGCCGGTGCAGGGCTCCTCCGCTCGGATGGGCGGGTCCTGCTGGGAGTCGTGGCGCCTTTGGGGCCAGTTGGGGGCTCCAGCCTCTCCAAGGTGTTGTGTGAGAGTGGATAAGAGGGTGTGGGTAAGAGAAAGGTTCTGAGGACCCACGGTGTCTCACTTCCTATCCCTCTGTCAGCCAAACTGTGGTACTAGAACGAGGGACAGCCCGGTGTCTGGTTCATTTTGGCTCCAACCGATGAGTACCTACCCTGCCTCAGCTCGGATCACCTGTGCGAATAGAAAATGGCAGTAACCTTTGCGTAGCATCCCTATAGTCATTTCCCACCAGACACGGGTGCCCGTCAGGGTCTCAGAGTGGGGAATCACATCCTCTTTCCCTGGAACCGTTTCCACCTGAGAGCTCTTCAAGCCGAGCCAGGAACGCGTGGGACTGAACATTGCTGAAAGAAACGGAAAAGTTGCTTTTGCTTTCTTAGATGCCTCACGCACAGCCTCGAGTTCGCTGGAAACCCATGGCCTTTGAAGCTGATGGCTCCCAACTAGACCCAGATTTTCAAAAACATGCCCTCTATGGTTTAGAAAGAGTGTCCTATTTCTCCCTGGAGCTCCACGTATACAAACATGATTTGAGAGGGGGGAATTGATAGGGGTCAGGATGATTTTCCTTTCCTGTAATTTTTTTTTTTTTTTTTTTTGTGACTGAGTCCGGCTCTGTCACCCAGGCTGGAGTGCCAGATCTCAGTGGCAAGATCTTGGCTCACTGCAACCTTTGACTCTAGGGTTCAAGCGATTCTTCCATCTCAGCCTGCTGAGTAGCTGGGAATACAGGCACGTGCCACCATGCCTGGCTATTTTATTGTATTTTTAGTAGAGATGGGGTTTCAACAAGTTGGCCAGGCTGGTTTCAAACTCCTGATCTTAGGTGATCCGCCTGCCTCGGGCTCCCAAAGTGCTCGGATTACAGGCCTGAGCCACCAAACTCGGCCTCTTTTCCATATACATATATTGAGACAGTGTCTTGTTCTGCTGTCCAGGCTGTAGTGCAGTGGCAGGATCTTGGCACACTGCAACCTCCATCTCCCAGGTTCAAGCAGTTCTCTTGCCTCATCCTCCTGGGTAGCTGAGATTACAGGCTCCCACCATCATGCCTGGCTAATTTTTGTATTTTTGGTAGAGACAGGGTTTCACCATGTTGGCCTGGCTGGTCTCAAACTCCTGACCTCAAGTGATCCGCCCACCTTGGCCTCTCAAAGTGCTGGAATGACAGGCCTGAGCCACCGTGCCCGGCTTCTTTTCTGTAATTTTTAAAAAGGTAAAATGCATCTTTAGGAGCAAGGTTCAGACTAAAGCTTGGTGAGTGAATAGTGAGTGACCTGGAGCTATTTTCAATGAGTTGCTCTGAAGGTTTCCTTGAGAAAGCTGACTCTGGAGCAGAGGCTTGAATGAAGAGAGGAAGGAGAGCTGCGAATACTTAGGAGAAGCTGTCCAGGCAGGAGAGAGAGAGTGAAACTGGAATAAGCTTTGTGTGCTGGAGAAACAAGATGGCCAGTTGGCGGAAGCAGAGGGAGAGCAGTTGGAAGAAAGTGATCGGGGCAGACCCATGTGGACCCTCATAGAACACGTGTAGCTGATGCTGAAGTTTCCCCACCTCAGTATCCGTTCTCCACTCTCTTTGTCAGCATAGAAATCTCTGTTTTTAGCTTGACAGAATAATGACTATATTTTCCAGCTTTTTTTTTTTTTTTACTCCTCATAAGGCAGGTATCCCTGTGATTAACACTTGATATGGCTGAGAGTGGTGCCTGAAATTTCCTTGATTTTTTTTTTTTTAACTTTTTAGATTCAGGAGGGATGCATGCAGGTTTGTGATATGGGTGTGTTGTGTGATGCTGAGGTTTGGGGTATGACTGGCCCATCGCCCCAGTAATGAGCATAGCAGCCAATAGATAGTTTTTGGACCCTTGTTCCCTTCCCCCCCTCCCCGTTTCGTAGTCCCCAGTGTCTGTTGTTCCCATCTTTAAGTCCGTGTGCACCCAATGTTTAGCTCCCACTTAGAAGTGAGACCATGCAGCGTTTGTTTTGAAATGTTCTTAATGGAAGGAAACATGTCCCTCCTACATCCTGGTGGCTAGAATGTGGGTGTCATGACTGGATTACCAGCATCTATTTGGGGCCACACAATGAGCTTAGGAATGGAAGTTTGGCACAGTGAAGCAACAAGAGAAGGGGATCTGGGTCTCTAGACTTGGGCTGATTGCCTCTAGGCTACAGTGGCATGAGAGAGAAATGAAACTCCTCTCTTGTTTAAGACACTGTGTTTTTGGAACCTTCTGTGACTCACAGCTCAGTCTAATCCCGTTTGATATACCGAGGTAAGAACTTTAAATTTTATTCTAATCCCAAGGAAATATTTGGAGAATTTTATGCCGGGGGGGACGTAACGTGTTCACTAAAGGCTCACTCTGGCTTCTAGGAGAGATCAGGCACCAAGGCCCAAGAGTAGAAGTAGGTCAATTGGTTGAGGGCTCTTGCAGTTATCTTGGTAGAAGGTGATGGTTGAATTAGACTATGGTGGAAGTGCGGTAGGTGGTGATAAGTGGTTGTATTTGGAGTGGATTTATGTACTGTGTATTTTTGGTTTATCAAATGTATTTTTTTTAATCTGGGGATATCATTTATATGCATTAAAACACACCCATTTTCAGTGCACAGTTAATACATTTTGGCAACTACATACATCTGTTCAAACACCATCACAATCAACATACAGAATACTCCATTCATCCTGAAAGTTTCCTCATTCCCTTTCACAGTCAGTACTCCCATAGACTCCAGACCCAGCAAACACCAATTTGCTTTCTGTCACTATACATTAGATCTGCCTTTTCTGGACTATCATGTAAGCAGATTCATACAGAATATTGTTTCTAGCTTCTTTCACTTCACAAATGTTTATGAGATTCATCTTGTTGTTATGTGAATCGGTGACTCCCTTCATTTTTAGTGCAGAGTAGTGTTTGTTGCTGGGAGTCGATTTACCGCCATTTGTTTACCTTCTCGTGTGTTCATGAACATTGCATTGTTTCTAGGCATTGTTGTTATGAACAAAACTACTATAAACATTCATGGACAAATCTTTGTGTGGTCATATGCTTTAATTTGTCTCTGGCAAATGCTAAGAGCAGAATAATTGGGCAATATTATAAGTGTAAATTTAAGCATGTAAGAAACTGTCAACCTTTTCTCCAACTGATGTATTAGGTTGGTGCAAAAGTAATTGTGTGTTTGTTTGTTTGTTTGTTTGCCATAAAAGGAATGGCAAAAACCGCAATTACTTTTGTACCAACCTAATGATTCCCAGTTGCTCTTCACTCTCACCAAATTTTTGCATTGCCAGTTTAAACAATTCTGTCCTTTACTTGCAGAACCCTGCTGCTAATGTGCCCAGCTAAAAAGAAAATAAAACAAACTGACAAACACAAAACGCTGTATTTCCCAGCAGTGCAGCCAGCTGACAAGGTCTGGCCAATGAGAGGCCAGTGGAAGTTCCTGGGCAGGACTTCCGGGAATTCCCATAAACTGGACTGAGTTTCCACTCTCCAAAATGGTGGCCCAGGAAACTTTATACCTGGGGGAGTTCTCATCTCAACCCCAGGGCTTGTGAGCAGGCTTGGCTCTCAGCTGGAGCTGGTCTGCTTCTGGTGGATTGTGGCCCTGTATGGACAACTCAGGCAGCTCTTGGTCCTTGATCTCCTCCTCACCTTGTTGCGTTAGCATAGTGGTTCCACCTTAGCAAAAGATTTCACTCCTTGCACCCTCATCTGGACATCTGGGGAATCATACTTTTGGGGGATGTGGCTAACCTTGCCCAAAGCCTTTCTGTATTTGGATTTTGGTGGATCCTGGGTCCACAGCTAAAGGGATGCAAGGCCTGAGTAGGGCAGAGATTCATGTTCCTTGGCTGGTTTACTCAAGGATGGGGAAGGGAACATGAGAATTTAAATGAGAGAAGTGTGGGTCTTGGTTCAGGGCTATGCACAGAAGCAAACCCTGAATGAGAGAGGAGGAAGTAAAAGGCCATTTAAATACACTACACGTTCCATTATTCAGACAGACAACACCTTCAACTCATGCTTAACTTGGCAAATTGTCATTAGATACAGATAATCATCAGTGGATCTTGTAGCGTCATTTACGGGCAGTTCCCAGAAGGAAGATGACATTTCAAACCAAATGGAGTTCAAAATTTCTGCTGCTCATTCGTAAACTGCTTGTGGCCTAACTCAGTTCCCAAGAGTCCTGTTAGTAATTCTGGCTTTGTCTTTTTCTTTCCTTTTACTTTAGCATTGGATCCCCAAGGGCTCACCATCAGCATAGACTCTTCTCACCAATACCTTACCTACCTGGGATCTGTTGTATGAGAAATTCAGAAACCCCCTTTTTCCATAAGGAAACCATCAGGAACTAAATCATTTTTTACATACAAAGCTAAGTGGTTTTCAGTATTACATGTTAACTACAGACCTTTATCATGGAAAACATTGTGCCTCTGGACTTACGGCAACCTCAAAATATTTAGGACAAACCATTAAGTTTACTTGTAAATGGAAGCTAAAAGCCTACATTTTCCAGGTGAGAAAATCTACCTGAGCTGACCCAAAATGTAGTTTTATTTTACCTTATGGAAGGAATTATCACAGCACCGTGGAAGAAAATCACCATGCACTTAGCAGACCCCTGAGAGGTGAGAATGCAGCTGCTGTCCTCAGGGGATCTTGCCCCGTGTGCCTCAGAACTGGAGCTTGTGGGCAGGTCTTGGTGGCTCACACCTGTAATCTCAGCGCTTTGGGAGGCCCAGGCAGGAGGATCACTTGAGGTCAGGAGTTCAAGACCAGCCTGGGCAACATGGCAAAACCCTGTCTCTACTAAAAATACAGAAATTAGCCAGGTATGATGGCACGTGCCTGTAGTCCCAAGTACTTGAATCCACAGAGGTTTCAGTGAGCCAAGATCGTGCCACTGCACTCCAGCCTGGGTGACAGAGTGAGACTCTGACTCAAAAACAACAACAATAACAAAAGAACTGGAGCTTCTGTTCAGATAGTTCATTTTCTGATGGGATTGCTGGGAGGAAAGTCAATGGACCAGTCAGAAGGGACCCACGAGGGGCTCTATCATGCTATTTGGCA
The DNA here is from genome assembly GCF_028885655.2 of Pongo abelii. Taxonomy (NCBI): domain Eukaryota; kingdom Metazoa; phylum Chordata; class Mammalia; order Primates; family Hominidae; genus Pongo; species Pongo abelii. The sequence goes on from NC_071995.2 coordinate 126,381,502, forward strand.
AGAGAATGAGAAAGTAGAGGACAGGCTGGATGAATAGGGTACCATTGGCTTTTAATGGGCTCATGAAAAGTCTTAGCTCAGTGAATTCTGGTTGGATGTAGTGTTGTCATCTGGCAGCCTTCTGAGCCAGTCAAACCAGGAGGTATTGTCAATGTTGATGTGACCTCACCTGCAGTTCTATCATTTTTTCTTCATCCTGAGTTACTTACCTGCATAGTCAACTACTGGTTTGAGAACATGAGGTGGGTAAGACCCTGCTTGGTGTTTTGAAGATGTGTATTTAAGAAGAGACAAAGCATTTCCAACCGCAGGGAGACAGTCATGTGGATGCACATATACACAAGCAAGTCCCTCTAAATTCTTTTTTTTTTTTTTTTTGAGACAGAGTCTTGCTCTGTCACCCAGGCTGGAGTGCAGTGGCACGATCTTGGCTCACTGCAAGCTCCGCCTCCCGGGTTCTCGCCATTCTCCTGCCTCAGCCTCCTGAGTAGCTGGGACTACAGGCGCCTACCACCACGCCCGGCTAATTTTTTGTATTTTTAGTGGAGACGGGGTTTCACCATGTTAGCCAGGATGGTCTCGATCTCCTGACCTCGTGATCTGCCCACTTCGGCCTCTCAAAGTGCTGGGATTACAGGGGTGAGCCACCGTGCCTGGCCTCTAAATTCTGTACTAATAGAAAAGGGTTGGCCAGCAATTGAACCAAAAAAAAGAAAGATGAAAGCAACATAACGTGTTAGTTTCCCACTGTTGCTGTAACACATGACTACACAATTCCTGCTTTAAAACAATGTAAGTTTATTCTTTACAATTCTGGAGGTCAGAAGTGTGAAGTGCATCTCACAAGGTTAAAACCAAGATGTTGGCAAGACTGGTTCCTTTTGAAGGCTTTAGGGGATGTTTCCTTTTCTTGCCTTGTCCAGCTTCTAGAGTTGACTTTTTCTTTTTAATTGCTTTACTCATGGTGTCTTTAAAGCCAGCAGCCTCACATCTTCACATCTCTCTTCACTTTGGTTATCACATCCCCTGTGACAATGTCCCGTATATAGACCCCTGTAATTATATATAAATCTATAGAGATTTTCTGCTTCTCACTTTTTATAGAAAGCAATTACTGCATCCAGATTTGGGTAAAATCCAGAACCAGCTGCTGTAAATAAGGTGATAAAGGAAGAAAAATAAATCAATGACTTCAGGATGTCAGGACAAACAGAACAGTAGATAGGATCTCTCACAGGTAAAAGGAGGCAGTAGAGTGTTAGTTCATTGAATGGACTGTGTTTAGAACCAGGTGGTTGAAATTGTGTCCCCATCACTTACTAGCCTTGTATTTTAAACAAGTGACTTAACTCTTTTTACCTCAGTCTCCTTTTCTGTAAAATAGTTTCTACTTTGCAGGATTCTTTAAGGATGAATTGTATTAATAAATGCAAAGAGTTTCCACAATGCCTAGCGTATAATAAATAATTCTTAGTTATTGCAATGACATTTCACTTATTGGATTCTGCTGATGATACATTCATGATAATCTCCAGACAATATTGATCTCTTCTTTTCTCTGAACTCTGGCAATGTGTAAAACTTTAATCAAACAGTTTAATTTGGATTTTCTTTTATTGTTTGTTAGTTTATATTTCATCTATCTATATATATGTATTTCAAACAATAACTTTTTCTTTTTCGAAATCATAAGTCCCTCAAGGCCATGGCTATGTTTGTCTTTCACTTTTTTTGTTGTTGTTGTTGTTGTTCTTTCCCAGCCTTGACTTTTGATTACCTTGATAAGTTAATTCACATAGAGACCCACACTTAAGTTTGTGCTTTGTAAGAAAGTTATGTTTGTACATTAAAGAAAAGCATTGACCAAGCAATTTAGTCATGTAAGCATAAATGCTGAAGGGATGTTGATGGTACTTGAAATTGTGCTGTTTGGGCATTTGAGAAATACCCATTCACATGCATGCCATTGATATGACCATGGTAACATACTTTCAATGAATCATTAAAACATGTTCTCTAGGAATATGTCACATCACCAGGCACCATGTGTTTCATCTTCCTTCATGTGCTTGAAAACAATGGTCTGCATTGGGAAAAGGATGCACAATATTCCATACATGATGTTGACCCCCTCAAGCTTGTTAGGATTACTGGTATGTTACTATTTACAGAGGAAGAAAGGTCAGGTCTGGGGCTATAAACTGATCCTGGTTCTGCTCAAGTGAACTATGAGGAACCCACATCTATTTCCCAGCCCCACTTTTTTCAGTGTTGGTCACATCTAAGGCAGACTCCTCAGTATGATGAGAGGGCTAGAACAGGATATAAATGAGGGAAGTGGGCTGGGCCAGGGGAAGAGGTGGACAACAGGGAATGGTGGGAACTGTGGGGAACCTTAGAATATAGGCACCCACCAAAGATAACAGTAACCACGCAGATCCAGCTGCATGTCCGGGTGGACATGCATGCCAGCTAAGTGGAGGGAGCTGGGGCAGGGGCAGGGCAAGGGCCATATTCCTGGTTGGATAACTTATGGATACTTCCTACAATATCCCTGTCTTACTAACATCATTGATGAAGACTCAGTATCTAAAGTAAGCATATTGGACATTCATTGTGTAACCAAAAAGCAGGTCAGTTGCTTGTCGCATGCAGAGTCCAGTTAGCCAGAGTGAGGTCTGGTATAACAAAAGTAAATTTATTCTGAAGCTAGCTTGGGGGAAGGGGCACAAAGCATCTTTAAGGATGAAATGAGTTAATAAATGTGCCGTTTCCCTTTTGGAGCAGAAAGCAAACACTTCCATAAGGCAGTGAGGGTAAGTGAGCAAGGGACGGGTTCCTCCTGCTAGCTCAGTGCCTTATCTACCTGACAGTTGAGTTGGCACCTTCCTGGGCAGAAGTAAGATGTAAAAATGGTTAAGCAGGCATACTTTTGATATACCCTCCTGGAGGCTGGAAGTTCCGAGGCAACCCCTGGAAGTGAATATTCCATAGCGGGCTTGATGGGTCTGTAAATCGATTGTTAGCTCTTCAGGAATTAGATGTTCTTGCCATCTAAGAAGTGTCTGGTGAAGGAGGAGGTAAAAGGCTGTATTTTCATTTCTGAAGGACTAAGTGGGAAGCAGCAAGTGGGAAAAGGGAAAAGGAGAAAAAGAAGAGAAAATAATTGAAAATAATTAAACTATTAGGAAAATAGGGGTACTCGATTGCAATTGGGCATTGATTTATTGTGGGTACTGAGCTCATGCTCTCCATCTTATGATTCGAAAATATCCTGTTGAATCCCAACTGTAAGTTTTTTCTCTGAGGCAATTACCTTTGTGTCTGTATCATCAGGGGTGTACTCTTGGTGTTTCTTTTTCAACATCTACAGTTTTATCAGGTTGTAAATAGGATTGCCATTTAATAATTATATTTTTAGATACATTTTGTTGCTCTGAGCAATGCGTTGAGTAGGCATTTATGTTGGTTTTGATCATCTCTACCTAATATCGCTTGCTCTCTTGTTCCAAAAATACTCTGATGAGTACTTTGGGGGATCCACTTCTCGCCCAGCCTGTGGATCAGGGAAAACTGGTATACTTCAGGTGCCCAGGGTGGGTCACATGACCATGGCTGGGCTCATCAGCAAATTCTGTTCTCCTAATTAAAGTGATTGGTTTAAAGATGGGCACATAACCTATCTGATGATACAAGGAGATTCGCAAAATTCTTCTTTGGGTACTTCTTGGAAATCAGTTTTTACTAGTTCTTGCTGAACTTGAAGGAAATCAAACATGAAATGGAAGGATATTTATCTTCCCATGAAAAGGAGATTGAATAAGGATCTGACACCATCGAAATCAGAGTTGCGAGTTGAGTAAAAATGTCTAAATGACATTTTCTGAACTTTGATTTTCAGCTGTAATTGGAAGTCACTCTATCCCTAGACATTCCATTTATGACTATCATTAACTTTTGTTTAAGCTCATTTGAATTGAATTTTTTGTTTCATCACAATGGGAAGAATCCTTGTAGATGGATGGAAAGAGTGAGTGAATGAAGGCCAGTTTGAATTTCAATCCCTAAGTAAATGAACTCGAGTATGACATTTATCTGAGCTGACTCATATGTTTATGGGGCACACAATTGAGTTACTTCATGGTGTTCTTGGTGGATATTAGAAAGTAGATCCCATGTGATGGGGGGGAATTGAATTCCAGAGAGATGAAGTGATTTGTCTCACTAGATAATATGAGTTGATGACAGACGTAGATTTCCAACATGGATTTTTTTTTGGCCTCTGTTATAAGACTCAGCTGCCCATAATCAGTTAATAACAGAGTTTCCTGAATTATTAGCACATTTCTGATATTATTTACACAATCTCTGAAATGTCCAATTTGGAATAAATATAAATGGAAATTGGAACAAGGTATACACAATTTTCTACTGCTCAACAGCTGATATTGCCTATAAATGATTAAAATTCCTATTAGATTAAGGTCTAATTTTTCTACTTAATATTTGTAGTAATGCATGCTAGTTTCACATCTGGATCCTTATGGGCATCTAACACATCGACTTCAAAGCCCTTCACTCTGGTTTCATGTTATGCCTTTTCATCTCCACTTAGCCCATGAAACTGCAATGTTGATTAAGAAAGAGCTATGTGATTTATTTCAACTTTTTATCAGGTTAAAGGGTCATAGTTATACCAATTAAAAACTGTGTTGAGTAAGTAATTCTTGCTGCTGTAACAAATGAACCTCAGCGTTTCAGTGGCTTTCCATGTTCAAAGTTGTATTTCTTACACACACAATGATCTAACATCACTGATGATAGTTGGCACGTGGTTTACTTCCCTGTCTTAATTTCTGACATGGCCTAGGGCCTTGAAATTATCTTCTCCAGCTGATGGAGTGAAAGAGAGAGATGTGTAGACACATCTAAACCATTTAACTTGGAAGCGATACTCATTTCTTTTGCTCACATCCCATTGGTTACAACTAGAACCACATCTGGAAGCAAAGCTAGGGAGGCTGTGAAACAGTCCCTACAGACCATGGCCCTAACTGCCCCTCTTAATAATTTGCAGAAACATACATGTTAATTGAGTATACAGCAAACTATTTCTGCCACAAAAACGATGCCTCACTCTGCCATTTCACCACATTTCTAATCGCAACCTGCTGTCCAGTGATAAATTTACCTGCGTGGCTACTTTTTGTATTTATAGAGCTGAACTCTACTCAGTTTAAGGAAGTCTCCTCTCCTCCTGAGATATAAATTAGAAACAAATTATTGGCTTTCAATGTTTGATGTCTGGAATAACAAGCCTAAATGAGATCCCTGTAGTGTCCGGGACATTTGTCTGACCCCAAAAGAGAAAGCCAGGTTCATTGTCCTTGCTTTATTTGTGTTTCTGGAGGAGTTCTAAGACAGAAGGAGGAGGCACGTGATGACGTACTGGGCAGGTACTGGGGGTAACTGTACATCTGAAACAAATATCAGAGTGTGGACACCAACTGAGGAGAGAGCAAGAGAAGAGAGAGCTGGTGGCTTCCAGGTGGATTTGTTATTATTATTTATAAGCTGGCCTCAACCTATTTCCTACCTGAGTTTATAGCTGATGCCACCTCCTTCAAATTTCCTGTCAGACACTCAATGTCTTTTCTTCAGTGCCCCATGGCCTTTTACATTTGTGTGCTTTTGTCAGACTGGCCCAAGTTTTCTGCAACGTCTTCTGCTGTCGTTGCTCTGACTGGCAAACTCCTCCTTAATCCTCAAGATTCAGTGCAAATGTTATCTCTTCCAGGAAGTGTTCCCTAAAAATTCTCTAGGTCATTAGTTGATCCAGCTGGTTGCTTTCATGACACTTGGAATTATTTTGTTATAGCACTTAATCACATTGCATTTCAATCTCATTTAAGAACTGCTTTCTAAGGGAAATCTCGGACCTCTCTGCAGGGACTTGTGACTTTTGTCATTGTGCAGAGGCTGAAGGTGTTAGTTCTTAAAGTGAACATCTTGGCTAGCCTCTTCACTTTTCATAATTCGAATATATTGATTGCTTAAAATATAGATCTAGAATACAAGTTTGTATATAACAAAAGATATTTTTTCTACTGTTGTTAAAGTAAAACACACATACAGTAAAAATAGAGCAGGAAGAATAAGTTCAAGAGAAGTCTTGACAACATGGTGACTATAGTTAATAACGATGTATTCTCAAAAATTGCTGAGAGTTGATTTTACGTCTTCTCACTACAAAAAATGAAATGTGAGGTGATGCATAGGTTAATTGGCTCTATTTGGCCATTCCATAAGATAGATAGATATATATATATATAGTTACAACATTATTCTGTACACAATAAATATATTTAATTTTTATCTGTCAATTACAAAATAAATAAATTCAGATGACCATCAGTCCCTCTCCACACTTTGCTCCCTGTCCAGAGGCAGGCACATCTAACATCTCCTACTTCTATTTCTTTTCGTAATTACTTCTGTAACACTAAACAATGTTAACACATCTATGTCTTCCTTAAATATATTTATAGAAGCTAAGGATTTAGCATACTTTTTCTGCCTCTTACTTTCCAGTATATCATTGAGAATTGTCTTGAGCTGCAAGTAACAGAAAACTTCTCTACAGTTGCTTAGCTACATAGAGATTTGTTTAATTCTCAACATAATAAAGAATCCAGAGGTAAGTGCTCCAGGGCTATTCAAGAGAGCCATCAAGGAACTAGGTCCTTTCTGGCTTTGTACACCACCATGCTGAACGTGTAACTTCAGGTCACAATGATTGCAGAATTCCTGCTCCACCTCCATTTCTTCTCAAGATGCCAGAATCAGCAACGACACTGGAAAGCCTGGCATTTGGAAGTTAGCTAAATTTATTTAGGGAAGATTCCTTTGCTTTCTTTTCCACTGAGGTAAATACAAAGCATTCTAACTTCTACTCAGTGAGGGGAGGTAGGGAAATGGAGATGACTATTCCATACACAAAATGTTAATCAGTTTTCTTGCATTCAACTGCACTTTTCTCTCCCATCTACCACTATATTTGCCAATGCGGAATCAAGGGCCCCTGTGGGATTCCAAAGAGGACCCTCTTGGCATCTTCACTGTACTCCAGACTGTGATGTCTTTTGTTTCTGTTCCATCTTACACTTTAACAGTTTTTATCCACTCTCCATCTTCCACTGTTTTAGATAAACACTTTCTCTTGCTGATGGTTTGCACCTTACACTGTTTGCTGAAAAGTATTTGTTTTGATACTTCAGTGGTATTTAGTGGGGTATCTGTGGACATGTGAGCTGAATGCATGGATTCATGGCCATGGATTCTTCAGAAAAGAGAACGTCCAATATTTTAAGTCACATATTATGTAACTTTTATGTTTGTAAATGCATTAAAATATAACCAAAGACAGTCATCATCATACTGTTCACACCCATATCTGTGATCAAAATCTAAATTTATTGTTGGCAGAAGGAGCTTAACCAAAAGTTCTACAGTTAATTTTTAAGAAGAAGGAATTTTATCATCAGTAAAATGGTGATAAAGAAGGTTGTTGAGAAGACAATAATACTCCTATACAATAAAATATATTGTAAGACTACATGAATCAAACTGTCTTGGTACTAGCACTTAGAGGTGCAAATCAATGCAATGTAATACACCGCTCAAAAGCAGACACTAGTATTTATAAAATCTAGTATGATTTAAGGAGAAAGCAACAAGTTATTTGAACAAGGTATGGAGAAAATAACTGGCAATTTGGGAAAACACTGTTAGGGTCACTACTTAGGCTAGTATGATAATTGAGTGAAATCTGAGTTTAAAATGGAGATTGAGAGATGCATGTTAATTAGAGTGCAACTGTTCTGCCAAAAACTAAATATTTCAATTTAATTTTGAAAATTTTTACAGGAAGGAATCATTCCTCTGCTTGTTGAATTCAGAAAAAATTCAGCAGATGTCAGTCTGTGATTTATGATCATGTTCCCATTTCACATCATATGCCAAAATAAATTTTAAAGGAATTCCAGAGCTAAATTTAAAATCTGCAGCTAGCTAGACATACACACAAAGAGATGGCACTAGAAGAATATATTATATATATGTATACATTTTTCACATATGTGAATATGAATATCTGATCTTTATTAGAATTATCCAGAGAAACAGAGCCAATAATTTAAGCCATCTCCTTATTTTATATATAATATATACAATGTTATGCAATTTTATGTGTGTATATATATACACACATACATAAAATACAAATATATGTATTTTCATGTGTAAATATATATTCACATATAAAAATATGTGTTCATATATATATATATATATGAGAAAGACATTGGTGCATATGGTTATGAAGACTGAGAAGTCCTAAGATCTACAGTCAACAAACTGGAGACCCAGGAGAGTGGATGTGTAGTTTCAGTCCAAGTTCAAAGGCCTGATAAATAGGAGAGTTGATAGTATAAATTTCAGTCTGAATGTTGGCAGCCCTGAAAACCAAGAAGAGATGAGGTTTCAGTCCAAAACTGAAGCACAGAAAAGACCAATATCTCATCTCAATCAGTCAGGCCAAGACAGTTGCTTCTTATTCAACATTTTTATTCTTTTCAGCTCTTCAACTGATTGGAGGATGTCCACGCACATTGGAGAGGGCAATCTGCTTTTCTCAAAGTTCAGCCACTAAAACGTTCATTCATCCAGAAATGCCCTTGAAGACACACGCAATATAACATCTGGCCAAATATCTGGGCACCCTGTGGCACAGATTGACACATAAAATTAAACCTCACCATCTTGCCTAGGGGAAGGATTTTCTCATCATAAATGCCATTGTAGAAATCATGAAAGAAATGATTAATACTTCCTACTGTGTCTTAAGTTTCATGCTTTTGCCTTCACTATAGAATACGCATGTACATAGAAGCTCGTCAGAAATATATAATCTCAAACTATGCTTCTTAACTCTTATTAAGAATTCAGCTGCTCTTAGGAAGAGGTTTTACAACGAAATAATGTTCTTAAGGGTAAGAATTAGAGTCAACCTTGCACATTTGTGAGTTCTGCATTTCAGTAATACTGTATTTTCCACTTGCAGTTGGTTGAATCCATGGATGCAGAACCCAAGGATATGATGGGCCAACTGTACAATCCATTCTCTATGGTCATGTTCTAGGTTCTTTCTCTGTGAAGTCTTACCATCTAGCAGCAATTGGCTTCTCTGGAACTACACTACTTTGTTCCCTGTGGAATTGCTTTTATTGGAATGCCCTTTTGTTTTAAAAGTTGGATAGGAAGCATCTGGATAAAGTTCATCTTGTCTGTGCGTGTAAATGCCTTTGTGTCTCTAAAGATTTTCTTCCGAGACACCCATTAGCATAATTTCTCTTAGTCCCTGTAGCCATGAAAAACTATTGCCATTCATCTTACAGAAAGTACCAGTCTCATATCATATTGTGATTTGAGAGCTGAACATTTCAGAGGCAAACTCGGTGTTCTTCAGGCTTTGCTTAGAGTATTAGATGTTGATTTTTGCTAACCTTTTCCCTGTCTGCATAGCATAGTGGCTAAGAACATGGACTCTAGAGCCAGGTGGCTGGATTCAAACCCAAGCTTTGTTACTCACCACTTCCATGCTCTTGGGAAAGGCACTTCACTTGGAGGTTTGCTGTGGTACATATACTTGTGTGGGGGCTTCTATTTAATAGGCCTTTTTTGCACTCAATAGAGTAAGAACTATTTGACTTCTCTCCAGACGGCTGAGCCAGTCCATGTTCAAGTCAACAACAAATGTGGGTGCTGAAATCCACCCATCCCTGGAAATATTTGGCATTATTCATCTTCGTAAGTTGTCCTAATTAAAAATTGTCATGTAACAGGCCCTGGTGTGTGATGTTCCTCTTCCTGTGTCCATGTGTTCTCATTGTTTAATTCCCACCTATGAGTGAGAACATGCGGTGTTTGGTTTTTTGTCCTTGTGATAGTTTGCTGAGAATGATGGCTTCCAGCTTCATCCATGTCCCTACAAAGGACATGAACTCATCATTTTTTATGGCTGCATAGTATTTCATGGTGTATATGTGCCACATTTTCTTAATCCAGTCTATCATTGTTGGACATTTGGGTTGGTTCCAAGTCTTTGCTATTGTGAATAGTGCCACAATAAACATACGTGTGCATGTGTCTTGCCTGTTGTGGAGTGGGGGGAGGGGGGAGGGATAGCATTAGGAGATATACCTAATTTTAAATGAAGAGTTAATGAGTGCAGCACACCAACATGGCACGTGTATACATATGTAACAAACCTGCACATTGTGCACATGTACCCTAAAACTTAAAGTATAATAACAAAAACAAAAAACAAACAAACAAAAATTGTCATATAATATCTTGTTTTCTTATAATTTGCACTTTATAAATACTGATGAGTTTGAAAACCTTGTCATGTGGGTGTTAGCTTTATATGTTTCCTCTTCTGCAATTGCTTACTCATATTCACTGGATGTTTTGTTTAAGTGTTCCTTCTTTCACTCAATGATTAGCAGAAATTCTTTATATATTGTATAGAGTAATTCCTAGTTATAGACATTGTATACATAAGATACTAAATTTACATCTCTGTCCAGAGATCTTGTTACCATTTTCAGTCTTGTCAGCATCTTCCCCTCTACTGTCTTTCATTTCTCCAGCCTAAGTCTGATGAAGCACTTACCATGTGCCAGGCATGATATTTTTTTGTTTGTTTGTTTTTGTTTTTGTTTTTGTTTTGAGACAGAGTCTCTCTCTGTCGCCCAGGCTGGAGTGCAGTGGCGCAATCTTGGCTCACTGCAAGCTCCGCCTCTGGGGTTCACGCCATTCTCCTGCCTCAGACTCCCAAGTAGCTGGGACTACAGGCGCCCACCACCACGCCTGGCTAATTTTTTGTATTTTTTTTTTTTAGTAGAGACGGGGTTTCACTGTGTTAGCCAGGATGGTCTCGATCTCCTGACTTCATGATCCGCCCACCTTGGCCTCCCAAACTGCTGGGATTACAGGTGTGAGCCACCATGCCTGGCCATGCCAGGCATTGTTAGATGGTATGAATGAAGTGAGTCAGCTGTAGTCTCTGTCCTTATGGAAGTCACTTCTGGTCATTAAGACAGGCATTGAACACAAAAATTTGAATGGGCTTCATGTTTCTACGACAGGGAGTATTCAAGAAGACCATAGTAACTGTGATGGTTAATACTGAGTGTCAACTTGATTGGATTGAAGGATGCAAAGTATTTATCCTGATGCAAAATATTGGTGTGTGTGTGAGGGTGTTGCCAAAAGAGGTTAATGTTTGAGTCAGTGGGCTGGGAAAGGCAGACCCACCCTTAATCTGGGAAGGGACCATCTAATCAGCTGCCAGCATGGCTAGAATATAAAGCAGGCAGAAAAATGTGGAAAGACTAGACTGACCTAGCCTCCCACCTGCATCTTTCTCCCAGCTGGATGCATCCTGCCTTTGAACATCAGACTCCAAGTTCTTCGGTTTTTGGACTCGGACTGGCTCTCCTTGCTCCTCAGCTTGCAGACAGCCTATTGTGGGACCTTGTGATCATAGGAATTAATACTTAATAAACTTCCCTTTATCCTATTAGCTCCCTGTATCCTATTAGTTCTGTCCCTGTAGAGAACCCTGACTAATACAGTAGCCTTGTTTGAAAGGTGTAGAAGGCTTCTTCAGGGAGGTGACACATGAGCTAAGAGCAGAAGGACTGGACGGAGCCAACCAGTGAAAGGGTGACAGGTGGGTGGGGGTGGAAAAATGGGGGAAAGTATGGCTGGATGCAGAGAACAAAGGGGAGTGTTGCAGGAGATTGGAAGGGTGGGAGTGGCTGGAGGAGCTGAGGCCTCAGAGGCCTTGTTAAATAGTTTGACCTTTGCCCTAATAGCAATGAAAAGTTACATCAAGGACACCAGTCTTTAGTTTTAGAAAGTGATAAGTTGACTGGCAGATCCCAGAGTGGCCGCTAGAAGACTGAGGACGAGGTGCTTGATTTGACCCAGGAGTGAGGCAATGGCTCTGGGAAACTCAGGAGAAAGTTTTAGGTGACGAAGGTGGCAAATGTAAGGCTCTTCCTTATGAGTCTGAAAGAATTCCTCTTTGGACTTCATGGATTTCCAAGAAACCCTTGAATAGCCGCCTCCTTTTCTCATCCCTTTGTGTGGAATTTATAGCTGTGTGTGTGTATGTGTGATAGTGTGTAAAATGTATCTGCTGTGTGTCAGTGGATTATGGGGAACTGGCTCAATTTGCCTCTTTAATATTTTGTAATTGCTTTATAATGAGTTGTGTTATAAGTGGTTTTCAGGAAATTCAAAGAGACAGGGCTAAACAGAGAGGCAGGGGACACATTGTCATATTACTTTCCTGTCTGGAGGGCATTGATCTAAGACTATTTCATCAAATCTATTCCGAACATAGAACATGCCATGTATTTCCATGTAAGGTCTATTAGGAAAAAAAGGTTCTGCCTCTATTGTGTTTTAAAATGACTATCGCTGTCATTTATTATAAATGAAAGATTTTAAAACTTCCTTAACAAGAAGCAGGAAGATAATGAGTTATGGAATGGTGTCATTTGTACACTCTAAAATTGCAAACCTAGGTATACTTTCTTTTTTAATTATACAAAATTGGGATTCTATCTCAGTTTTCTAAATCCACAATTCTCTTTGCAGAGAATTAATAACTTTTCTTTTTTTGTTCTTATTTTATGTAAACTTCTAGGCTAGCTCTTAAGCCAGTATATTACACCTCACACATGCATGCCCCGTCTCCCATGGTGAGCTCTCTGCAGACAGGATTCTGACTTGGGACTGTCTGTGTCCACAGCACCTAGCACAGGGCAGTCAGCTTGTAAGCACTCATTAAGTGTCTATTGACTTGAAGTAAGTTTGTAACGCAGTATAAGAAAATTTGCCAGCCACCTCCAGGGTCTCTAGCTATGATTGTTGTTCCCCCGTGGCAATGCTGTTGCATGTGCTGCTTAATAAGTGTATTCGAGTGTTTTATCCAAATAGAAAATCACACCTTTACACAGGAATTGTGCTTTATTGGGTTTTGACAGAGGAGCTTCCTTCCTGCCCTAAGGTTTGAACGTCAGGATCAATATTAGAAGCACTTTCTCCAGAGGCGAAAAGTTAAACGATCAGCCAGTGAAACTGGTCATTTTAGATTTATTGGGTTTGGAAATTGGTGATGATTTATAGATGCTATTTATAGCTTTCATTGAGTGAAAATATAGAAAGGCACTGTTTTTCTCTGAAAATTTGCAGGAATTTTGCCTGTGAATTAAAGGACCTGCACTTTCTATGAGTAAATGTCAAGCTGAATACTCTCAAAGACAAGAATTTCTTCAAAACTATCGCCTCCTATTCCTCTCTCCTCCTAGGCCTTTATCCTTTCTCACTGTTTTACAGTCACAAGGGACTTCTGTTGGCTTCTTGAAAAACCAGACTTACTTCCATATCACCACTGTTTTCTTTGTGCTATCAGGCTTTAAGCCTCTTTCTTCCAATATTTCACGGCTGGCCTCTCCTCATCGCTTAATTTTAGTTTTCTTTCTTTTTTATTTTTCTTTTTTGAGACAGGGTCCCACTCTGTTGCCCAGGCTGGAGTGCAGTGGTGTGATCTCAGCTCACTGCAACCTCCCCCTCCTGGGCTCAAGTGATTCTCCCACCTCAACCTCCCAAGTAGCTGGGACTAGAGGTGTGCACCACCAGGCACAGCTGATTTTTCTTTTTTTTTTTTTTAATAGAGATGGGGTTTTGCCATATTGCCCAATCTGGTCTCAAACTCCTGGGCCCAAGCCTTCCACCCACCTCGGCCTCCCAAAGTGTTGGGATTACAGGCATGAGCCACCACACCCTGCAGCTTCTCCTTTTTTCTCGGGTCTCAACTTAAGCACTGCCTTTCCTGGGACCATTTCCCCCATCACTGTGAGAACATGCCACCTCAGCTCCTTTTTGAGTCATTATCCATTGTTATCATTTTCAGAGCACTATAGTCCATCTGAAATAATCTCAGTTGTGTTTATTTTTTAAATTTACTTATGCGTCTATTAGCTGAGGTCCCTGTTAGACTATCAGCATCATGAAACAAAGAACAGGCCAGAGAAGGCACCCCTGGATTTTTAGCACCCAGGACAGTGCCTGTGGTGTTGTCGAATGATCTTGCCTTTAGAGGCTAGATCCAACAGTTAATTCATGGATCAAGGGTATAGGCTGATACCCTGTTTTAGGAAGTGATAAAATGCTATTTTATACATGTGATGGCATAAGCCTAGGGGGGTGACCACCAGTGACTCCTGCCTCCTTTTCATGCCTTTAAATAATATTATCCCTGAGTGGATGTGGGGCTTGGGAGTTATTAATTGCTCTAACTAATATAATACGGCAAAGATGATGGGTTACTACTTTTATGATATCACACACATACATATGTCACTTATGTAGAGAGAAATCTATATTTATATCTATCCATCTCTATAATGCGTATAAGCACGTCATTATATATTACATATATAAATTTATATAATCATACACACACACGTATATACATAAGCAGACCCACTCTCCTGCTGGTCTTGAGGAAGCATGCTGCTATGTTTGCTGTATTGTGAACTGCCTATAGAGGAAGCCGCGTGATGGGGAACTGTCAGCATCCTCTAGGAGCTGAGAGCCTCAGTCCTGCGATCACAGGAGCTAAGTTCTGCCTACAGCCATATGAGCATGGAGGGTCACCTTGAGCCTCAAATGAAAATGCAGTCCTGCAACTTTGACTGCAATCCAGCAAGACCCTGAGCTGAGGATCCAGTTAATCCAGACCCAGACTCCTGACCAACAGAAACTCTGGCATGTTAAGTGTGTGTTGCTTTGAGGCATTCATTGTTTGGTAATTTTTTATGAAGCAACAGATGACCATTACAACTTGTATCTCTCCGCTTAGAAGTTTCTTGTTAGTTCTAAGGTCAGAATCCCTCATTCCCATCCTTCTTGTTATGACATTTACGTGTGTGGATACATAGACAGATAGATAGACATAGAGATATTTGATCACCAGTTGGAAGATTTCAAAAGATCAGAATAATTTACTAAAACAGGTTCAATTGATGGTTCCAGTTCTTATCCGTCTTGTGCCCCCTGCCTTTTGATTTCAGCCTGGATTTTTCCCTGCTTGCCAAGTATGTGAAATTGTGCTAATCAATCTGTATTTTTTTGGTGCTCAATAATTTATTATAATTATGGGTGGCTAAAGATAGCAATAAAAGAAAAAAGAAAGAATTGCATCTGAAATTATAAATGAAAATGAGTTGTTATCTTTGATGTTTTCCAATGGAAGAATCTTATGGCTTCATGTTTCAGAAAAAAACCAGGGGCTAAATTACATTATGTAGCATGGTTTAAAATTCAGGGTAGCAGATGAGACATTTCTCTCATGGAACAGATTAATACAAGACCTAATAGAACTTTCTGACCCTAAAAACCACCAAGAGAAGATTTCATTTATTTCTCTTCTGTATATAAATTTTACATGTTATAAAAATTATTTCAGAAATGTTATTGCCAACAAAAAGCATAAAATATAGTATGAACTAAGATAAAATGGCAGGATACCATTCGCATATGATTAATCTAGCCTGACATTGCTTTTTAAAAAGGCCAACAACTAGGTTTCGTCTTCAGAATCTGTTGTCCAATCCCAGTGAGCTTGCTCAGTTACGAATGCAACATCCAAGACTGCTGGTTTCACCTCCAACATGTGAATCATTTAAAAGTCACCACTCCCATTCATAAAACAAGAAAGGAGCTCAACAAACTGAAAACCCATGACTTTTATTATGCACATCAGAAACTTTAGGTGACAGCACAGTTACCCCCAAACCTGGAGAGACAGGGAAATATAGATAATCACAATTAATGTCCAATGTGACTACATGGGGCAGAAGCATCTAGAGCCATAAACTCAGGAAGCAAGAGTAGCCACACAATGCCCAGGAAGAAGAAAGTGAGGTGACTGATGCTGCTGGCGTTGTGAAGGCCCAGTCATCTAGACTGTGTGGTGTTGGAGAAAGAAAAGACAAATGGATGGATGGAACAGAAGAAGGACTCAGCAATAGACTCTCACAAATATAATCAACTGACTTTTGATAGAGGAACAAATGCAGGAGAAATGTCATTTCAACAAATGGTACTGGAACAATTCTGTGCACAAAAGAAAGTGGTGTGGGGGCTGGAGAAAAGAATTCAGACACGCACGGTACTTACCACTGTCACAAAAAATAATGTACAGCGGATCTTAGATCTAATACAAAATAGAGTACCATAAAACTAACAGATAACATAGATAACATAGGAAAAAGATAACATAGGAAAAAGTCTAAACAAACTTGCCTTTGATGATGAGTTTTTAGATAACATTTCAAAAGCATGATTCATAAAAAAAGATAAGTTTGACTTTATTAAAATCAAAACTGCTTTCAGAAACTTAGTAGAATTTCTTAAAAGTCAAATACTGGGAGAAAATATTTGCAAAACACATCTGCTAAAGGATTTGTATGCAAACATACAGAAAGAAACTCTTACAGCTCAACAAGAAACAACCAAATTAAAAAATGGCAGAGATCTGGCCAGGCGTGGTGACTCACTTCTGTAACCCCAGCACTTTGGGAGGCCAATGAGGGATGATGGCTTGAGCTCACAAGTTTGAGACCAGTCTGGGCAACATGGGGAAACCCTGTCTCCACAAAAATACAAAAATTAGCCGGGCGTGGTGGTTAACACTTGTAGTACCTGCTACTCAGGAGGCTGAGGTGGGAGGATCACTTGAATCTGGGAGGCAGAGGTTGCAGTGAGTCAAGGTCATTCCACTACACTTCAACCTGGGTGACAGAGTGAGACCCTGCCTCTAAAAAAAGGATATATATTAAACAACAACAACGATGGAAACTCCGTGGCAGCTCTACTAGTAGAAAAACTGAAATAATTATTTCATACAATAATATTAAATTGATATTTATGTATGTATATATACACACACATATATACATACACACATCAATAATATTAAATTGATATGTATGTATGTATATATACACACACATATATACATACACACTCACACATATATATACCTTTGACAGAAAAACCATATAAATTAACATTATATATTTATTATATTTTATATTACATCTAAAAATTTAACATTATATATATATCTATCTATCTCAAGGTACAAATTTGCTTAGAGTTCAGCTTTCTTAGAAGAAGAAAGGCAAGTGAATGAACAAGGAAAGGGCAAGAAATCTGAGATGTCACCGTGCGTTCATTTGGAACAGTTCACAGGTACACAGAGTTTCTCTTTCACAGGTTGAATATTCAAAATTAGAATGAATATTATCACACGTCTTCCTAGTGGATATGCTTTTCTAGCATTAATTTTTTTAAAGATGATTCTAGTTCACTTCATCCGTCAGAAACCAAAATTAGGCATCTCCAAGAGCCAGGTGCTTGCGTAATTAGACAAAGGGGCTACCTTGACAGTGTGGGATGTGGAGACATCCCCTTTGCTCTGCAGGCATGCAGGTGAGTCCGGCTCCGTGGGCCTCCTGTCCTCTGGGTGGCTCTGTGGAACCTTCCCCCCACGCTGTGCGTCTTGTTCTGGAATAAACTTTCTGTGAAGAGTGCCTTGCCAGCCTCTTGGCTCCCTGGGGGGAGTTGCATGCCTCTCTCTTTCTCCTCGTGATTAATTTATCACAGAGAATGTGGTTTGCTGAAGAATCCAAATTAAAAGTGTCTCTCCTGGTGTCATTAATCACATCCTGAAAGTGCTTCACTTCCCGGGGCTGGGGCTGTCTCAGAATGCCTGCTGAATTTCAGATGCTTCTTTGTCTTAGTCTCCTTGGTAAAATGCGATTTTATGGACTGTGTCTGGTGAAGGGTTTGGTCCCAAGTAGAATTTCTTTAGGAGTAGTCTGAAGGCCTGTTCAGACTACCCACTGAGGAGCTGTTGATTTATATATTAATACCAATTCTGGGGCCCTGTCCCAGAAAATCTGAATCAGAATCTTGGGGAAATTGAGTCCAGAAATCTGTATGATTGACCAGTGTGATGGTTAATACTGAGTGTCAACTGGATTGGATTGAAGGATGCAAAGTATTGATCCTGGATGTGTCTGTGAGGGTATTGCCAAACAGGGTTAACATTAGAGCCAGTCACCTGGGAAAGCAAAACACACCCTTAATCTGGGTGGCCACCATCCAATCAGCTGCCAGCATGGCTAGAATATAAAACAGCCAGAACAATGTGAAAAGGCTAGACTGGCCAGGCCTCCCAGCCCGTGCTGTATGCCTCCCACCCTCAAACACTGGACTCCAAGTTCTTCAGTTTTGGAACTCGGACTGGCTCTCCTTGCTCCTTGGCTTGCAAACAGCCTATTGTGGGACCCTGTGACTGTACAAGTTAATACTTAATAAATGTGCATATATATATATCACTTGCATTATATATATATATAAATATGTTACAAATATTATATATAAATATATATTATATATAAATATATGTTTATATATAATAGGATATCTATAATAGGATATAATTATATATTATATATATGATAATGAGGAGAGAGGCCATTTCTCTTACTATCCCCTGTCTCCAAAGAGAAGGAGGAAGTAAAAGCTGAAAAACAACAGACTGATCGGCACCACTGGCCAGGCCTGTAGTTTAAAGATTAACCCCCACCCTAATCGCTTGTGTTATCTATAGATCACAGACAATAGTGTGGAGAAGTACTTGCATTGCTTATCCCCACCACTAATGTATGTGGACATAGTCACGTACCCCATGCTTGCTCACTCTGTCACAACCCTTTCACGTGGACCCCTCAGGGCTGTAAGCTTTTAAAAGGGCCAGGAATTCTTTCTTCAGGGAGCTCAGTTCTTGAGACGCAAGTCTGCCAACCTCCTGGCTGAATAAAGCCTCTTCCTTCTTTAACCTGGTGTCTGAGGGGTTTTGTCTGCAGCTCATCCTGCTACATTTCTTGGTTTCCTGACTGAGAAGTGAGGTGGTTGATGGACGGTCGAGGCAGCCCCTTAGGTGGCTTAAGCCTGCCCTGCAGAGCATCCCTGCGGAGGACTCTGGCTAGCTTGAGTGACGCAGATCCTAAGAGCGCTCCCAGGTAGCCATCTGCCCCGGTGGAATGCCTCGTCAGAGCGGTGCCTGGCAGACCCTGCGAGGATCAACACAGTGGCTGAACACCAGGAAGGAACTAGTGTTTGGAGTCTGGACATCTGGAATATGGTAGGACCGGTCCTGGGAACTTGCCCCCTCCATTTGAGTGGAAGCATGGCCTGATCACCCACGGTGTGCCCTTATTGGCACTTTGGTCTCAGTTTTGATTTTGATTTGGCTTGGCTTGTTTGAAGAAAGAAGAGTGAAAATGAGTGAATACTTGTGATTGACACGAATCTCCTCTTGTGGCGTGAGTGTTGTTCTTTTCTTCTTTCTTTTCTTGTCTTGGGAAGGAGATGGGTAAAACACAGAGTAAGCCCACTCCATTAGGAACGATGTTAAAAAATTTCAAAAAAGGATTTAATGGAGATTATGGGGTTACTATGACCCCAGGAAAACTTAGGACCTTGTGTTAGATAGATTGGCCAGCATTAGAAGTGGGTTGGCCGTCAGAAGGAAGCTTAGTCAGGTCCCTTGTTTCAAAGGTATGGCATAAGGTAACTGGTAAAGGACACCCAGACCAAGTTTCCATACATAGACACTTGGTTACAGCAGGTTTTAGACCCCCCACAGTGGATAAGAGGACAGGCAGTAGTACTAGTGGCAAAGGGACAGAAAGTCAAGGAAGACTCCCACTCCACCCGCTGAGGGGAGTTGGCTCCTAAAGTCCTGTCCGACCCAACATCAGAGGATTAATGGCAAGAAATGGCACCAGTGGCCCATACTTTTACCAAGAAGGAAGGCCTCCCACTCCTGAGCCCACTGCGCCCAAGCTTCCACAAGGCCTACATACCCCTAGGCCACCCAGAGTAGAAAAGAAAGGATGTGAGACCGTGGGAGAAACCCTTCCCTTGGAAGCCTGTTTGAGGCCTAGAACTGGGATACAAATGCCCCTGAGAGAGCAATGGTATACTGGGGTAGACGAGGACGGGCATATGGTGGTGCCTTTGTATATCAACCCTTCACCTCTGCCAATCTCCTCAATTGGAAAAACAATACCCCATCCTATACCAAAAAGCCTCAAGCTATGATTGATTTGCTCGCAACCATTATCCAGACCCACAACCCTACTTGGGCTGATTGCCACCAGTTGCTCATGTACCTCTTTAACATGAATGAATGGTGAAGTGTTCTCCAAGCAGCAACTCAGTGGCTAGAGGAACATGTTCCGGCTGATTACCGAAACCCCCAAGAGTATGTGAGAATCCAATTACCAGGAACACACCTCCAGTGGGACCCAAATGAAAGACAGGTTATGCAAAGGCTAAACCGGTACAGGGAATCCCTCCTGGAAGGGTTAAAGAGGGGAGCTCAGAAGGCCACACACATTAACAAGGTCTCTGAGGTCATTCAAGGAAAAGATGAGAGTCCGGCACAATTCTATGAGAGACTATGTGAGGCCTATCTTATGTATACCCCCTTTGACCCTGAAAGCCCTGAAAATCAGCACATGATTAACATGGCTTCAGTTAGTCAAAGTGCAGAAGACATTAGAAGAAAACTACAGAAACAGGCTGGATTTGCGGGCATGAATACTTCATAGTTATTGGAGATAGCCAACCAGGTGTTTGTGAAAAGAGGTGCGGTAAGCCGCAGAGAGAACCGCAGAGAGAGTGAACGCCAAGTCTGGTGAAATGCCGACCTGCTAGCTGCAGCTATTAAAGGTGTCCCCCCGAAGGGCGAGAGAAGGGTGGGCCCAGGAAAAATACCCAGTCTGGCCGTCCATGCTTGCAGAGTAACCAGTGTGCTTACTGTAAGGAAATAGGACATTGGAAGGCAAGTGCCCCCAGTTGAAAGGGAAACAGGGTGACTCTGAGCAGGAGGCCTCAGACAAGGATGAAGGGGCCTTGTTCAATCTGGCAGACGGGTTACTGGACTGAGGGGGATCAGACTCATGTGCCCCAAAGAGCCCATGGTCAGGATGACAGTCAGGGGCAAGGACATTGAGTTTCTTGTCGATACTGGTGCTGAACATTCAGTAGTAACCACCCCGCTTGCCCCCTTGTCCAAAAAGACTATTGATATAATCGGAGCCACAGGGGTTTTGGCAAAGCAAGCTTTCTGTTTGCCCCGGACCTGCACTGTGGGGGGCATGAGTTAATTTATGAGTTCCTGTACATGCCTGACTGCCCCTTGCCTTTACTGGGAAGGGACCTACTTAGCAAGCTGAGAGCCACTATCTATTTTACAAAGCTTGGCTCTTTACAGCTAAATTTACCTGGAACGGGAGTCATCATGGCCCTTACGGTTCCTCTGGAAGAGGAATGGAGACTCTTCTTAACTGAGCCAGGCCAATAGATAGGACCAGCCCTGGCTAAGTAGTGGCCAAAGGTGTGGGCGGAAGACAGCCCTCTAGGGTTGGCTGTCAACCAGGCCCCAGTACTCATAGAAGTTAAGCCTGGGTCCCAGCCAGTCAGGCAAAAGCAGTACCCAGTTCCCAGAGAAGCCCTTGAGGGCATCCAGGCCCATCTCAAGGGCCTGAGGGCCTTTGGAATTATAGTCCCTTGTCAGTCTCCATGGAATGCTCCCCTCCTACCTGTTCCCAAGCCAGGGACCAAGGACTACAGGCTGGTACAGGGTTTCTGCATGGTCAACCAAGCTACAGTGACTTTGCACTCAACAGTACCTAACCCGTACATGTTGTTGGGGTTGCTGCCAGCCGAGGACAGCCGGTCCACCTGCTTGGACTTGAAAGATGCTTTCTTTAGCATCAGACTAGCCCCTGAGAGCCAAAAACTGTTTGCCTTTCAGTGGGAGGATCCGGGGCCAGGTGTCACCACTCAGTACACTTGGACCTGACTCCACCAAGGGTTCAAGAACTCCCTCACCATCTTCGGGGAGGCACTGGCTTGAGACCTCCAGAAGTTTCCCACCAGAGACCTAGGCTGCGTGCTGCTCCAGTACGTCGATGACCTCCTGCTGGGACACCCCACAGCATTCGGGTGTGCCAAGGGAACAGATACCCTGCTCTGGCACCTGGAGGACTGTGGGTATAAGGTGTCCAAGAAGAAAGCTCAGATCTGCAAACAGCAAGTATGTTACCTGGGATTTACTATCCGACAGGGAGAGTGCAGCCTGGGATCAGAAAGAAAGCAAGTCATTTGCAACCTGCTGGAGCCTAAGACCAGAAGGCAGGTGAAAGAATTCTTAGGAGCTGTAGGGTTCTGCAGGTTGTGGATCCCAAACTTTGCAGTATTGGCTAAGGGCCTGTACAGAGTCACAAAGCGGGCAGACAAGGAACCTTTCAAATGGGGGTCCCAACAGCAATGAGCTTTTCATGAGTTAAAAGAAAACCTCATGTTGGTCCCAGCCCTTGGGCTACCTGATCTGACAAAACCTTTTACACTGTATGTGTCAGAGAGAGAAAAAATGGTGTTTGGAGTTTTGACCCAGACTGTGGGGCCCTGGTCGAGGCCGGTGGCCTACCACTCTAAACAACTAGATGGGGTTTCTAAGCATTGGCCCGCATCTTTAAGGACCTTGGCAGCAACAACCCAGCTAGCACAAGAAGCGGATAAGCTAACTCTTGGGCAAAACCTAAATATAAAGGCCCCCCATGCTGTGGTGACTTTAATGAATACCAAAGGACATCATTGGCTAACGAATGCGAGACCAACTAGATACCAAAGCTTGCTCTGTGAGAATCCTCACATATCCATTGAAGTTTGCAACACCCTGAACCCTGCCACCTTACTCCCGGTATCAGAGAGCTCAGTTGAACATAACTGTGTAGAGGTGATGGACTCAGTTTATTCTAGCAGGCCTGACTTCCGAGACCATCCTTGGACATAAGTAGACTGGGAGCTGTACATGGACAGGAGCAGCTTTGTCAACCCACAAGGAGAGAGGTGTGTGGCATATGCAGTGGTAACCCTGGACACTGTCATTGAAGCCAAATCGTTACCCAGGGCACTTGAGCTCAGAAGGCCGAACTCATTGCTTTAATTCAGGCCTTAGAGCTAAATGAAGGTAAGACTGTAAACATTTACACTAACTCTCAGTATGCCTTTTTAACCCTCCAAGTGCATGGGGCATTATACAAGGAAAAAGGCCTGTTGAACTCTGGGGGAAAAGACATAAAGTATCAGCAAGAGATCTTGCAATTATTAGAGGCAGTATGGAAGCCCCAAAGGGTGGCAGTCATGCACTGCAGAGGACACCAGTGAGCTTCCACCTCGATTGCCTTGGGGAGCTCCCAAGCTGACTCAGAGGCTCGAAAGGCAGCATCCACCCCATACTGGGTGTTAGTCACAGCCCCCCTGCTCCCTCAGGCACCTGACCTTGTGCCTACTTATTCTAAAGAAGAGAAGGTCTTTCTCCACGCAGAGGGAGGACAGGTTATAAAAGAGGGATGGATCCAGTTATTGGATGGAAGAATAGCCGTGCCACAGCTGCTAGGAGCTGCAATTGTACTGGCTTGCATAAGACCACCCACCTAGGCGAAGAGTCACTTGAAAAGTTGTTAGGCTGGTACTTCTACATCTCACATCTGTCAGCCCTTGCCAAAACAGTGGCGCAGCAGTGTGTCACCTGCTGGCAGCACAATGCTAGGCAAGGTCCAAATGTCCTGCCCAGCATACAGGCTTGTGGAGCAGCCCCCTTTGAAGATCTCCGAGTAGACTTCACCAAGATGCCCAAATGTGGAGGTAACAAGTATTTGCTAGTTCTAGTGTGTACATACTCTGGGTGGGTGGAGGCCTATCCAACACGAACTGAGAAAGCTCATGAAGTAACTCATGTGCTTCTCTGAGATCTCATTCCTAGGTTTGGACTGCCCTTACGAATTGGCTCAGACAACGGGCCGGCATTTGTGGCTGACTTGGTACAGAAGACAACAATGGTAGAGGGGATCACATGGAAACTACATACCACCTATCGACCACAAAGTTCTGGAAAGGTGGACTGGATGAATCAGACTATCAAAAATAGTTTAGGGAAAGTGTGTCAAGAAACAGGGTTAAAGTGGGTACAAGCTCTCCCTGTGGTATTGTTTAAGATTAGATGTGCCCTTTCTAAAAGAACAGGATATTCCCCTTATGAAATATTATATCATAGGCTCCCTCCCATACTACAGGGACTCCCAGGCACTCCTCAAGAGCTAGGTGAAATTGAGTTACAGTGATAGCTACAGGCTTTAGGGAAGATAACACAAAAAATTTCAGCCTGGGTAAGTGAGAGGTGCCCCATCAGCTTATTTTCCCCAGTTCACCCTTTCTCCCCAGGTGATCGGGTATGGATCAAGGATTGGAATGTAGCCCCCTTGCAGCCACAGTGGAAAAGACCCGAGACCGTCGTCTTGACCACTCCCACAGCCTTAAAGGTAGAGGGAATCCCAGCCTGGATCCACCACAGCCACATAAAACCTGCAGCACCTGAGACCTGGGAGGCGAGACCAAGTCCGTACAACCCCTGCAAAGTAACTTTGAAGAAGACGACAAGCCCTGCTCCAGTCACACCCAGAAGCTAACTGGTCCACGCATGGCCAAAGCATGAGGAAACTCATCCTGGGACTCATTTTCCTTAAATTCTGGACTTGTACAGTAAGGACTTCAACTGACCTTCTTCAGACTGAGGACTGTTCCCAGTGTATGCATCAAGTTACTGAGGTAGGGCAAAAGGTTAAAACAGTCTTTCTGTTTTATAATTATTATGAATACACAGGAACTCTAAAAGGAACTTGTTTATATAATGACACCCAGTATAAGGTATGCAGTCCAGAAGATGGACAACCTAGTGTTTGTTATGATCCATCTGAACCCCCCATGGCCACAGTGTTTGAAATAAGGTTGAGGACTGGCAACTGGAGAAAAGCCAATAAGAGTAAAATAATAACTAGAACAGAAGAAAAGGGAGTCCCCAAACAAATTATCTTAAAAGTTGACACCTGTGCAGCAATCAACAGTGCCCTGTATAGAAATAGAATACGATGCGGCCCTCTAGATTGGGAAAGGAGCTATATAGTAAAAAATAAGTATGTTTGTCATGAATTAGGACTGTGTAGTGATGAATGTAGTTACTGGTCTTGTGTCATTTAGGCCACCTGAAAAAAGGATGAGAAGGACCCTGTCTGCCTTCAAAAAGGAAAGAGTAACTCTTCCTGCACTAGTGGTCACTGTAATCCATTAGAACTAGTAATTACAAATTCCCTTGATCCCCGTTAGAAAACAGGAGAGTATGTAACTCTAGGAATCGATGGAACTGGACAGGATCCCCGAGTAAATATTTTAGTCCAAGGGGAGGTCCACAGGCAGTCTCCCAAACCAGTGTTTCAGAACTTTTATGAGGAGCTGAATCTGCCAGCACCAGAGCTTCCAAAAAAGGAAAAAAGAGACAAAGAGCTTGTTTATCCAGCTAGCAGAAAATGTAGCTCATTCCCTCAATGTTACTTCCGGTTATGTATGTCAGGGAACCACTATAGGAGACCAGTGTCCTTGGGAAGCCTGAGAATTGGCACCTACTGATCCAGTTCCTGACATAATTCCAGTCCTGAAGGCCCAAACTAGCAATTTCTGGGTCTTGAAAACCTCGATTATTGGACAATACTGCATAGGTAGAGAGGGGAAGGACTTCACCATCCCTGTGGGAAGGCTCAATTGCCTAGGACAAAAGCTGTATAACAGCACGACAGAGACAGTCACCTGGTGGGGTCTCAACTGCACTGAAAAGAGTCCATTCAGTAAATTTCTCAAGTTACAGACTGTTTGGGCCCATCCAGAATCTCATCGAGACTGGACGGCTCCCGCTGGACTATACTAGATATGTGGACATAGAGTCTACACCAAGCTACCTGACCAATGGGCAGGTAGTTGTGTCATTGGCACCATTAAGCCATCCTTTTTCCTACTGCCCATAAAAAAAGGTGAGCTCCTAGGTTTCCCTGTGCATGCCTCCTGAGAAAAGAGGAGCATAGCTGTAGGAAATTGGAAAGATGATGAGTGGCCACCCCAAAAAATCATACAGTACTATAGGACTGCCACATGGGCACAAGACGGCTTGTGGGAATGCCAAACCCCCTTCTGCATGCTCAACTGGATCATACGGTTACAGGCCATTTTAAAAATAATCACTAATGAAACTGGCAGAGCTTTGACTCTTTTAGCCTGGCAGGAAACCCAAATGAGAAATGCCATCTATCAGAATAGTTTGGCCTTAGACTGTTTGCTGGCAACTGAAGGAGGAGTCTGAAAAACTCAATTTGACCAATTGCTGTCAGCAAATAGATGATCAAGGACAAGCAGTCAAAAATATAGTTAGAGACAGGACAAAGCTGTCGCGTGTGGCCATGCAGGTTTCACATGGGTTTGATCCTGGATCCCTGTTTGGAAAATGATTTCCAGCTCTAGGAGGATTTAAAACTCTTATAATAGTAATAATAATAGTGTTAGGAACCTGCATGTTAGTCCTCTGTATGTTACCCATATTTCTCCAGTTACTAAAAGGTTTTGTTACTACCTTACTTCATCAAAAGACCTCAGCACAAGTGTATTACATGAATCACTATCGATCTGTCTCACAGGAAGATCTAGATAGTGAGGATGAGAGTGAGAACTCCCACTACTGAGTGAGGTTCTCAAAGGGGAAAATGAGGAGAGAGGCTATTTCTCCTACTGTCCCGTCTCCAAAGAGAAGGAGGAAGTATAAGCTGAAAAACAACAGACTGATCAGCACCACTGGCCAGGCCTGTAGGTTAAAGATTAACCCCCACCCTAATCGCTTGTGTTATCTATAGATCACAGACAATGGTATGGAGAAATACTTGCATTGCTTACCCCCACCGCTAATGTATGTGGACATAGTCACGTACCCCATGCTTGCTCAATCTATTACGACCCTGTCACATGGACCCCTTAGGGTTGTAAGCCTTTAAAAGGGCCAGGAACTCTTTCTTCAGGGAGCTCCGTTCTTGAGAAACAAGTCGCTGACACTCCTGGATGGCTGAATAAAGCCTCTTCCTTCTTTAACCCAGTGTCTGAGGGGTTTTGTCTGTGGCTCATCCTGCTACAATAATATATATATGTTATATCCTATTATATATGATTATATAATATATAATTATGTATTATAAATATATAATATATAATTCATGGTCTATTTCTCTCTTCAGTGCTCAGCAATAACATTCAGCACAATTTTACTCTCCTTATATATTATATATATAATATATAATTATATTTATATATAAAATATAATTATATTAATATATATAAAATATATAATTATATTATATATATAAATATATATAAAATATAATTATATTAATATATATAAAATATATAATTATATTATATATATAAATATATATAAAATATAATTATATTAATATATATAAAATATATAATTATATTAATATATATATAAATATATATTTATATATAATATATAGGCACTTTTATTAAGTATTAACTCATACAGTCACAGGGTCCTACAATAGGCTGTCTGGAAGTTGAGGAGCAAGGAGAGCCAGTCCAAGTTCCAAAACTGAAGAACTTGGAGTCCAATGTTTGAGGGCAGAAAGCATCCAGCACAGGAGAAAGATGTAGGCTGGGAGGCTAGGAGATATATTATATATATGTAGATAGATAGATAGATAGATAGATAGATAGATAGATAAATTCTGTCCCTCTAGAGAACCTGACTAATACAACCAGCACCAGCTTGCCAAATTATTCTGCTATGCTTGAAGGTGTGATGGCCGCTGGTAGGCAGCATTTTCATGCCTCCCCTGCCCCAGTCTTGGTGGTTTTTAGTAGTTTCTTGCTGAGCCTTGAACCCTTAGAGTCCTTAGAGTGACTTACTCATCTGGTTTGCCTGGGACTGTCATGTTTTAGAGTTGAAAATCCTGCATATGAAGAACCTCCTCAGTCCTCTGCAACCCGGCACAGTTTGTCACTCTAGCTGCAGACTCGCAAGGTGTCCAGAGAGCACTGCCATCTCATAGATCATCATTAAAACAATATGTATTAAGTTCCTCTTGAGCCAGGCACATTTCTCAGCACCAGGGGGGGATCTACGCACCAGAGATAAGAAAAAAGGAGAGTAAAATTGTGCTGAATGTTATTGCTGAGCACTGAAGAGAGAACTAGACCATGAACGGAGGACAGAAATGATGGAGAGTGGGGAGGAGCGGCCTCATGGAGAAAGCGCCACTTGCCCAATGATCTGAAGGAGACGAGTGAATGAATCATGCCAGTATAGACAGGGCAGGTGGGGGTTCCAGGTAGATGAAAAAACAATGCAGGTGGCAAGAGGCTGTACAGAAAATATTCCAAATAAGTTCTGAGAAAACATGTCTAGTAGATGGTAATGTACTGTTCACTTAAAGGGTTAAGAGTAGGTTGTTCACTGGAGCAGTTCTCCACCTCATGACATTGATACTTGAGGACAGATAGATCTTTGTGCAGGAGCTGACCTGTGTATTGTAGCTTGTTTATCAGCACTCCCGGCCTCTACTCACTCGATGCCTGTTGCAGCTGCCCAGTTGTAACAACCAAAATTGTCTCCAGACATTGCTAAATGCCTGGGGCATGCAAAGTTGCCTCCAGTTGAGAACCAGTGACTTAAACCAATCAAGTGCATGCTTAAGAGGGAAATCAAGTATTCTTTTCAACCCATACAGAAGTGATTGTAGAGAGATGTCTGGCAAGAAAAGTCCAGTCACACCGAGAAACATAAATGCTACAAGAATGACTCAAAAGCAAATAAACAAACAAAACATCTAAGGCAATTCTACGGAAGCCATTCTACGGAAGTCTTTATGGGGGGAAAAAAGATTTGAAATAATTTACTTCAGCCAATAGAGAATGTGCTCTTCCTGAAGTTAAAGGACTTTTCTTCCAGAATTGAAGAGTCGCATCGGATTCATCAGCTTCAGAAGGAAGAGGTGGCTGTGATCCTGCTGGAGTCAGAGCAGCTCCAAAGGACACTCACAGAGAGAAGAAGGCTGAGACTGCCTGTATTGTCTCCGGATTATATACGGCGTTTAGTTTTTAGAGCAATAAAAATATTAGCTATAATTTCCTGAGAACCTAAAATGTACCAATCCCTCTTCTAGGCACTTTCTGTACTTTATTTTTGTCTCATTACAAAAACTTTTTGGAATTGACATTGTTATTGTTCCCATTTAAATGCAAGGAAATTGAGACTCAGAGCTAAGTTAAGGTGTCTTGTAAAAATTAAATCAACCAATACATGTGTGGTTCTTAGACCGGTACTTACCATGTAGGAGTTGCTCAGTGAACTTTTGTTAGGAAGCTCTTTTTCTCCTGCAAAGCAGGAACTTAGGGAAGGTGATCCATGCTCCTGGCCTGTGGCAAGATCAATTTGAGACCCACTGGTCTAGACAGAGCCTGTTCCTCTGCACATTCCCAAGTGCCACATGCACAACACTAGACACTCAGGGAACTCTTTAAATGTTGGGAATGAGTGGAAAGCCATTTCACATTGCCTCTTTCAAGGTTCTAACTGGTGGTCTTCTTCCTCCCTTCCCTTCCCAAGGCAAACAAAGACTGGACTTACTTATTGAGTGCAAAACACACAACAAAGGTGTTTGAAGGCACTTCAAACACTCGTGGTCCAAAGATCGGGCAGAAAAATTCAGATGCATCCTCACAAAGTGAGTTGTTGGTTTTGTTTCTTTGCTTGCCACCAAGCTAAATAAAAGTGTTGTTGTCTTGGAATAAGAGGAGGGGATTATGCAGTGCAGACTCTCTGAGTCTCTGAGCCCCTCACTCTCTTATCACCATTGTCAGGGAGCTGGGAAGACTGTGGTTTGGCTGACGTCCTTCTCCTTATTCTCTGGGGAGACCCATCTCTCATTGACAGCCAACAGGATGCCCGTATTTGGTCCCAAAATAGGGATGCCCACCTGGGTTCTGAGGCTCTGCTAAGCAGTCCCCTCCTCCATCATAGAAAAGTTCAAGGTTTCCAGGATACCCTGAAACCCAAAATTCAACAGTGTAGCTTTAGACATAAGGGATAATGGGATGTGAAGGGAAGAGACCCTTCAGGGATTCAAATA
This sequence comes from Pongo abelii, assembly GCF_028885655.2. Lineage (NCBI taxonomy): Eukaryota > Metazoa > Chordata > Mammalia > Primates > Hominidae > Pongo > Pongo abelii. Next base: position 126,411,807 of record NC_071995.2, read on the forward strand.
GTGTCATTGCACCTGACCACCAGGCTTCCCACTGAGCCTGCATAGAGGTGGAGCCACAGTGACCTGCGTCTTTGACTTGAATCCGTATTAAAATATAGTGTCTGTTTTTGTAAACTTTTTACTGAACCCTGAAATATATGTGAAAAGTGAATTTATAATATAACATAGAGAAAAGTGCACATATGTGTACAGTCTGATGAATTTTCACAAACAGATACACTCAGAGCAACAAATTGAATATTACTAGAACACCAGACTCATTCCTCATGACTATGTCTATTATGACCCTCCCCCTTAGGGTAACATGGTACTGACTCCAACACCATGGCATAGCTCTGCCGGCTTTAGAAATTACTTTGTTCTCGTCTGTGTCTGACTTCCTGTATTAGTCTGTTCTCATGCTGCTAATAAAGACATACCCAAGACTGGGAAATTTAGGAAGGGAAGAGGTTTAATTGACTCACAATTCAGCATGGCTGGGAGGCCTCAGGAAACTTATAATCGTAGTGGAAGGGGAAGCAAACACGTCATTCTTCACATGGTGGTAGCAAGAAGTGCAGAGTGAAGCCAGGGAAGAGCCCCTTATAAAATCGTCAGATCTCGTGAGAACTCACTCACTATCACGAGAACAGCATGAGGGTAACCGCCCCCCTGATCTACCTCCCACCGGGTTCTTTCTACCACATGTGGGGGAACTACAATTCAAGATGAGATTTTGGTGGGGCCACAGCCAAAACTTATCACTTCCCTCTTGCAACAAGATGTTAGGAGTATCATCTGTGCTATTGTGCATAGCTGTAGGTTTGGCCATTATGATTCCTAAACAGTATGCTATTATATGACTGTACCACATGGAATTTATTTGTTGTATTGTTTACAGGCATCTGGAGTCATTTCCTGTTTGGGCTATTATGACAGTCCTGCTGCAAACATGCTTGTGGCTGTCTTTGGGTGAACACCTGCATGCATTTCTCTTGGATATAGTTTTGGGTTTTTTTGTTTTGTTTTGTTTTGTTGTTTGTTTCAGAGTTAGGAGTTTGAACTTCTGAGTCAGAAGGTATATTACTTTCTTACTGCTGCTGTAACAAATTACTACATACTTTGTAACTTAAAATAACACAAATGTATTACCTTATAGTTCTGGAGGCCAGAACTTTAGCTTTACAGGGTGAAAAACAAAGTGTATTGGGGGTTGCTTCCTTTTGGTACTAAGGGACTGTGTTTCCTTGTCATTTCCAGCTTCTAGCGGTGTCCACATTCCTTGGCTCCTGGCCCCTTCCTCCACCATCAAAGTGCATTATTCTCATATCTTTTGTCATCACCTCCCCTTATTCTGACTCAGGTCCTCCTGCCTCCCTTTTACAAGGATCCTTGTGATGATATTGAGCTCAATAAGATAACCTAGGATCATCTGCCATCTCAAGGTCCTTAGCTAGTCACCTTTGCAGAGACCTTGTGCCCTAGAAGATGACATACTCCCAGGCTTCGGGTACAATGTGAACATCGTTGGAAGGCCAGTATTCTATCTGTCACATGGGATAAACCTCAATTCAACTTTAGTAGACATTTTGGTAAATGTACCAATTAACCTCCCAATGACAATATTTGTGATGTCTCTCAGATCTTTGCCAGCACTCAGTAATTTCTGCTTTTTTAGTTTCTTTTCAGCCATTCTAATGGATATGTGTCTGTTTGATTTTTGTACTATTGAGTGGTGAGTGATGAAATAATGCTGCATTTTATTAAAAAGTAACTTGATGTTGAGACTTGCTGGAATGGATTAATAATAAGAAGAAAACATAGAAAAGTTATTTTTCAAAAAATCCAGAAGTGGGTCAGTGCTGCAGTAGCTGATGAATGACTCTCCCGTGTAGACGTGGGCTCCTTGGTACACAGGAAGGTCTGTCCGCACTGTGCTCTTTCCAAATGATGTTCCTGTTTGAGCATCACTCTTTGGGAAGAATTTATCCTTGGAATTCTAGATGCAACCAGCCACAAGGAAAGAGGGTCTGATTTCTGGAGGGTCCCTATTTCCTGGAAAATTTACCCAGCCAAAGTGTCAGAATTCCATATGTTCCAAGTTGCTATGGCAGCCAATTTTTCTTCCTGAGATTCATCTGTCTCTTGCCTTGGAGTTTCCTGGGGCAGGGAGGGGTGACTGTTCTGTGGGAAAGCATAAGAAGCAGAAATGTTTGTTGTGAAGATGGAAGAAAAAAGCAGTTGTGCTTGAGCTTTTAGCTCTAAGTAAAGTGCTAGGGTTTGTGTTGAGGGGTGGGTGTTAAAGGTGGGGATGGAGAACAAGAGCCAGTGAAGTTTCAGGAGAGAAAACCAAGATGCCTCAGGAAGGCAAGCCCCCGGGTGGCTACTGGGATGGACTTTCATTTGGGATCTAGAAAGAGTAAAGAGGCAGGTGCAGAATTGAGACTTGAGCAGCAGATAGCTGGAAGGCATAATTGGCATCATGTGGACAAAAACCCTGCCAAGAAAAATCACCTAGAAATCATCTTGGGCTGTCCCCCTCCTCTACTCAAATGCAGCAACCTTCCTCAGGTGACACAGCCTGGAAGCACACGTGGATGACCTGATAGTTCTCCAGACACATCCACAGCATTGGGGCAGGTCCTCGGGCTGCCCATGGAATCCCCACAGTAACCAGACACCTCTGTTATAACCCAGGGGCCATATTTTTAGAATCAGGTACTAAGTGCCATCTGCACAGACTTTGAGTTCTGGCAGTGTCACTTCTTTATGGCACGTGGACAATGGGTGGCAGCTGCTGCCCCAGGTGCCCTGCCATGTCACCCAATCATCTCCCGTCTCCTTGTGGGGCTCCACTTCTGGGATACCTGCACCCAACTCTGCAAGGCCATCAGCAGAAGTGTCAGTGGCTAGCACAGCAGGTGGATCTAGAACCAGCTCTCAGCTCTGTGCCTGCCATGCCATTTGTTAAATACTTTGAAAATCATCCCTAGGCAGAAACATTCGCCTTTGCAAGCTCCAAAGAACATTTCACCCATCTCAGTGCTCTCTGTGTGAATTTGAAAAATACAGCACAGAAGGGCAGCTTGTAGGGAGGCATCGCCACCTGCCTTCAACGGACTCTGTCTGCAAGTACACAGAGAATGATGCTATTATATTTTGGTAGTAAGAGGAACAAAATAATAATTAAAATAAACGCAGAGGTACCCAGAGCCTCACAGGACATTTCTCACTGGTACACAGGCCTCTGGGAAGCAGAAGGGAATTGATCTCCTTTGCAGCCAAAACCATGCCGACCTCTGCGGTTTTGATTTATGGCCCTGAAAGTCCAGGCATGTCATTGGGGTATGACTTCCACGTAATTAAGGCACAGCAAGCCATGGGTGCTCCACAGCCCTGCCATCATCCTGATGGTTCTCCAGACACATCCACAGCATTGGGGCAGGTCCTTAGGCTGCCCCTGGAATCCCCACAGTAACCAGAGGCCTCTGTCATAACCCAGGGGCCATACTTTTAAAATCAGGTACTAAGTGCCATGTGCACAGACTTTGAGCTCTGGCAGTGTCATTTCTTTATGGCAGAAGGACCTGCCTTCTTGACTCTTCCTCACAGGAGGGAAGTCTGCATACTTCATACCGAAGCACCAACCGTCCACATTATCCCACAACGCTGTTTGTGTTTCTTTCAAGTGTGTGGTCACCATCATCTTCCTTACCTGCGTGCTCAGCATATGCCTGCTTCCTCTGACTGTCATAGCCCCTGAACTGACAAAGCATGTGCGGCGTCCCCAGCTCTGCCTTGCAGCACCCCAGGACTCCCCACCGGGGCTCAAATCACAGCAATGCATCCTAGATGTGTGACTTAGAGTTTTATGTCACACCAGACCCCCTGAAGCAGAAAGTGATCTTCTTGTTCCCAATCAATATTTGTAAATAGAAAATTCATGACCTTGGAAAAACGATGGGGCTACAAGATGCTTTCTAAAGGAAAAGCACTGACCAAAATCCTTAACACAACTCCCCAAAGGGAAAGGTAGAGGTTTGTATCTTTTTCCTTGGGGACTGGCTCAACGGTGCATACCCTCTCTCTATCTCATTTCATATATATTCATATATATATGTGTGTGTGTGTGTGTACACATACATATATACATACACATATGCATGCACATACAAACAAACATAAAAACATTTGTATTACCTACTTGTATGTATGTATGTCCATGTGGCCTCATATGTATGTGTGTATGATATGTCTGTGTGTATATATACATTTTTACATATGATGCTATTATATTTTGAGAGTAGAAGGAACAAAATAAAAATGAAAGTAAACTCAGAGGTGTGTGTGTATATATATACATATATATATACGTTTGTGTGTATTTTTCCATCCAACAGAATTATGGCAGCAGCAAGTAAGAAGATAATGATCCTGAGAATCAGCACCCAAGACCAGTGGTCAGTCCAGCAGGAAAGAGATAAAGGTGGCATGGGACAAGTGCCACCCTCGCCTCTGGGGACCGTCACCCAGACACCAAGCAGGTGAGCAGGAAGAGCCTCAGGTGCTGGGAGTGGGTGTGGGATGCAAGATCCCTGTCAACACCAGGTGTCTGTTCTGGGAAATCGGTGCTTCCGATGTAATAGGAGATGCAGGCCCTCTGCTCTTGGGCAAGCTTCAGCCACACAGCTTCTTCCTATGCACCACCAGTATTATTATGTCATTATACTGCTTTTTATTTTCCACAGGAAATGGCTGAGAGCTAACATGGGGAAAAACAGAAATGCTGTAAAAGGCAGGAGAAAGTTATATATATATATATATATATATATATATATGTTATATGTAATATCTAATTACATAGGTATATATTATTAATATACAGGTTTTATATATAATATATATTTACATAGATGTTATATATTTATATATTAAACATAATATCTGTTTACATAGATATTATATATTACATAGAACTTATTGATACAATTAGAGACCTACAAATGTTATCAGAATAGTACAAAGAATTCTGTTTCTCTTCACCCATATTCCACAAATGTAACCCTTTTATTACAATCAAATCCCCCCTTCTCTCTCTCTGTTTACACACACACAACCACCACCACCCCTGACACACACACAGAATATTATTCCACCTTTAAAAAGAAGAAAATTCTGCCATTTATAAAACATGGAAGCTGCAGGACATGTTGCTAAGTGAGATAAGTCAGAAACAGAAAGACACTGCATGAGCTCACCTATAGGTGGCGCCTATCAAAGTCTAACTCATAGTAAGAGTAGAATGGTTGCTACTAGGACAAGTGCAGGGAAGAACTGGGTTGATTTGTTAAAGGATGAAAAATTTCAAGTCTGTATGATGAATACATTCTAGAGATCTAATGTACAGTACGGCAACTATGTATAGGTAGTTATACTCTTTGCAAACTTGAAATTTGCTAAAAGAGTACATCTTAAGTGTTCTCACAACAAAGAAAAAATGGTAACTTCATAAGGCAATGAATATGTCAATATGTCACTTAGCTTGAGTGGAGTAATTATTTCACAACGTGTGTGTGTGTGTGTGTGTGTGTGTAAACATTACATTGTTCAAGTTAAATAAATGTAATTAAAAAAATCAAACAAAAATTGTGTACCATCCATACTAGGAGGTAGTATACAGCCACTAGAAAGAATGAAGTAGCTCTGCATTTGCTGAGATACAACAATCTCCAAGGAACAATTATCTAGGAATAATTAAGATGTATGGCCAAGTTAAAAAAGTGAAGCAAGGCTGGGCACTGTGGCTCATGCCTGCAATCCCAGCACTTTGGGAGGCCAAGATGGGAGGATCACTGGAGCCCAGGAGTTTGAGGCCAGCCTGGGCAACACAGGGAGACCCCATCTCTATTCCAGGCCAAGGCTGGAGGATCACTGCTATGGTGGTGTGCACCTGTAGTCCCAGCTACTTGGGAGGCTGAGGTGGAAGGATCACTTGAACCCGGGAGATCAAGGCTGCAATGAGCTATGATTGTGCCACTGCACTCCAGGCTGGGCGACAGAGTGAAACCCTGTCTCAAAAAAAAAAAGTGAAGTATAAAACAATGCTTATAGTATTTTTCCATTTGTGAATGCTGTAAACAGCCCTGTCTCCAGAGATGTTCACCTTGGTCATTTGGTTAAGGCAGTGAGTGCCAGGTTTATCCACTATCAGGTTAGCATGTATTCTTTGTCATCAATATGTATCTTTTGAGGAGATGCTTTCAGACCATTTAAACATCCATGGCCAGACATAATGGCTCATATCTGTAATCCTAGCACTTTGGGATGCCAAGATGGGAGGATTGCTTGATCCCAGGAGTTTGAGACAAGCTTGGGCAACATGGTGAGATCCTATCTCTACAAAAATTTACAGATTATCCAATGGGGGGCACATGCCTGTGGCCCCAGCTACTTGGGTGGCTGAGGTGAGAGGATCCCTGGAGCCCAGGAGGTTGAAACTGAAGTGAGCCATGGTCACACCACTGCACTCCAGCCTGGGCGACACAGAATGAGACCCTGTTCCCAAACAAGAAAATAAATATCCTGTGAAGAGTCACAAGAGTGAATTTGAAAATTAAATCATTTTCCAATCCACAGATGAATCTTTTGGACCGAATTTTAATGCTTTATACATGGTGAACTTCTAACTCCACCACTGCTTCAGCATTCATCAGAATAATGTTACTTGATTTCTACAACAGGGAAAATCTTTCCCTTCTCTCCATGTATTTATTTACCGTTTATCTCTCTATAATGGACTGAATATTTCTGTTCCCCCCAAATTTGTATGTTGAAGGCCTCAAGCCCAGTGCAATGGTATTTGGAGTTGGGGCCTTTAAAAGGCTGTCAGGTTTAGAGGAGGTCCTGAGGACAGAGCCCTCATGAGGGGATCAATGTCCTTATAAGAAGAAACACCAGAAATATTGCTCATTCTCTCTGCCTTGTGAGGGCACGGTGAGAAGCCGGCCTTCCGCAGGATAGGAAGTGGGGCTTCACCTGAAAGTGATCAGCTGCCCTGTTAATCTAGGACTTCCCATCTCCAGAACCATGAGAAATAAGGGTTTGTTGTTAAACAACTCAGTCTATAGCAGTCCGGGCTGACTAAGACATCATTAGTCAATCCATTGATATCAGGATGGGCTCATGGATTCTTACCGTATTCAGCAGGTTATATTCCTTGATTATCATTATTTTATGCTTAATTGGTTCTGCATTTGCCCAGTGGCAGTGCCTTCAAGCTGGCTTTCATGTCCTATTGACAACTCTCCAACATTCTTCAGTCTTTCCCTACTTTTCCATTCCCCTAAAAGTTTTCAGGCTCATCTTGTTCTTTTCCTGTGCCAGCCCTACTCAGCCATTCCTAGGTGAATGCACTTTTTAATGTGTCAAACCAGGCCCTGGGTAGCTATTGAGTTATGGCCCCTTAGTACTTGCTTGCAATTGTTTTGCAAATACCACAGCTGAGATATAGACTATGGATAAGGCGGAACACATCTCATATCTCACAGTATTAAGCCCGATGAGCTTTGTATGTCTGGCAAGCAGTCTGCGTTTCTCCAGTTTAGAAGCCACTTAGAATTCTGGGGGTTGAACTTCCCTGGGAAGTGGAGAGGGTTCATTTTGAGTAGTCTTCCGTGAAGACATGCAACTTGCAGAAGGAACACTTATTCCTATGGTAACAGCCTGATCTAAACAGTCTCTCCTTCTGTTCCCTCTTCTTACCCCCTGCCACCTTTCCTTTGAGTGGCATGCGTCTTGCATGGGGCTGTTTAAGGGGTCTGTATAATGCACAACTCCGGACGTGTCCCTCCCTTGCTTTTGGGAAAGCTGTCAGATTTAAAATACTCACTCTGTCAAACCCTGACAAAATGGAGCCAGGGAAAACCATGAGAGGAGCCCCTCAGGCGTATTTACCTGATAATGAGAACCATCTCAGGAGACCGCCAGAAACCACAGCCCTGCACCAAAGCCACTGCAACCTTGCACACAACACACTCCTGCAGGGACATCTGCCCAGCAGCCTCGGGCTGTCGCCACCCTTGTGATTCATTCTTGTAGCCAAGGATGATTATTTTTAAACAACTTAAGTAATCCTCTTCATTTTACTTTTAAAATCCCTTGTCACCCTTTGCCTTCCTGAATGCACCCATGGTTGCCTTGCCAGGCATGTTTTGCATTGCAAGGCCCTGCTATTCCTGATTAAACTCAAAATCTTCAGTGCCTCTCTTTGTTTGTTATTTAGATTGACACCTTATAGCTGTCGGTGAGACCCAAACTTAGCTCTCCTTCTGAGGCCCTTCAGGGACTAGTACTGATCACCTTGTGTTTTTATCACCTGTTCTCTTTTTCTTCTTTACTTCTTTAAAAAGTTGAGCTTTACAGTGTTAGGCACAAAGCCGTTGTCTAATGAAAGTATAAGTGAGTGAGTGAGAGCAGGTAGGTTGGTTTGGAACTTCGTTTTGCAATGGAATTGGACAGGGAGGGCCACATTTTTGGTGACCCCAGAAAATCTTGTCTGGAATTGTTTTTTGCCCACTTTTGAAGATCTCTTCCAATGAGTATAACGTTACTGTGGTTGAATGGTCAAAGCCTTCTAGGCAGATAGCAATTGATAAAGGTATGAAACTAGATAAATCCAATCTTAATCTCCTGGTTACACTCCATTACAGCTACCGGAAAGGATTTCTTGAGGTGACTTTTTATCCCCACAGAGCTTTTGGAAACCTGCATACACTTGCTAAGCATCCTCTAAATCTCAATTGCAAATACATGGAGAGGATGTGAGATTTGTGTGTGTTATTTAGAATGATTTCAATTGCAGTTAGTAGAATATTATGTAAAAGTGGCTGAGATTATAGGAATTTATTGTATTGTATAACAAACATTTCAAAAGTGGTCATCTCCAGGTTCTTTCTAATTCAGTGACACACCAGCGTTACTCCAATGTTTCTATCTTTCCCTTCCATTATGTCCAGTGCATTGGCTGTCATAGTTCAGCTTGTGTCCTCATAGTCACAATATAGCTGCAGCTCTTCCAGACATCACAGACTCACCCATTTATATCAAAAGGCAAGAAGAGGCATGTATCTCCTCATTTATGTCACTTTACCAAAGAATAAAACTTTTCCACAAATCCTGTCGCCAGTCTTCTCTTTAGATCCCACTGGTACACAGTGGGTCCTAGATTGAGAGACTCTGGGGAGGTGCATATTTGACATTATTAGCTGCATAGATGGGAGCAGGTCCTGCAGTTAAGGAAGAGGCGTGAGAGAATGACTGATTGGTAGGCAGCCATGAGTCAGGCCTTCTCTTTGCATGTGGCATCTGTTGGATTCTCTGCATTGTGTGGGGCCCTGTGTGTTTGCACCCCCAGTGGGAGACTTCCTCTTGGTTTCTGGGCTTATCAGGTGGCTTCCTCCAATTGATGTAATTAGGTGCCACACTAATGAAGTTCCTCATGTGCGTGGAGAAGTTCAGGGGTGGCCCGGTACTGGGAATCTGGGGTCAGGTGCTCAGGCAGTGTTTTTAACATCCTGTCTCCCTGTCCTGGCTCTTTCTCAGGCATGCCTTTCCCTCCTGGAGACAAGATAGCCCTGCTAGCAGCTCCCAGCCATCTACTGACTTGGCCACCGCAGGGAGAAAGCTGCTCTCCCCAGACAGGCGAAGCACAAGTCCCAAGGTGGGTGATCACTGCCTTTGCGTTGCATAACTTGGATTAAGCATCCATCCTGAACCAATCACTGTAGCTAGACCCAGAACCAGGGTTCAGACCAGTGCCGCCTGAATGGCTTGGGCAGATAGTGGGAGAGAGGTTCTAGGTGGGCAGCAAATGCTGATGGGGACAGGAACTGGAGAGGGCACCAATCCAGTTACCATAGTCTCATGGGTCCTGCTATTGTGCCATAGGAGTCTGAATGAGATTTTCCAGCTCCCTGCCCTCTGAAATCACTGTCTGGGTACATCACAGTAATATCTGTGGATTTGGCATGGGGCACACATTTTCTTAAACTACTTGGTCAAGGGTTGCTGTTTTCAAGTTGACAAACCAACACAGATGGTGGTTATCACCTTTGTTTTGTGAGAATAACTTCTGCATTATTTTTAGAATGTACAAGAGAGATTGCTTAAGAAAAAGTAATTATGGGCCAGGTGCGGTGGCTTACACCTATAATCCCAGCACTTTGGGAGGCTGAGGCAGGCAGATTGCCTGAGCTCAGGAGGTCGAGACCAGTGTGGGCAACACAGTGAAACCTTGTCTCTACTAAAATACAAAAAATTAGCAGAGCATGGTGGTGTGCGCCTGTACTCCCAGCTATTCGAGAGGCCGAGGCAGGAGAATTGCTTAAACCTGGGAGGCTGAGGTTGCAGCGAGCCAAGATCACGCCACTGCACTCCAGCCTGGGTGGCAGAGCAAGACTCCATCTCAAAAAATAAAAATAAAAAAGAAAGAAAAAGTAATTATATAGTCAGGATTACATAATTAGGAGAAGTTCTCATATTCCACTGACTCTTTCTCCTTGCCTCTATTCCTTCCCTTTTCCTATTTGACCTTGATTATGGTGTTAGAGGTGCAGAAAGCTTTGCCTTGGCATGGCAATGTGTATCTATCTAATACGCCTGTAAAAATTCATTCCATAATATAAATACATAGCGTTTCTTTTTATCCTTTTTGTTGAATTATGCTATCAAATGAGATGTTAAATGCAGGCTCATGGGGTGTGTTTGACAGCTAACAAAGTGAATATATGAATATATTTCTAACAAAACATCGCACGGAGCTGTAATCTCTGAATTGTGACAACCTTGGGTGGAATCATTTTACTAGAATATAATGTACAAAAGGCCTGAAATATTGTGATAAGAATTTTAAAAGCTGATGCATGCAAAGACCCAATGCACTGGGTGAGAAAGGCAGAGAAGGTCTTAATGTAAAATATTTTAGCGAACGCTCATTGTGAGGAAGTGTGAGGACTGAAGGTGAGAATCACGTGATTATAAGAAGGAGAGAAGACACTGGAAATTAAGCAAACTGGGAAGTGTCCGTACAGCTAATGCCAAGCCACAGGAAACAGAAGTCAGCTGAGAAACTCCTTGCATGGGAACTGGACACACCCACATAGCTCAGCGCTCAGGCTCTTTCCTAAGTGGACATTGTCAGACATATTTTCTTATGTGCACTTAAATATACCTAGGAATAAAATTACTGGGTCAACGTGTATGTGCGTCTTCAGCATGGTTAAACATTGCCAAGTGCTTCTTATAAGTGATTGAGCAAAGTGGCAAAGTGGAGAATTTTCAGTTCCTTTTTTTTTTTGAGACAGAGTCTCTCTCTGTTGCCCAGGCTGGAGTGCAGTAGTGCCATCTCGGCTCACTGCAACTTCCAGCTCCTGGAGTCTCCTGCGTCAGCCTCCCGAGTAGCTGGACTACAGGCACACACCACCACACCTGGTCAATTTTTCTGTTTTTAGTAGGGACAGGGTTTCACCATGTTGGCCAGGCTGTTCTCGAACTCCTGACCTCAAGTGATCTGCCCACTTCTGTCTCCCAAAGGCTGGATTACAGGTGTGAGTCACCTCGCCTGGCCAAACTTTCAGCAGTTATACTCTTATCCTCACTTCCTGATTTCAGCCTTGGTTATTTTGAACAATCTGATAGGCATGGAATGCAATCTCATTTAAATTTGTGTTTATCTGACTATTGGTGAAGTTGGGCATTGTGTTACACGCTTACTGGCCATTTTATGTTTTCTGTGAATAACACATTGAAAAGCCAGCCATTCCCCATTCTTCACATGACTGTAACCCACCCAAATATAGAAGAGCCTTGACCTGTGGGACCTGCTGGACAGGTGGGGCCCGCAGGAGACTCTGAGAGAGATATGAGAGTGCATCTGCAGACGGGAACCCAGAACACTGAGATCTTCAGCCCATATCCTGCTTATTAGTCATGAAATGAGTGATGGTGAATATTTCTCCAATTCCCACTTACATGCCTCTGTATAAGGTGATGACGTTGATTGAAATGAGTGATGACCAAGAAGCTAAACTGCATTCTTTTAATTTACCTAGGCCAAAGGTCATCTATCACTGCAGAATTTTCTAAACTTTTGGGTTAACGATATCTGCATGATTTTTATTTTAACTCGACCTAATCTGCTTCATTTTTTTATTTATTATGTCAACATGTGAATCCCAACCTGCTCATTGGCAAAGTTTAATTTCTGGGAAGTCTGATTGGCACAATTCAGCCAAGAGAAGGTTATGGGAAGGGAAGTGATGGGATTTCCAGGGAGCGGGGGGATAACAGCTCAAGGGTCTGCTCAGCGTCCAGAGCTCCCTCCTGCCCATACATAGAATATGATGTAAACATGGCTGAGATTGTAGGAGCTTATCATATTGCGTAACAAGCATTTCAGAGGTGATTGGCTCCAGGTCTTGTTTTGTTTTGTTTTGTTTTGTTTTAATTCAGTGACACACCAGTGTTATTCCAACGTTTCTATCTTTATCCAATGTTTCTGTCCAATACTGTACTGGAGCTGACATCTGAAATGACGCTTCTCCCCTTTATGGGAGAAGGACTCGGTGGGGACAAGATGGCCATTACAGGTGTTTCTGCCAAGGTAGCCACCACCTTTTCTGTTGGGGTAATTCGGCCTCATTTCACTCTGTTTCTTTTGGAACCAGTAACTGCTTCTGAGGCTTCTCCTGGCCTGTGAATAATTTGGAAAAAAAAAATAAGTATTTAGAGTAGAATGGATATATTGTCTCCATTTAGATGAACAGCTAAGCATGAGAAAAAAAAAAGTATAGCATTTCCCCACAGCTCCACTCTTACATGTAATTCAAAACAAAAAACAATCAGAACACTAACATGAACCTCAGAGTCATATAAATTCTGATTTTCTCCTCCTAATATATATTTTATATTGAAGATTAAAAAATTAAATTTCGACTTTTCCCGTTTTTTACCTGTTTCCTTTCTTTCTTCTAACTTTTCTCTCCTTTTCTTCTCTCTCCTCCTTCATATCCTTCCCTTCCTCCCTGCCTCCCTCCCTTCCTTCCTTCCTTCCTCCCTCCCTCCTTCCCTCCCTTCCTTCCTTTCCTTTCCTTTCCTTCCTTCCCTCCTTCCTTCCTTCCTTCCTTCCTTCCCTCTCTCCCTCCCCAGGTGATGATGGGGGCCCTCTCTACTAATGCCTGAAATATGTGCTTAGCAAGCTTATTAGCAACATATTATATGTGCAGTGAATGTTTCAACCTATTGAGTCATGTAGACTTGCTGGTTTTTTGTTTTTTGTTTTTTAAAGAATGTCGTGGTGTTACAGGTGGCCTGTGATGGTACATACATTTGTTCAGTCTGTGGCTAGGAATCCATGGTAGCTTGGAGAAGTAAAGAGGCCCAGGATAGAAATGGGAGTGAGTATCACTGCTAGGCAGCATTGATCAGCAGCATAGGTTGGGCTGTGTGGTAGACTCTATTACGGTTCCAGACTGTTTGCTCCCTCTCTCTGTAAGAGGAGTCTGTGTCCCTTCCAGTGTCCTGTGACTCTCTGTGTGCCAGTGAGAGAAGTATCCATGCCTGGACTTCTAACTGTGCCTGGCACAGAGTAAGGGCTCTCTAAGTGCTAACTATGATAGTCATATTTTTTTAACGTAACTTCAAAAGGGAGGCCAAAAGAGACATGCATTTAAAAAATGAGAGAACACTTTTGTGTGTGTGCATGGAGACGAAGAATATCTGTATGTGATTAATCTGCAAACACGGGGTCTCCATCCTGCCACACCTCACACAACATGCTGGAGTACAAACTAGAGTTGAGAGCAGGGAGGAACGTGATGGCAAATGTGAGTGGACCCATCCAATAGCACTCCAACTTCAACAGAGGACAGAAAGCAGCTTGCAGCAATTACTATTTGATTTAACCATAAATAACAGGAGAAGAAGATGTAGGGTGAAGGATTACTTTATGGTTAAAAAAAACTTGTCAAAGAAAAAAAACACAAGAAAACATGCAAGGAAATTGATTTTATATGGGGAAGTACACTAGAGACAGCATCCCACGTCCAAAGATCAGAGCCCTTAGCAGGTTGGTTTTGCCTTAGCCTTTTGTAGGGAAGAGGAGATAAGCTACCAAGAGAGTGACTAACAGCTGAGAAAATTTTCCAATCATGGCAAGTCTCAGTCATTTAGCTGAAGAGGCAATGTTTACCTCGGTGTCTACCTAGTTTTAGAGTTTCAGGGAAACAATTCTGGTCTCAGCCAATCACTCAGGAAATGAGAGAGACGTTGGACAGTTTGTGCTTGGCTGTGTCACAGGTAAATAGAGTCACCATGGCCGGGCGTGGTGGCTCACGCCTGTAATCCCAGCACTTTGGGAGGCCGAGGCAGGCAGATCACGAGGTCAGGAAATCGAGACCATCCTGGCTAACACGGTGAAACCCCGGCTCTACTAAAAATACAAAAAAATAAAAAATAAAAATTAGCCGGGAGTGGTGGCGAGCACTTGTAGTCTCAGCTACTTAGGAGGCTGAGGCAGAAGAATGGCGTGAATCCGGGAGGCAGAGCTTTCAGTGAGCTGAGATCGCACCACTGCACTCCAGCCTGGGTGACAGAGCGAGACTCTGTCTCAAAAAAAAAAAAAAAAAATAGAGATTATCTTTTTTTTTTTTTTCCTATCAGTAAGCAAAAGGATAAGGATGGAAGAATTCAGTAAACAAGGTTTTTTTCAGAAAGACGAACCTCAGGTCACGTTCATCACGGCTGAACTCCAGGTAGTCACCTGTGGTGCAGAGAAAGTGTCTGGCTCAGATGTCCAGGCCTGTGAGTGGGAACAATGAGGGGACTTTCTCTGAAGCTTGCATTGCACTTATCCACAGCGGGGAAGGGGTTGCGGAATCACCTGTCTCTTTGTGAACTCCAGCAGAGCAGTTTTTTTGTGTGTTCATTTTCTATTTTTCTTGTTATTGTTTTGTTTTCTAATTTTACAAATTGAAAATGGTATATGACCAAGTTTACTCTTCTCTCCTTGGAGACTGAATAATTTTACAAATCTTGACTGACCATCTTCTCTTTCTCATGGACGAATCGTCCCTTCCTGTGTTTAGAAGTGCAGTGTCGTGTTGAGCATAAGAACATGATTGTGAGTCCCTGGACGTCTTCTGTTTCTCGTGGAGGAATTGTCCCTTCCTGTGTTTAAAAGTGCAGTTCTGTGTTGAGCAGACAGACATGACTGTGAGTCCCTGGTCGTCTTCCGTTTCTCATGGAGGAATTGTCTCTCCCTGTCATTAGTACTGCAGTGCTGTGTTGAGCAGACAGACATGGCTGTGAGTCTCTGGGCTTGTGCCCTGGCCCAGTCATTGCCTAGGCAACTCCCTCCCCACGGGCACCTGGCCTCTCTCCGCTTTACTTTCTGAACCTGTAAAATGGGTAGGAGGATGGTAGGGCCTACCTCATAGAGCTCGCGAGAGGATTGGTACAGATAAAAGCACTCAGAACACTGGCTGGAATATGATAGGTCCTCATCCAATGTTAATTACCATTATAATTTATAAGCATCTTTTTAAAGTATTTGTCATAATAACTTTTTAAGTGGATGAAAAGAGTGATATAAATTTTCAACATCATGATGTGAACAGAACCTGGAGCACACTTGGGTGGAGCCTGGAACTTTGGGTTATTGAAGAGCCTGCTAGAACTAGTTCTAACAGCTGAGATACAGAATCAGTCCAGGTGTCCAATAATACATGAATGGATGAAGTATCCATGGGGATACATGAATTAAAAATGTATATACACATACTCTTTAAAATTTGTGTATACACAATGGAATACTATTCAGCCATAAAAAGAATGAAATCCTGTCATTCACGGCAAAATGGATGGAACTGGAGGACACTGTGTTCAGTAAAACAAGCCAGGAACACAAAGTTAAACGCCTCATGTTCTCACTTATTCGTGGAAGCTTAAAAATGCTGATCTCATAGAAGTAAAAGGTAGAACAGAAGATCCTAGAGGCTGGGAAGGATTGGAGAAAGGGAGAGATAGGGAGAGATTTGTTAAAGAATACAAAATTACAGCTAGACAGAGGGAATAATTTCTAGTGTTCTATACCACTGTAGGATGACTACAGTTAACAATAATATATAGTTTTAAATAGCTAGAGGGAGGATATTGACAAGGAAATAATAAGTATTTGAGATGATGGAGATGTGAATCGCCCTGATCTGATCACTGTAAAACATATGTATTAAAATATCCCTGTTTACCCCCATGAAGGTGTACAATTATTATGTGTCCATGAAACATAAATAAAGTAAATTTTAAAGACTCCGACAAATGCTGAAGTAGGAAATCTATCTGTTTCATGAGGTAATTGACATCAGGCCTCAGGAGAAGCAGGAACGCTCAGCATGGTAGGCAGGGACCCTCACTGTTACAGTGTCCTCATCACTCACGCTGCCCTGTTAGTGCCTGTGCCGTAGCTTCTCTTAACTGGTCATCCCAGGAGCAGGCCAGACCCAGCAGAAAGCACTGCCTGTTCTTGCTCATGGGTTTGCCTACCTCACATGGCTGGGGAGAGCTGAGTGCAGCTCTTAAGTGAGTCCATCTTCTTGGGTCACAAGGACATTTCAGCTCCAGCTCAGAGCACCCCCCAAGTGGGTGCTAAGAATGCGGACTTTAAGATCAGAAAGTGCAGGAATCATTATGAGATGGTGATAAGAAATGTTATTTTGATCTGACATCTGAAATAAAATAACAAGAACATTTCAATGAAGTCCCTGCAACTGTTCTTTCTGGCCTCAGTGGTTCATTGTGAGCCACTGTATAAATAAGCAGTAAAAGATGTGCGGGCAAAACTACAGACAGGAATATGTGGTTGCTGAATCATCTCAACTTTCCCTGGTGATCGGGTCATGAAGTAAAGGGTCCTCTTTGTGTCAGCAAACATGTGCCAGCAGCAAGCTTGGTATGTCGATTATTTAAAGTTTTTTTTTCCATATAGTCATTTTCAGTAAAGAAATATTAATAGAAAACATCTTGCTTTGCAGGTAGGAGAGAAAATATTTTTGTCAGACAGAAATATGCTTATTTACATCTTATGAAAACATACATAAAAGAGGCAGAAACCATCTCATTCTGTTGTGATTTTGTTAAACTTCTCAGTTCGTTCATTTTACATTTTGCATTTGTGATCATAGCTCCTTTTCTGTAATGGGTACATGTGGGCATGCAAACACGCACACACACTCACACACACATGCTACTCACACTTGCCTCTTTTCACCCGTCTGAATATGGCACCCTTTCTCTAAAATGCAGCCTAACTTCCTTTGAGAAGGTTTCTGACAGGTTAGATTACATTGAAATATTCAAGCATTTATTCTAATCTTCTATTATATCCGTATGGGAGGAGACATTTTCTCAATCTATTAATGTTGGGTTTGCCCATCTGTCTATATGTTGTCATCTGATGGATGAAGAATACTTCTTTGAGTTTAGCCATATCACTTGCATTGGCTAATTGGATTTGCAAACATGGTGGACAGAGGGATGAAATATTGTCTGATTGGCTTTTTCTTTTGCTATTCCAGGTAGTGTGCTTGTTACAGAGTAAGGAGATAGATAACATAGGGCTGCCCCACAGATGCACAGACCTGCGCCTAAAAAGCTGCCCTGACTGGTGTGAATGCCTGTGAGCCTGACAATAGGTGGTTAGTATGGATGCCCTCCATGCTGGGGTGATTTGTTATTCAGCAGTAGCTGACTAATGCATCGTCCATGGTAATCTCTACCTCCTCTTACATCATCTTACCCTTCACTATGTGTACAGCATAATTTATAAACAGTTTATATATCATCTCAAAATATTCTCTAGCTTCATTTGGTATATTATTTAAGACTGCAATTGACAAAAGCCCAAGCAAAATTTTCTTAATGCACAGGGAAAATGTATCAGCTCACGTGACAAGAAGTCCACATGGTTTCAGAGGTTGAAATAGTATTGTTATGATGCCTACATGGCCAGATATCTGGGTTTATTATTTTTCCTTGCTGCAGCAAGTTAGGCCCCTAGAAGCTCCAGGATGCCAATCAAACTTGTTCCGTATACTCAGCAAAAATAGCTCTTCTTTTAAAATATAACTATGAAAGTATAAGCTTTAGTTTCACTGACCCAGTTGAGTTCTTTGTCTCTCTTTTCACTGAGATTATGGAATGGGATCTACTGACTAGCTCATCCTGGGTTTCTAGTCTATGCCTGGAGCTGGCAGTGGTATCACCCCCATTTCAGAGAATGTCCGCCCCCATGGACAGAGAATGAAGATGAGGTTATTTGCCACAGGAAAATCAGTGCACTTTTATTAGAAGAAGAGAAAGTAGATACCAGGTTGGCTAAAACAAGAGATGTTCATTGACTTAAATCATCACCTAAATTAGAGGTGCTAGGTTCAATTCGATAAATGACTATGTTTGAACAGGAACCTTAAATTTCTAAAGAGATATGTTATCACGTATTCTCTTGTCGATTATTCATTCAGTTTGTTTAACGAGTATCTCTGTGCACCACACCCTCTACTGAGTTATTGTGTGTATTGCTGAGCAAATTCAGTTATTGTTCTTGTGTTCAAGACATTATAATTTTGGCAGCAAATATTGTTCTTAAGGACATAAGTAATTAATTACAATTATGATAAGAAGACATCCTTCTAGCCAGAATGGAGTAATATGGACAGAATTTACCCTTCACCTGAAGCACACAGAAACAAAATATATAAAAAACAGTCATTTCCAAGACACTGGACATCAGTTAATATATTATAGTAATCCCTAAGGAAAGGGAAACAAGACAAGTGAGTCCTACGATGGTCCCAGATTATTGCCTATAGGGAGTTTCAAGATCCCAGTTTATATAGGGGAAAGCCAATGGATGCCCTGAATTGAAGAGATACAGATGGAGTCCAGGGAGACAAAAAGGACTACAGTTCGCAGAGTATGGGAGAGAAGAAGCATAGGAAGAAATCTCCAGAGATAATGTAGCAGGACCCCCTGATTATTCAGCAGTGGGGACCAATGCAAAGATGTGAGAAAGCCACCAAGGAATACAGAAATAACTACCAGAAAGGACTAGTGAGTACAGAGGTGACACTCACACATGGCTGAGAATAGTCCCTATTCCCACCAGATACCATGGAAAACCTAAGAAGTCATGGAGACCAAATAGTGATACAGAAATGTCTTGTCCTGGCACTGGGGAATAATTAGTTCTGGACTGAGCATCACACCAACTGCCAGCAACTGCCTAATAAATATGAAAACCAAACATAAAATAATAAAACTATCTCAAAGTAACTCAACTTTTTCACAAAACAATCCCCAGGAACATTTGTAGAAATAAAAAAAAAATTATCACCCAGCAAGATAAAATAAACAATGTTTGGCATTTGTAGAAAAACTACCAGGCATGCAAAGAAGCAAGAAAATACAACCTGACATGCTGAGAAAAAGTGGCCAATCAACTCAAAGCCAAAATGGACACAGAACTTTAGAATTAGCAGACAATGATTATATTGTTACTTATTACTATTACTAGTATATTGTTACTTATTACTATTACTTATTACTATTAAAATAGTTATAAGTGTATTCCAAATATTTGAAAGCTAATAAAGTCATAGAAGATATTTTAAAAGTCTCCATTCAGATGTCTAAAAATGAAAATTACAATGGGATGAAAATATACTTGTAGAGGTTAATGGCAGCTTAGATATTGCAGAATTAAAGATTAGTAAACCTGAACACAAAGCAATGGAAATGATCCAAAATAAAATTATATATAAATATATATGTATATAAACATACACATATATACTATTTGTGTGTACGTATATACACATATGTGCGTATGATTATATGATTGTGTATATATATGATATATATGATTAGCACTTAAATTAATTGTATAAAAACTTCAATAATGCAATTAGAATGAAAGAGAGTGTGGATAATTGAAGCAATAATGGCCAAAATTTTCTCAAACCTAATAAGAACTATAAACTCACAGATCCAAGAAGCTTGATGAGCTTCAAGTGCAAGAAATGTGAAGAAAATCACTAGAAGACACATAATGATCCAGTTGTTGAAACCAATGATAAAAACAATCACTAAGGTAACCAGAGAACAAGGACACATTATAAACAGAGAAACAAAGACAAGGAAGGCAACTGATTTCTCATTGGGAACATTGCATGTGAGAAGGCAGGGAACATTATCCTTCCAGCACTGAAGGTTAAAAGGGTTAAAAAACAAACGAAATAAACTGTCAACTTAGAATTCTACCCAGTGAACGTCTTTCAATAATTATGACAACATAAGCTGTTTTTCAGGCATACAAACCCTGAATAAATTTATCATCAGGAGAAATGCACTACAAGAGATTGTAAAGGTCATCTTTCAGTGAGAAGAAAAGTGGTATGGACTTGCACCAAAAAATGAAGGGAAGCAGAAATGATAACTCCAAGGGTGGATGTACACACACACACACACACACACACACAAATTGTATTGTAATAAAATCCAGATTCATATGTAAAATATATATAATAAATTTGTAATAAGATCGAGATTCAGTCGGGCACAGTGGCTCACTCCTGTATTCCCATCACTTTGGGAGGCCAAGGCAGGTGGATCGCCTGAGGTCAGGAGTTTAAGACCAGCCGGGCCAACATGGTGAACCCCATCTCTACCAAAAATACAAAAATTAGCAGGGATGGTGGTGTGTGCCTGTATTCCCAGCTATTCGGGAGGCTGAGGGATGAGAATCGCTTGAACCTGGGAGGTGGAGGTTGCAGCGAGCTGAGATCGTGCCACTGCACTCCAGCCTGGGCAACAGAGTGAGAGCCTGACTCAAAAAAAAAATTATTATATATATATTTTACATATGAATCTGGATCTCTTTATTTATTTATTTATTTCCTAGATGGAGTCTTACTCTGTCACCCAGGCTAGAGTATAGTGGCACGATCTCTGCTCACTGCAACCTCCGCGTCCTGGGTTCAAGCAATTCTCCTGCCTCAGCCTCCTGAGTAGCTAGGATTACAGGTGCCCACCACCATGCCAGCTAATTTTTGTATTTTTAGTGGAGACAGGGTATCACCATATTGGCCAGGCTGGTCTCGAACTCCTGACCTCGTGATCCTCCAGCCTTGGCCTCCCAAAGTGCTGGGATTATAGGAGTGAGCCACTGCCATGCCTGGCCGAATCTGAATCTCTTTAAAAGATAAATCATTTATTCTGTAATATATTACCATAGTCTCAAATCTCTCCCAACACATGTATTAATTTGCAAAGGGAAAAATAGTGACTTTGGAGTGGAGAGAACATGAAGATAGACCCTTAAGCAAAGGAACAAGAATAGCACCACCATTAATAAGTTGTACTGAAAGCACGTACCTCCTGACGCAATGCACTGAACAGGATACAGGATCACCTTGATGACCTTCCCACCAACAATGCAGAACTCTAATCTAATCATGGTGGAATAGCAGCTAAACAAAACTGAAGAGATGTTCTATAAAATAACTGCAAAGTACTCCTGAGTTATGCTGAAGTCATGGAAGACAAAAAAATGAGGAACTGTCACAGATTAGAGAGGATTTAGGAAACACAGCCACTGGATGTGGTATGGGACCCTGGGTTGAGTTCTGGGACAGGCTAAGGACTTTAGTCCGAAAAACTGGTGATAATCAATTAGGGTTGATAATTTATAGTAATGTGCCAATGTAATTTTCTGCTTTTGATCATTGTACCGTGGTTGTGTATGAGGTTAACTTTAATGGAGAACTGGATGAGGGATATATGGACATGTGCTATTTTTTCACAGCTTTTATAGAAGTATAAAATTATTTTAAAATAAAACATTGGCTGGGTGCAGTGGCTCACACCTGTAATCCCAGCACTTTGGGAGGCTGAGGCGGCCGGATCACTTGAGGTCACGAGTCCATGACCAGCCTGGCCAACATGGTGAAACCCCATCTCTGCTAAATACACAAAAATTAGCTGGGTAGTGGGTGCTTGTAATTCCAGCTGTTTGGGAGACTGAGGCAGGAGAATTGCTTGAACTCAGGAGACAGAGGTTACAGTCAGCCAAGATCATGCCACTGCACTCCATCCTGGGGGACAGAGCGAGACTCCATCTCAAAAACAAATAAAATAAAATAAAATAAAATAAAATAAAATAAAATAAAATAAAATAAAAAATCAAATCTAAACTAAACTAAAATAACATTGAATTATGATAAGGGCTGAGAAGTGTAACAAAAGATTACTCCAGAATATAAAACAGAAAAACATGATGTAGTATGGGAAGACGTCAACAATTTCCCTGAATATTTGATACACCTCAGAACTGAAGTATGAGCAAGGATCACCCTATGAAGCATGTATAAATGAGGGAGACTGAGCATCATCTCTGTGTATTCATGGAGCTCAGAATGGACCTTGACACAGCTATGAGCACATATTAATTTTAGCACCATTCCAGGAAGTGAAGAAACTAGATGACCCTAGAGAACTCCCCAAATATGGTTTTCACTGAGAAAATTATGCTTTCCTTCTCTGAAAGAAGGGCTTGAACATCTCACTATTAGCAGCCAGTCTTCTGTGAATCAGGCTTCCAATGATGGTGGTGATTCCTTTTGTGGAGCCATCTAAGTCTTCTTGCACAAGGCTCAGAGTTCCATTTTAATGAACTAACTACCCAGGGTTAAGAAAAGAATTTGTGTTGCAGGATTGAGTTCTCTTCTGCAAAGCTAAATGCTCCTGATAGAGACAGCAGTTTTAAACCTTGTTCTCAGGTGTGTCATGCTGGACCTGTCTTAAAGATAGTAAAGTAAGAATTTAGCTTTTAAATACCAAGTATAGCAAAAAGTAACTGAGCTATTGTTATGAGCTAAATACAGCTTCCATCCGATAGCTCTTCCAATCATCTCGGAACCTAGAATGGTTGCCACATTTCTCTTGTGTAACAAGTAGGTTTTTGGTAGTGGATGAATTTTCAATGTATATTTATAATCTGCCAAAATTCATGATACTGACAAGAGAACTCACAATATATTCTGAGCTATTACATCTCCTCATCAATATTATCATAATAGAAATAGATGGTAATGGGATGTGTTTACAGTACTATGGGCATTTCAGAATCACATTCCTCTCACTTTTTAAAGATAAAGACACTCTCGATTTTTTACACATATTCCCTTCTTCTATCTGAGCACTTTTCATTTTTCTTTATGAAAACAGTTTCCTCTGTACATAATTGTGATTGCCTAGTCTTGAGAAACCTTAACTGTACATTCATAGGAAAATTAGTAACTGAGAAAGTCCACTTCCATGTACGCAGGGTCACTGAAATCTCAACTGCTCCTTTGTGGAAAAGCAGATTCTGAGTCATGACCTTCCTTAAGCTTTCCTTTGCTGGGAGAAATCTAATTAGAAGAGGGGTGGTGAATTCAGGGCTATTTATATCGTTCTTCTTTCTTCCCAGATAAATACTCTTAATACCCATTCATTGAGAAGTTGTTCCAATGTTAATGGTAAAATATATCTATCAGAAACTGGCTGAACTCCTTCTACCCCCAGAGATCATCTTCATGAGGACACAGGACATCAGAAAGCCTTGGGCAGAAGCAAGACCAGAGTTGGTCTTGAACTTGTTTTTTTGACCAGTCCAGAAAGTCAAACATCATCTAGATCCCTGGCTGGGTCACCTACCTCTTTAACCTCTAACTGGGCAAAATGCTAGATTTGACTTCCCTTGTGCGTGCCATAGCTAGTTTAAATATTGAAATAAATTACTCTTTCATGCTCTCAGATACCATATTTTGTGATATCACTGTGGTTCTGAGCCGATATTTTCAGTTTTTGTGATACTCATATTTAGTAAGCTCTGCAGTGAGGAACTTGGAGTCCCAGTGTTTCTCACAGAGTTGGTATGTAAGAGTTGCTTAGTCACTGTTTGTTGATTTCATGGCATTGTTTTTTGTTTTTTTTTTTTTCTTTCTTTCTTTTCTTTTTCAGAGATGGTGTCTTGCTCTGTAGCCCAGGCGAGAGTGCACTGGTACAATAATAGCTCACTACAACCTTAAACTCCTGAGCTTAAGCTATTCTCCTGCCTCACCCTCCCAAGTAGCTGGGACTACAGGCATGCACCACCAAGCCCAGCTAATTTTTTATTTTTTGGAGAGCTGGGGGTCTCACTATGTTGCCCAGGCTGGTCTCAAACTCCTGGCCTCAAGAGATTGGCATTTTGCTTTTGTAATTAAAGACAACCTGAGCATATGTCAGATATTAGTTTTCTGTGCTGTCTTCAGCTCACTGGGCAGTGTGACTGAAGCAATAATATGTTTTTATACAAGGCAGTCAGTTGTCCTAAGCATGGGCATCTGATTATCAAATTTAGCTTCAGATAAGACTGCAAGAGTATTAGCTCAATGAGCCAAATTAGCAATATCTCTCAAGGGCATAGTGCAATTACTTATTTTCCTGAGTAACACAGACACGCTCTGACTTAATTACAATAGTTTTACTGTTGAGTAGGTGGTGGTAATTTCCAAGTTAGTATATCTCATTAATGAGGTTTGCAAACTATTCTTGGCAATACTGTGAAATGTCTTTACATTTCAAATCATTTTCTAAATTGCTAATTTCATCTTTGTAAGAAAAACATTTCCAACTTCTGGAGTTGAAATGTGTGTGCTTCAGAAAAGTCTAAATGCTAAATTTCCCCAGGTGACAAGACTTGACCACACAGGCAAAACAAACATATTTTTTCTCATATTTGTATGTCTCGAAAACATCAGAATAATATCCACCACTATACATTCAGATATTGAGTTGTTTCATTGGGATCTGGAAAGCTGAATTTACCAGGAGCGAAGCCTCTTAATTCTGAGGCCTAGTTCTGACCCTGGGGTATTCACATAACCTTAGACAAGTTAGATAACATTCCTCTCCTTCAGCTTATTCATCTACAGAATAAGTGGATTCACCCTATTACTGAATATCTACTATGTGCGAAACATTATTCTAGGCATTAGGAAAACAGCGACAATTTCTAGGAGCTTATATCCCAGTGGAAAAGACAATAAACACATAGATAAATAAATAAATTAGCAGTATAAACTAGGGATACACTGGTGATGGAAATACAATCAAGTAATGTGATTCAGATAGTGTTGGGGGAGTGGCTTTGGGAGGAACACCTCTCTGAGGTTGGTAAACCGTTTGAATGACAATTTAAATAATGAGAAAGGTTCAGCTGTAGAAACCTTGGAGTAAATACATTTCAGGCAGAGGGAATGACAGAGAGTTCGGTGAGGTGGGAACTGACTGATTTCTCAAAGTATCTTCAGCTGTAAATTTCAATGATTTCTGTATTCGCCACTTCAGAAGTGTGCCACTTACTAGTTGTCAGGGTTTACACTTAATTTTTTTTATATAGGCTTAGCTTTCTTTCATACTATCTTGTCATTAATGCAATGTATGTACAGTTGACCCCTGAACAACTTGGGGGTCAGGGGCACCAACCTTTCTGTCCCCTGCACAGTCAAATAATCCACATGTAACTTTTAACTTCCTAAAAACTTAACTATTAATAGCCTACTGTTGACTAGACGCCTTACCACTAACATAGTCAATTAACACATATTTTAATGTTATATATTATACACTGTATTCTGTAAGCCAGAGAATACAAGAAAATAAAGTAAGCCAGAGAAAAGAAAATGTTATAAAGACAATCATAAGGAAAAGATAATGTATTTATGATGCTATTGATTAAGTGGAAGTGGATCATCACAAAGGTCTTGATCCTCATTGTCTTCACATTAAAGGCTGAGGAAAAGGAGGGGATGGTCTTGCTGTCTCAGGAGTGGCAGAGATAGAAGAAAATCCACGTTATCTGTGGACCCACACAGTTCAGCCTCATGCTCTTCAGAGGCCAATTCTAATTAATTAATGTTCCTATGACCCTCTCCCCCAACAGATTTCTGGGGTTTGTTTCCATCATTGCCAGTCTAGCACACCCCTTTTCCTTGTTGGTTTCCCAGTGTAACCATCCGGTGGCTATGAACACATAGAGGAACAAGAAAATTCGGCTGCTCTAGCGTTCTTTAATTTTCATTTTCATTTTAAGTTCTGGGGTACATGTGCAGGACGTGCAGGTTTGTTACACAGGTAAACATGTGCCATGGTGGTTTGCTGCACCTATCAACCCATCACCTAGATATTAAGCCCAGGATGCATTAGCTATTCTTCCCAATGTGGTCCCTCCCCTGACAGCCCACCCACTAACAGGCCCCAGTCTGTGTTGTTTCCCTCCCTGTGTCCATGTGTTCTCATTGTTGAGATCCCACTTATAAGTGAGAACATACAGTGCTTGGTTTTCTGTTCCTGGGTTGGTTTGCTGAAGATAATGGTTTCTAACTTCATTCATGTCCCTGCAAAGGGCATGGTCTCATTCTTTTTTTATGGTTGCATAGGTAGCATTCCATGGTGTGTATGTACCACATTTTCTTTATCCAGTACATCATTGATGGGCATTTGGGTTGATTCCATGTCTTTGCTATTGTGAATAGTGCTGCAATGAACATACACATGCGTGTATCTTTATAATATAATAATTTATATTCTTTTGGGTATATACCCAGTAATGGGATTGCTGGGTCAAATGGTATTTCTGGTTCTAGATCTTTGAGGAATCACCACACTGTCTTCCACAATGGTTGAACTAATTTACACTTCCACCAACAGTGTAAATGCATTCCTATTTCTCCACAATCTTGCCAGCATCTGTTATTTCTTAACTTTTTAATAACCACCATTCTGACTAGCATGAGATGGTATCTCTACTCCAGCCTTCTTAAAGATTCTTGTATCTAGGGTCCTTCCCAGATATCAATAATTCCCTTGAAAAGATAT
Source organism: Pongo abelii (assembly GCF_028885655.2). Taxonomy (NCBI): domain Eukaryota; kingdom Metazoa; phylum Chordata; class Mammalia; order Primates; family Hominidae; genus Pongo; species Pongo abelii. Next base: position 126,438,798 of record NC_071995.2, read on the forward strand.
CCAGTTTAAATGTTGTCATTTACATGGAATTTTCAACAGAGTATTAAGTTGAAAATTTTCGACACTTCCGCCTAATACCGATAAGATTGATGTTAATAAAGATAACTAGAACAATGCAGCTAATGTATATTTCACACATTCATCTGGTAAGGCATTGACTCTGTGAAGGAAAGTATTATGCAATGATGGGTCTAACTGGTGTCTAGAAATGTACCAATCAATAACAATCTCCAGTCTGACTCAGTCCACTCCAAAACAGTCAATAAGGAAGCATCAGAGTCTGGCTGCCATCATTTCAATACCTGGTGCCAGTTGATGAGCTCCTTCTGTTTTGATCCATGATTCACACAAATGCTTTGTCAAAACCATGACCACCATATGGGTTTCACTTCACTGGCTCATCTGGCCATTTCTGGTCTATGGAAAATTTTTTTCATATTGCAGCACACCTATAAAAGAAACTTTTTAGAAGTGTTCCAAAATTCGACCACAGTTCTAAAAACATGCATGTCATTACAAGTTTTGAATCTGAAAGAAGATCAAAGAGTGTCCAGTCAAAAGTAAGAAAATTATTAAGGTAGACCAGACAATTAATAACTGAAGTATTAGCACATTAAAAAAATAGAAAATGCTTATGGTATTTCTTATCTTATATTTTAATAAATATATTATTTTATGATTTATACATAAATATTTATTTGTACATCTTATGTTGTGTTCATAGTTTTGTATTCTTTTTCTTAAAACAGATTTCCTGAATTATAAACTCTTCAGGCCCTACAAAGCCTGGATCCACCTGCTTGTAACTATTATCTCTCTGTGTAGGCTCAGCTCAGTAGGTAACCATGACAAGGGCAGGAAGCACTTCATGGTTACATTTATGCAGGGCCCCAGGAGAATGTGAGAGCGGGCAAAGGTGGTCAGTAGAACAGCATCTTTGAATGACAGAACCTCTTGGGCCTCTTTGAAAGAACTTTCAGGGAAGGTCCAGGGCTTTAATTCTCCAACAAGTGGAAAAGGCCATATTCAGCTTCACCTCTCCAGGGTCACGGGACACAAGAGGTATGCAGCAGTGGCCACTGTCCACAGGGATGATGGCTGTAGTCTCCTGCATCATCAGCCAGTGACGAGTTAGGTGACCTTGAAAAAAATAATTTTACTTCTGTGTTCCCTTTGAAATAGGAAATATAACAGAATCTACTTGTTAGGATTGTGTGAGAATTAGACTATATATGTCAAGTGGTGAATACAATAAAGGACAGCTGTGGTCGTTGTCAATGCTACTGTCTTCATCCTCCTCTCCATCAGTGTCAGTTCTCTACTTTAAATGGCACCTTTTCCATAAGGTCTTCTCTGGCCACCCTAATTAAAGTAATAACTCTTGCCTTCACCCCTGTTTCCTCATCCTGCTTGATTTGGCTTCTTTGCATTTATTTTTTCCTGACATGACACGCATTGATTTGATTGTGGTCTGTCTCATTCCAAAAGGGAATAAATTCCATGATTTCAGGGGTCTTGTTTTCCTAAATGCTGCATTATTAGTGTCTAGATACATGCTTGGCATACAGTTGGTTCTCAATAAATGCTTGATAATTAAACAAATCAGTATTCTCACAGTCTATTCACTGCTGTGTGGCTAAGGTAGAAATATATGGGCAGGTCAATGGCTGGGATGGATAAAAAATGCAGGAAGAATGTTTATCTCTTTCCAGCATGTTCAATGTTCACAGTTGTAGAATTAGTTCAAAAAGAATTTGGATATCTCTTTTATTTTAATTTTTAATTGTTTTTTTTTGAGACATAATTTCGCTCTTGTTGCCCAGGATGGAGTGCCAGTGGCGTGATCTCGGCTCACTACAACCTCTGCCTCCTGGGTTCAAACGATTCTCCTGCTTCAGCCTCCCACTAGCTGGGATTACAGGTGTCCACCACCATGCCCAGCTAATTTTTTGTATTATTATTATTATTGTTTTTAGTAGAGACAGGGTTTCACCATGTTGGCCAGGCTGGTCTCAAACTCCTGACCTCAGGTGATCCACCTGTTTTGGCCTCCCAAAGTGCTGGGATTACAGGCGTGAGCCACCACACCCAGCCTGGATCTCTCTTTTAGACTGCCATCTCATGGGCAAAGACCAGTGTCAGCTCTGTAAAATGGAATCCTTCTGGTATGCTCAGTACGTGATAAGACGTGACATGGTCGTAGTGTGGCATCAGGGCTTCCTGCACAAATCACGTGCAGCAAAGTGGTTCATGCAACCATTTGTTCTCTGCAGAGCTCAGATTAAACAAAAAATGCTAATAGACACAGGCAGGGGAGATCTAGGTTTTGTGGAATCATGAATCTTCTCTCTTCCATGATAAGGGGAAGTTAAGAAACATCTAAAATCTTTGATGCCATCAAGTGCTGATAAATCATTTGTGAAAATGGAAAGGAATAAAGGTAGTGGAACATTGAAGCAGTATTTAAGGTGATGTTGGAACACATGGCATGGACATTGTTAATTTGGGTTCCAAGAGAGATATTAGTTAATACTCCAAGCATTGAGAAAGTAACAATTTGCTGAATTATAAGATGACCTGGCCATGAATTCCAACTTGGAAGCCTTTTAAAAAAAATTTCAACTCATGAAATATACTGATTTCTAAAGCTTAAGTGAGGTTTTTTAAATAAATGAACTCATCAAAATGCAATAAAAATTAAATGAGTTAAATTAATTTAACTTAGAAATAAATATTTTTAATGGAGTTACCGAAAGGAATATGATCCAACACATTTGCACTTATTTATTTCTGTTATGTAAATCAAAAATATTAAGTGACAAGCTTAATGTTCCCTCTCAGACTGATATTTTTGTTTCAATGGAAAACTGATTTAATCAGAAAACTTTCTCATCTAGCAACACAGAATAAGTCACAGGAGACTGTCCTTCTAGATAATTAAAGTTCAAATTTAGCTTTTGGATTTGAGAAATGTCTGGTTTAATCATTTTAATTTACAGTAAATATGAGAATATTGTGAGGCTGGATTTTCTTTTCTCCTTTTCTGTGTGCATGGGGGCTCCTTGGCTTTGTGGGTTACTTAGATTACATGAGGAACATTAAGGATCAATAACTAGTAACACATAGAACATTATTTTGAATTGGGCATTTTGCTAAGGGCTTCATATGACCAACCATTCGGTCCTTCGTGCACCCATTTTACAGTTGAGTAAACAGAGGCGCTGAGAGGTGAAGTTACTACCTCATGGGCTCAGAGCTAGGAAGCTTCTTTTCCACCTCTGAGCTCTGCTATTCTGTGTGCCAGCTTCTTCCTTGTCATGCGTTGAGAGACATGATGACCAGCGTCACTGGGTTTGTATTCCACCAGCCTAAAAACCCTAATAGAAAGAGAACAACCCAGAGGTTTCTATCAACAGCCTGTAATGCAGAGTTAGCTCCTTTGCTGTAAAGGACATTATTGAGAATTTTGGTGAAATTAGAATGAAGTTTGATTTTTATATATCAGTAACATATCAATGTGAATTTCCCGATTGTAATGCTTGTCTGGAAGTTTTGTAGGTTTTGTTCTTATTGTAGGAAATACTTAAGTTATTTGGGGTGATTGGGCATCAGATTGGCAATTTATTCTCACTTGGTTCAGAGGGGAAAAGTTCCTTGTACTATACTTACTACTATTGGTTATTTTGTGACTGTTTCAAATTAAGAATGTATTAATATTGTTAATGCATTACCCTACAACCATCTGTGATTGTGGGTCCCCACTGGCGTAGGCTGTGCTCCTGCTAGGGGTGGCTCTGCTTCAAGTGTCCCTCAACTCCCTCTGGCACCAGCTGGCCACCCCAGCAGCACATTCCCAAGGAGGTAGGAGAGGCCCAAGAGAGCAATTAGAACACTCATGGGTACAAAGGGAAACTCCAACACTTCTCTCTCTTTCTACTGGCCTAAGCAAGACATGTGCTTGAATGCCAAGCAAAGAGGCTGATATGGTTTGGCTATTAAACCTCACCCAAATCACATCTGGAATTGTAATCCCCACGTGTGGAGAGAGGGACCTGGTTGGAGGTAATTGGGTCATGGGGTGGTTTCCCCCATGCTGTTCTCATGATAGTGAATGAGATTTCATGAGATATGATGGTTTAAAAGTGTGTGACTTTCTTTGCTCTCTCTCTCTCTCCTGCCCCCGTGTAAGACAAGCGTTGCTTTCTCTTTGCCTTCCCCCATGATTGTAAGTTTCCTGAGGCCTCCTCAGCCATGCAGAACTGTGAGTCAATTTAACCTCTTTTCTTTTTAAATTACCCAACCTTGGGTAGTTCTTTATAGCCATTTGAAAATGGACAAATACAGGGGCCTTTTAGTGGGATGAATCCACATCTCCGCATGGCAAAGGAGGTAAGAATTGAGGTCAGTGATGCAAACTACCTCAGTGCTGTAAACAGAAACAGGCGGGGTTGCACAGAGATGCTGTAGAGATGTCCACCATGCCTGTCTTCCATATGTACAGAAGAAAGGTGCATCAGAGGAGGTAAGTATCCAGAGCACTCACCACAATGTTTGACCCATAGTTAGCAATTAATAAACATTAGTTCTCTTTATTTTAACAACTTCTATGGTCAAAGTTGCTGATTGTCTATATATAGATGCCAGACCAAGAAGAAAGATCGAAAAATATCTTAATTTTCTCTGTACGTTTCTTTGTGATGGTGAGAAGAAATTATTTCTTCCATGCCAAGCAGATGGTTGGAGTCAAATATCTCCAGAACATAATGGTTTTATTTGTGTCATTAATTAAAACTTTTTTTAATATCACTTTCATAAATCTTGAATATGAAGTACCTATAAATTGACTTAGCTCTGGTTTATAGATTGGCAACGTAAAAATGTCATATATTCTATATCCTTGTAAGTCAACCATAATTCATTTAAGATTTGGAGAATGGGTAATAAAAATGGAGTAAAAAGAAAAACTATAATAGGAACGTATTTAGTTAAAAAATGTAAAAGAAAAGTTTTTAAAAACAAAGAAAGCATGTTTGAAAAAAGTTGTAAAAATTAAGGACCTAATACACAGGTCTAGATACCTGCTCAAACACATACCTTCTAAGATCCACTGATGTTGAAAACTTGATTTTCTCACAAACATAGCCCCAGTTGATTGGGAAGAGTCTGAGAATTCAACCTAATTACCTGAATCATTTTAGGATTTGGAAATGATTTGTGTGGAATATAATAAAACTTAATCTTCCTCTTCACCCAAATTTATAGTTGTGGTGGAGAGGAATTTATTCCATGTGGAACGCTGAGTATATTTCAGAAGAGGATGCCTGCTCACTTACAATCAGACTTAGGAGGCCATTCTAATTATGATTTACTCCCACTCCTTTCAGAACCAGTCTCTCTTCAACTCCACAGAAATGATAATTTATATGGTAATGGCCTCAACTCCATATTTCTCATTGAGTTTTGAATCAAATTTGAATTTGTATCCCTCTTTTTAGAGTGATATATATTTTACTATCTTTTAGAGGTGGCTGAGTGTATTACAAAAGGTTTTTAAATGCAAAAAACAATCCCCTAATTAAAAAAAGAAAACTGAGCCAAAGAGATAGTGAAATAATGCAATTATTCTGATTTATGGTACATATTCTTGCTTTCTCAGTCAATCCACTCTCTTGCTTCATGAGAAAGAATTCAGAAGAATTATTGAACTGAAGTAGGTAACTCTTTCCTTCACCTGGCTTATCAGTGAAACACACACACACACACACACACACACACACGCAGTTTTTTTCTAGCACCTAAATTTACTTTTTCCCTTTTGGGGAAAATTTTTGAGCATTGGGGGAAATTTTAAACATTATGTGGGCACTCTGGACTTTTAATTTTCTTTCTTTTAAAATGAAGATGAGAGTAATTTACTCTCATCTACTTATGTTGATAGGGGGAATCTTCATAAAACTTTTACTCAGTTTTATGAGTAAAACTGAGTGAATCCTGGAGAATTGAGCCTAGTCATACTAGTACATAGAAAAGTGGACTTTATTAAAAATTTTGGATTAGCTCAAGAAATCAAAAGTTATTGAATAACTAGGCATCAACAGACAAAAGCCAAGAGTAGCTCTAAAATCCTGGGAAGAAGTAATTCCCGGAGTCTCTTACTAATGTTCTGTCATTAATAAAGACGCAGTGTTTCCACATCAGTCTTTGCACTTCTCAATTCAAATTCTTGAGGCAAAGCATCTGATTGGCTTCTTGCTGGCCAGTGGATGTCTCTCAGAGGGCTGGTGGTTCACCTTTGGTCTAATTTACTAAGACTAAGAAGGTAGACTAATATATTACAATCAACATTTTGGAGTCTATTTCTATGGTTTTTACAGGCCAGGTGCAGTGGCTCGAGCCTGTAATCCCAGCACTTTGGGAGGCTAAGATGGGAGGATCATGTAAGGCCAGGAGTTACAGATCAGCCTTGGCAGTGCAGTGAGACGCCATCTCTACAACAACAAACAAACAAAAAAACATTAGCCTGTGTGGTGGTGTGTACCTGTAGTCCCAGGTACTTGGGAGGCTGGGGTGGGAGGATCGCTTGAGCCGAGGAGGTCAAGGCTACAGTGAGCTATGATTGTGCCACTGCACTCTAGCCTGGGTGACAGAGTGAGACTCTATCTCAAAAGAAATTAAAAAAGTGTGGTCTTTTACTCTGAAGACATCCCTCCAAAATATTTCCTCATATCTTAAGTCTTCTCATGTGACGTGCCTCGTGAACAGGATATTGTTGGGTTCAGCCAACCCCGCATCCATATCCCCTTCTTTTGGAAGCAGTTTACCATTTTCCTTTTGGACACTTACTTCTGATCAGAGACAATGTTGGTTGGGTTGCAAGTCAATGTTTCTCATGCTCCACTGGCTAGGGAGTGAAGATGTGACCCATCCTCAGCCAATCAGATGCTGTCTTCTGGGTTTGGAATATTGAACGTTATTGAATCTAGACTTCCTCAGGGAGCATATGTGCAAAATAGAGGTATTTATGTACATACACACATGCATATATGTGCAAGTGCATGTATATGCACACATACAACTTGATCGATTTCTATATCATCACCCCTCTATGATAAAATCATGAATTTAAATTGATAGCTCTAATTCCACTCCAGCATGGCAGGAGTCATTCTGTTTTCTTATTTGTAGCTCCCTTCTCAAGCTAGCAGAAACCTGGCTCCCTTTATCACTGGATCACATTGATTGATTTTCAAATATTGAACAAGCCTTGCATGCCTGGAATAAACCCCACCTGCTCTAGGTATATAATCACATATAGATTACTGAAATATATCTGCAAATATTTAATTATTAGGTTGGTACAAAAGTAATTGTGGTTTTTGTCATGTCTTTTAATAAATATTTTGCATTTCTATTGGTGATTAATATTGGTCTAGTTTCATTTTTGTTTTCACTATCTTTACCTAGTGTTGGTATCAAGGTACTACAGGCTTCATAACATGAATTGAAAGTTGTTTCTTCCTTTTATATTTTCTGGAGGAGTTATTTTAATCGTATTTCACACTTTTCAAAGTGTGATGGCTGGATCAGCCACATCTCCATCACCTGGGCACAGTTTTAGATACAAGTGCATTCAGACCTGTAGAACAGAAACTCCGAGGGTGGGTCTGGCAATTCAGTTTAACAAGCTCTTCAGGTGATTCTAATCTAAAGCTGAAAAAACAGTGCTTTACATGTATTATATAATCAACTGGCATTCAAGCTTAGCTTTACATTAGAATTACCTGGGGAGATTATAAACTACCAAAATCTAGACTGTTGCCAAGACCAGGTAAAGCAGAACCAGTTATCAGCAACTTTTATGTCATGTCAAGTAATTCCAATGTACAGTCAAATTGGAGAACCTCTTATCTAATTAAATCCTCATAATCACAGGTTAGATATGGTCATCCCCACTTTACACATGGGAAAACTGAGGTATGAAGAGGTCAAAGGACTACTCCCCAGCAGTGGTGGGATTCAAATACAAATCTAGCTAAACGTTTCCAAGTCCATTTAAATAATCATAAACTTCAAGCTAGTAGGGCTGGTAAAAATAAGTTTCACCTGTAAATACGTCGCCACAACATACCAAACACAACAAACCAAAATCTTGCTTGGACTTTTCTCATCCTAATAGAGGTTTTGTTAGTTAGTTAGTTTGTTATATACTGTGGTAATGGTAAGGTCAGTATGCCATTCCAGACCAGGAATCTCAAATTACTTCTCCAGAGGAAAAGAACAGTGTAGCCAACAGCTTTCTCTCTCAGGGCCAATGGCCCTTAGAGACCTTCAGTGGAGTAGAGGGGGGCTCCATGATTGGGCCTTGGGTGCAAGTGAAGCTAATTGAGTTCAGCGCCATTAGTAAAGTGTCCTATCTAGCTGACTTGATGGATCAACAACTTGTTTTGGTGATTCAGCCACCCACCCTGTCTCTATAGGTTGCATCAGACCCCAAGAGTGGATGTTTTAGTTTCTTTCTTTTTTTTTTTTCTGAGCCCACAGTGGATGAAACAACACAAAACTTCACAGACCACTTTAAAGGAGTCAGAGTAGAAAGAAAAATATATTTTTTTTTCTGTGACACATGGTCAAGATAAAAAGAGAACTCTAAAGACAGCTGTCAAAATGACTATCGATCCAAGTTAAAAACCTGGAATGGCAGAAAAGTTACAAGAAAAGGGGGAAATATAATCAAGGAAGAGCAAGAATCCTTTTGATTGAAAATGGCTATAGTTGTGGGAATTTGGGCATTCATATTTTATGAAAGCATCCTGCTTCCCCTCCCCACACCCCTTACAGGAATGGGGCACTGAACGGTTTTCTTTGGCACATTTACCAGAACTGTGATCTTCCAGTTAAGACGCAGCAATGACAGCTCCGTCCTTCATCTGTCTCCCGCCATCTCCACCAAAGGCTTCTGTTGAAATTTGTATTTGTCTGTTCCCTGCAGCCTCCTCTAAATGTTGCTTCCTGCCTTTTAGAGCGTGAATTACACATCCAATGTCTGGCAGCTTATGTGTGAATTCCTCTCCCCAGACCTGCCTCATATCTTGTGATGCCGGCCAGGGCTGGAGATGGAGAGACAAGAACCTGGCGCGGGCGTGTTTGGCTTTACTCATCGATGTGGCTGCTCTCTGTCCATATCCTGAAGCACTAATTCTGTTTATTGAGAATTTGTGAAATTGACACTTCGCTTTGTATTTTTGTCTCCTTTCCCCTTCCACCATCCGGCACAGGAATGGGAGCTGGTGGGCAAGCAACTTTGGGTGCAGGTTAAGCCTGTAGGGGCTTCTTATGTGCTCAGCCATTAGGCAACATTTATTGCACCAGCATGGGGAGCAGTGATTGATGAGACAGTCCTGAGGCTTCCTTGTCCTGAAATGTTGGCTGAAGCAATCAGAGAGAGAAGAGGAAGATGGAAGTGATTTGGCTGGTGATTCTGCTCTTTATGGAAACTTCAGTCATGACTTCTCTTTTCTTAATGCTGTGGGCTGAATAGCACCCACCCACCAAATTCATACATTGAATTCCTAACCCTCAATGAGACTGAGCTTGGAGATAGGGCCAATCAGGAGGTAATTAAATTTAAATGAGTTCAAAAGGCTGGGGGCTCTGATTTGATAGGTTAGTGTCCTTATGAGAAGAGACGCGATCTCTCTCTCTCTCTCTCTCTCTCTCTTTCTCTCATTCTCTTCTTCTCTTGCTCTTTCTCTCTTTCCATGTAAGGACACAGTGAGTAGCTAACTGTCTGCAATTCAAAAATAGAGCCCTTACCAGTAACTGAACTGGCGGTCACCTTGATTTTGGATTTCTACCTTCAGAACTGTGATAAATAAATTTCTGGTGTTTACGCCACTCAGTATTTTTGTTTGGGTTAACAACCAAAACAGACTAAGACACTCTGTAAGAGAATGTCTGAATGGATGCGTGGAGGAGTCTGAGTGTCTGAGAAAGGGGTATGGTCTTCGGCAAGTTGGATTCATTCTTTTAGGCCTGTTTCTCCATTTTCTTGTGAAAGGATAAAGCCATTTGTTCATCTGTCCATTCATTAATTTACTCTACAAATTACACTTAGCCCTCCTAGTATTTAACTAGTATTGAATACAGTTAATTACTGATTATATTAAATATAGTATACTGAGTGTATTAGTCAGTTCAGGCATTGCTATAAAGAAATACCTGAGACTGGGTAATTTATTTAAAAAAGAGGTTTAATTGGTTCACAGTTCTGCAGGCTGTACAGGAAGCATGGTGGCTTCTGCTTCTGAGGAGGCCTCAGGAAACTTACAATCATGGTGGAAGGGGAAGGGAGAGCCAGCACTTCACATGGCTGGAGCAGGAGGAAGAGAAAAAAAGAGGAGGTGCTATACACTTTTAAACAACCAGATCTCCTGAGAACTCTATCACCAGAACAGCACCAAGGGGATGGTGCTAAGCCATTAGAAACCACTCCTATGAACCAATCACCTCCTGCTAGGCCCCAGTTTCAGCACTGGGGATTACAATTCAACATGAGATTTGGGTAGGGGTAAATATCTAAATCATATCACTGAGTGTAGCATAAAAGCATGGTTCCTGACCCCACCAAGTTTATATTAAAGGAGACAAGCAAGAAACAATTAAGTCATTGCTATAATCTGAATGTTTGTTTCTCCCCAAAATCCATATGTCGAAATCTAATCTTCGATTCGGTGATATTAGGAGGTGACATCTTGAAGAGATGATTAGGTCATAGGACTTTATCCTCATGAATGGGATTAGCACACTTATGGAAGATGCTTGAAGGAGCTACTTGTACCTTCTACCACGTGAGGCTACAGCAACAAATCACCATCTATGAAGCAGAAAACAAGCCCTTACCAGACACCAAAACTGCCAGTGCTTTGTTCTTGTACTTCTCAACCTCCAGAACTGTGTGCGATACATTAGCCATGCAGCTCATAGTATTTTGCTATAGCAACGCAAATGGATGGGAACCTATATATTAGATTTAATTATATGAGTTGCTGTTTTAATAGATCTGATTAATAACTACACATTTTAGTGTGCATTACAGAACAGAAATATAAGATGTATGCTTTTCTCAAGCTGTTACTTCTGCCTTTAATTTCTACAGCAGGAAAGATATTTCACTTGAAATTCTAGAGTTGAAAAGTGACCTTCTATGTTTCTGCTGGATTCCAACAGCCCTGAGGTCCTGGGTGTCAATGTCCAGTTTAAATTGAATAAAAGAGAAATATAGTGGAGAGGGACTCATTGGCTAATATAGCAAAAATAATATTCTGCTATATATATAAGATATTTTAGCTTACATCAATAACATTTTATCCACTCCTGCACTTTTCTGGAGGCTGGGAAGTCCAAGACCAAGGTGCCAGCAGATTCAATGTCTCAGCAAATTTCAAGCATACACAATATTATTGCTAACTGTAGTCACCTTGCTGTACATTAGGTCTCCAGAACTTATTCATCTTATAACTGAAAGTTTGTACCTTTCTTTGTTTTGCTAAAACTATTTCCCAAAATAGTCCATGTCAATACAAATAAATCTATCACATAACTCTAGAGTATGCAAAATATTGACTTTTGTGGGTGTACTATAATTTTATTGAAAAACACCTCTTCTATTGAAAAGACATTAAGTTTGTAGTCAGTATTTGTTATTGCAGTGAAATGTACAATGAACATCATTTAAAATATAGCTGCATCTTTGTCAGTAGGTACTTAAGGAAATGGCCAGCACAAAGGGTTTTTATATGGGTCTTGCCAGGTTAATCTTTAATAAGGCTGCACTAATTTCCACTTCCACCAGCAGTACATGAGAGTGCATTTTCTTACTTTGTTATGGAATTTGAAAAGGATATTGTAGGAGATACATTTGGAAAGGAGGCCACCAAACAAGGTCAGAAATAAAAGGCCTTGCACACCAGCCACATTTGTCACTTCCTGACCTGTCCTCCCCATTCCAGCATCCACAGCCTCATTCCATGACTTGAGAGACTGATCCCTACTGCCCGCCCACCTGTCTGGGTTCCTTTGCTGATTGGGGAGGGGACATAGCTAAGTGCAGGCCTCAATCGGAATTTAGACTGTGGAAGAAAAGACTATTACAGGGCTTATCTTTCCTGCTTTCTTTCCTTTTATTTTTTCTGTACCACATATCTGGCTTCTTTGAACAACTGCAGCTTCTGCCTGTCCCCTCTCCAAGTGTCCCAGCTTCACTGAGCTCAGGTCAAACTATATATTCCCCTGACTGGCCCATTACTGTTAGTCCTAGCACCTGGGTGTTGACAAATCCTTTCTATTTACATCAACAAATAAGTCCCTTATTCCAGTTAAGCTATTTGGAGTGTCATTCTGGTTTTTTTCAGTCATTCAAAGAATGAGTTTGGATTTCATTCTGCAAGCAAGGAGGAGGAAGGGCTGCACTTGGTCATCAAGTCTCAGCTCCAGGCCCCTGATGCAAGCCCTGGGGAGCACAGAAACACCAGAGCCTGAACCACATGCATCCTCTGGTGTTCTTATGTTTTGAATGTTCCTGGAGCAGGGAGAACAATGAGTGTTCCTTTGGTGCCCATTTATGAATATGTCTTTGTTTTTTTAATATAAAGTCTTTAGTTTATTTTTATTTAGTATCTTGCTACATTTGCTTCAAGTAAATTCTATGAACATTTAATGTGCAATATTATTGAAAGGCTGTTTAGAAAGATTAAATCACTTAGATTAATTTCAGTTGTATAAATCCTAACATCTACAACCTCCTGAAATTACATTACCTTCTAAGAAAAAAGGGGGAGATGCTATACAGTTGTAAACAACCAGATCTGCTGAGAACTCTATCGTAAGAACAGCATTTCTTCATTTGGTTGAACTGTGGAAGGCTGCCAGCTATGGAGCTCCACATTTTGGGGGTGAGGGAAGAAAGAAAACTGAAAAGCAATTTTCTCCATGAATTTTTTCCAGCTTTATTGAAATATGATGGACAAATAAAAACTGCATTATTTAAGGTGCTGTTTTAATATATGTATGCATTGTGAAATTATTACCACCATCAAGCTAATTAACACGTCCATCATCTCACAGTTACCCTTTTATTCAGTGGGGAGGGAGGCATAGATGTGACATCACTTAAAATCTACTGTCACCAGATGCTGAATCTTAAAATCTACTCTCACCATCAGCTCATATAGGTAAACATAATATGTAGATTCCCATTCATTTGAGCTGCTGTAACAAAATACTATGAGCTCAGTGGCTAAGAAACAACAGAAATCAATTGCTTGTGGTTCTGGAGGCTGGGAAGTCCAAGACCAAGGTGCCAGCAGATTCAGTGTCTCAGCAAATTTCAAGAATAGACTATACTATTGTTAACTGTAGTCACTTTGCTGCACAGTGGGTCTCCAGAACTGATTCACCTTATAACTGAAAATTTGTACCTTTTGGCCAAACACTTCTTATTTCCCCACACCCAGCTGATAACCACCATGCTATTCCCTGTTTTTAGGAGTTCTACTTTTTAAGATTTCACATATAAGGAATATCTTATGTGATATCTGGATTTGGTAGAAGGTGTTGCTGAAAATTTTAAAGCTCATGATTCAGTCTTTTGTTGTTGTTGTGTTTAAATTTTCAAAGAAGCCAGATACAAAAGGCCATATATTGTATTATTCCACTTACATGAAATGTTAGACTAGGCAAATCCACAGAGAGGAGTGACTACTCATGGGTACAGAGTTTCTTTTGAGGTGATGGAAAAATTCTGAAACTAGGTAATGGTGATGATTGCACAACATTTTGAATGTACTAAATGCCACTGAATTGTACTCTTTAAAATGGCTACAGTGTTAAAATCTATGTTATGTGTATTTTACCATAATTAAAAAAAGTAAAAGATTTAATCAGCTAAATAGTATATGAATTGTATTGTCTTGTGAAATAACTACAGGTATTTCGACAAAATCTTGACAAATACTTCCCCAATCTAGTCCCATTCCCCAAATTAACCACTGTTTTCATTTTAGGATTTTTGTCAAAATATTTTGTCTATCCGTTTACATACATATATATGTAATTGTAAAAAATATGGAATTATTTGGAATATGCGTGTGTTGTAAGATAAAGGGCATTATACTGCATGCATTGGTTTGTGTACCCAAATTGAGTCTTAGAGAACTTTCCAAAACACTGTAGTAGTTCTTCCTTATATTAAAATATGAGGAAGTTAAATATTTCTTCACTCAAGATATTTAGTCATTGGTATTAAGCCTTTTTCTATTGATGAACTTTTAGGTTGTTTACATTTCCAATTATCCCCCTCATTGCAGTCTTTCAAGTCTGTTCTGGTTTGAGGATGAAACCAGAACATGTCATTTGGCGATGAATTGGTTGCACTCATCACAAGAGCACTGTGATTTTAAAAACCGTTACTTTTTGACTTTTTAATAATGGCCATTCTGACTGGTGTGAGATGGTATCTCATTGTGGTTTTGTTTGCATTTCCCTAATGATTAGTATGCACATATAAAATGTTTGTTGACCACATGTATGCCTTCTTTTGAAAGGTGTCTATTTATCCCCTTTGCTAAATTTTTAATGGTGGTGTTTGGTTTTGGCCTGTTAATTTGTTTAAGTTTCTTACAGATTCTGGATATTAGACCTTTGTTGAATGCATAGTTTGTGAATATTTTCTCCCATTGTAGGTTGTCTGTTTACTCTGTTGTAGTTTCTTTTGCTGTGCAGAAACTCTTTAGTTTAATTAGGTCCCATTTGTCAATTTTTGTTTTTGTTGCAATTGCTTTTGGTGTCTTCGTTATGAAATATTTGCTAGTGCCTATGTCCAGAATGGTACTCCTAGGTTATCTTCCAGGGTTTTTATAGGTATAGGTTTTATATTTAAGTTGTTAATCCCTCTTGAGTTGATTTTTGTATATGGTATAACAGGGATCCCCAATCCCCAGGTCATGGGCCAGTACCAGTCTCTGTTAGGAAATGGGGCCACACAACACAGCAGGAGGTGAGTGGCAGGTGAGTGAGCAAAGCTTCATGTGTATTTACAGCCACTCCCCATTGCTCACGTTACTGCCTGAGCTCATCTTCCTGTCAGATCGATGGCAGCATTAGATTCTTTTAGGAGCACAAACTCTATTGTGGACTGCTCACTCGAGGGATCTAGGTTGTGCACTCCTTATCCTTATGAGAGTCTAATGCCTTACAATCTGTCACTGCCTCCCACCACCCCCACATGGGACCATCTAATTGCAGGAAAACAAGCTCAGGGCTCCCATTGATTCTACATTATGATGAGTTGTACAATTATTTCATTATATATTACAATGTAATAATAATAGAAATAAAGTGCACAATAAATGTAATACTCTTGAATCATCCTGAAACAACTACCATCCCTGGTCCATGGAAAAACTGTCTTCCACGAAACTGTTCCCTGGTGCCAAAAAGATTAGGGACTGCTGTGGCATAAGGAAGGGGTCCAATTTCAATTTTCTGCATATGGCTAGCCAATTATCCCAGAACCATTTATTGAATGGGAAGTCCCTTCTCCACCACTTGTTTTTGTTGACTTTGTTGCAGACCATATGGTTGCAGGTGTGCAGCATTATTTCTGGAATCTCTATTCTGTTCCATTGGTCCATGTGTCTGTTTTTGTACCTGTACCATACTGTTTTGATTACTGTAGCCTTGTAGTATAATTAGAAGTTTGGTAATATGATGCCTTCAGCTTCGTTCTTTTTGCTTAGGATTGCCTTGGATATTCAGGCTCTTTTGTGGTTCTATAGTAATTTTGAAAGTTTTTTTTTTTCTAATTCTATGAAGAACATCATTGGTAGTTTGATAAGAATAGCATTGAATCTGTAAATTGCTTTGGGCAGTATAGCCATTTTAACAATATTGATTCTTTCTATCCATGAGCGTGGAATGTTTTTCCACTGTTTGTGTCATCTCTGAACAGTGTTATGTAATTATTATTGTAAAGATCTTTTACCTCTCTGGTCAGCTGCATTCCTAAGAATTGTATTCTTTTTGTAGCTACTGTGAATGGGATTGTATTCTTGATTTGGCTCTTAGCTTGGACCTTGTTGGTGTATAGGAATGCTGCTGACTTCTGTACATGGATTTTGTATCCTGAAATCTTGCTGAAGTTGTTTACCAGATGCTAGTGAGGTTACAGAGAATAGGGAACACTTATACACTGCTGGTGGTAATGTAAATTAGTTCAGCCACTGTGGAAAGCAGTTTGGCAATTTCTCAAAGAATCTAAACAGAATATCCATTATTTCATTATTGAGTATATACCCAAAGGAATATAAATTCTTCTACCATAAAGACACAAGCATGGGTATGTTCATTGCAGCACTAGTCACAGTAGCAAAGACATGGAATCAACCTAAATGCCATCAACAGTAGACTGGATAGAGAAAATGTGTGGTAAATATATGCTATGGGATACTATGCAGCCATAAAAAAGAATGATATTGTGTTCTTTACAGGAACATGGATGGAGCTGGATGCCATTATCCTAAGTGAACTAAGGCAGGAACAGAAAACCAAATACTGCATGCTCTCACTTATAACTGGGAGCTAAATAATGAGAACACATGGGCACAAAGAGGGGAACAACAGACACTAGGACCTACATGAGGGTGGAGGGCAGGAGGAGGGTGAAGATAGAAAAATTACCTATTGGATACTATGCTTTTTACATAGGTGGCAGAATAATCTGTACACCCAACCCCCATGACATACAACTTTCCTAACAAACCTGCACACCTATCTCTGAACCTAAACTAAAAGTTACAACAAAATTCAGAAGACAAATTTGGCCTCTGATGGAAAGTGTGTGTGATTGATTAGCAATGTCTGCCTTGAGTGCGGGCATTGAGTGGATAGCAGGTGTGTCCTGGTCTTGCTTTCTTGGATCTGAATTGTGTGATGGGATTAGCCAAATTTCCTACACCTTTCACATTTCCAGTGACCTCTGAAATATAGAACCTTGACTCCCACAGGTTAATAAATCTTCATCGTGATTAAGAACAGTACAGTTTCACGTTATGTAGTGTGATTAGTTTTTATTTATTAGGACAAGAAATCAGTTTCCATATCTTCAAAAGTTGTCTTTAATTATCTCTTACTACGTAAGATTTTATAGTCTCCCTCCCAAAGCAACACTGTCAGTATTATTTGAAGCTATGCACCCCAGGGCAGTCTGCTTGAAAGCCGTTAGTTTGCAGAATGAACTTGAGGCAAGTAGATGCTGCATGCTTTTGCATAAAGTAGAAGCAGCAAGGTATTTTGCAAACAGCTGTCCTCACAGTTATGTACAAATTTTTCTAACTAGTTGATCATCATGTCCCTACCTGAAAGAAGCAATTGCAAATTTCTAGGAGAATGCACGCCCAGTGAATGCACTGTGCAAAATGACCAGAAATCACCATCTTTCTTGGATAAGATTAAAGCCAGACACTTTGTAAATGAGGCTGTATGCACTTGCTGCTGAGATGGTGGCCACCCTTCCAAGGTGCCTGATGCAAGGCAGCCACCCACAGCTGAGTGTTATTATAGCCAATGACACTAACAAGCATCTTCAGTTAACCTATTACTATGATTGCCAGATAACAGGGTTTATATGTTATGCCATCTCCTAGCACACATTCAGAAATATAGGAGTACAAAAGGATTGATCCCAGACAGAAGACTTTTACTACTAAATGTAAAAGAAGAGGGAGAAATAAAGGATAAAGGTATTTCATTCAATTGACCTACATCTCCTCAAAGTTCAAGAACCAAACTTGTTTACCAGCCATGAATAGAATTCTGGGTGTTTCTGTGGGAAGAATGGGTCATGACAAATTTTTAGAGATCTGTCAAGACGATTAATATTTATGATACCCTTCAAAAGCAGCTATTGCAGCCACCTCCACAGCAGACTTGTAAACTGGAATCATTCTGTTTTGTTGAGTGATGAGTGCCGAATGAGGGGGAGAGGGATGGTGCTGAATGAGGGGGAGAGGGATGATGGGAGGGCGCTTGGCTCCTGTTTTACAGCCCTTACAGGTGGTAACATCCCCAGCTTGCTGTGTTCTCAGACAATAAAGTCCTCTGAAAAAATAAGCACCATCACTGTTGTTGGGTGAACTGGTTATTTATCACAACACGAAGTCATGAATACCAAGTTGTCTATGAGAGACACGACAAAGGATTGCTTCCAAATTTCTACCCACCCCCCCACCCCTCCAATTCTGAGACACCTGCTTGGAAATGCCAGAGCATACTCTTGGCCTTCAAAGAGACTTTATTGGCTTCTCTGCTGCTGAACACAGGTGATAAATGTAGCTATGCGTTCATCTTGCTATTCTTCAATTTCCTTAGAAGCATAATAATATAATGTGTTCAGACTGCCTGAGTTCAACTTCCAGCTCTCTTTTGACTGGCAGTAAAACCTAGACAATTTTCTTAGGATTATGTGACCTTAGGCTCTTTATCTATAATGGGTAAAATAAATCCTACCCCAAACACCTTCACCAGGGTATTTTGGAAGATTAAACGTATTTAATGAACAAAATACTGGGTGCACAGTAAGAGAATGGAAATGAATGATTCCCTTCATTTTAGGCCTATATGTTTTAAAAGAGAGAGAGAGAGAGAGAGAAGGAGACATTTAAGAAAATTGATATTCAAAATGATTGAGACAAGGATGTCTTGAGCACTGACCAATCAGAGCAGAAACCAGCTCTAAGCGCATGGCCCAGGCTGAGTATAGCTGCTGTGTCTGCATCAGCCTGCCTCCAAGAGGTGGAGGAACAAGTTTCTACACAATTCCTTTCTGAAAGGAAAATAAATCTTGGGGCCCCAAAATCACTAAGCTAAAGGGAAAAGTCAAGCTGAGAACTGCAGAGGGCAAACCTGCCTCCCATTCTATTCAAAGTCACCCCTCTGCTTACTGAGATAAATGGATATCTGATTGCCTTCTTTGGAGAGGCTCATCAGAAACTCAAAAGAATGCAACCATTTGTCTCTTACCTGCCTATGACTCAGAAGCCTCCTCCCCGCTTTGAGTTGTCCCGCCTTTTCCAGAATGAGCCAATGTTCATCTTACGTATGTTGATTGATGTCTCATGTCTCCCTAAAAAATATAAAACCAAACTGTGTTCTGACCGCCTTAGGCGCATGTTGTGGGGACCTCCTGAGTCTGTGTCATGGGTGTGTCTTCAACTTTGGCAAAATAAACTTTCTAAATTAACTGAGACCGTCTCAGATATTCGGGGTTCACAGCTTGCACAGTATATTCCTGATTCTAGCATTTGTTAGTGGCTTTTATTAAAACCTACTCTCAAGGAGATATTTAACATTATGTTAAGCTCTTTCTCTGTACTGCAAATCTCTGACAAATAGTCATATTTGTTATATAAATATGTGTATATATACACTTATTAATATTAATATATTGGCATGCCATACAATTCCCCCATTTTAAATGTGTGATTCAGTGATTTTTATTACATTCACAGAGTTGTACAATCACCGCTACCAATTTTCCAACATTTTCATCATTGTGAAACCTTGTACCTATTTCCCCCCAACCCTCCATCCTCCACTGTTGCTAGGCCCAGGAAACCACTAATCTATTTTCTGTCTCTGTAAATTTGCCAGTTCCAGACATTTCACATCAATGGAATCAAACCGTCTGTGCTTGTATGTCTGACTTCTTGCACAATGTTTTATGTCTGACTTAGCATAATGTTTTCAGAGCTCATCCATGTTGCGGCGTGTATCGGTGCTTCCTTCCTTTTCATGGATAAATCCTCTTCCATTGTGGGATGCACATTTTATGTATTCACTCGTTGGCTGATGGACACTTACTGTCATCAACCTTGCAGTGATGTCTGCCCTGCTCCCCAGCACTCAGCAGCTCATCTGACCCCTCCCTGCTTATGGATTTCCTGCTGGATTACACTCTTTACTCCCCTCCACTTTCCCCACCTCCCCAGCCTACCAGCAGCCTGTGAATAAATTCAGACTCCTTGCGGGAGCCTCCCCGTCCACCATGTGATGCTCACATGGAGGCTTGCAGCCTTAAAGGTGCATTAGCCTCCATCAGCCAACACCATTGCCAACTCCTTGGAGACATAAGGCCCTATGTGTTTTGGTAATAACTTCAGTTTTTATTAAAAATAATGCCGATTATAAAAATTCCAAGCTGTGTAGAAGCATGAAAACAAAAAAAACATCTCAAATCATAAGACTTAAATTTTTTAATTTTAAATATCAGATGACCTTTATCATTCCAGGCGTCATCCTAGGCATGATGTGTATGAACAAACCATCAAATGAACGAGAATAGTATATTATAAAAATGCAACTTGTACTCTGAATGCACTTTTTGATGAAAATGTGCTAAATTTATTTTTACTTACGCTTAACAGGAGACCAAGAATCTGAAGTGACATTACTCAACTTCAGTCAAAGTCTAGCTGACTACAATAGATAGCGGTTTTGAAAAATATTCTGTTGAGGTTACAAAAAGTGTTTATGCCAAAAAAATTCAATTTCTAGAGCCATTGTTATTTGTGGATGCTATTATTGTTTAAAATTCCGTGACTTAATTTTAGTCACAATAGTATGGATAGGCTCTCTTTTTTAAAAGATGAAGGAGTTGGCAGTCTTCCCACTCCTTTTATCCTATGTCTTCATTAGTGGCATTAATTGTTTAACATTTGGAATATTTGCCTGCTGTGGTGGAATCCCAGCTTTTGAAGTCATTTAGTCTTATGTCTATATTTCTCTTATACAAAGCTCACTGTATTAGTTTATTCTCATGCTGCTATGAAGAAATGCCTCAGACTAGGTAATTTATAAAGGAACGAGGTTTAATTGACTCACAGTTCCTCATGGCTGGGGAGGCCTCAGGAAATGCACAATCATGGCAGAAGGAACCCCTTTACAGGGTAGCAGGAGAGAGGATGAGTATCGATTGAAGGAAGAAGCCCATTATAAAACCATCAGATTTCGTGAGAACTCACTCATTATCACTAGAACAGCCTGGGGGGAACCAACCCCGTGATTTAATTATCTCCATCTGGTTCCCCCCACAACACGTGGGGATTATGGGAACTACAATTCAAGATGATATTTGGGTGGGGAAACAGCCAAACCATATCACTCACCTTGTCATGGATTCATCTGCTTCTGCTTCTCTTCTTCCCAAATGCATTGGTGGTATTGATCTGTTGATGGTTGGTTTTTACCTTTCTTATTATTTTCCATCATTTAAATGTAATCACGGAGGAGAAGAAGGGACTTTACCCTGTGATCAGTTTGCAGCATTCAACAGGGAAGTCCTACTCTGCCTTCTAAACTGCAAGCTGCTATGCAACTCTAAGAAACAGTCAGTCATTCACTCAGAAAGTGTTGACTGAGACCTGTGCCCCAGTCTCTGGGATTCTGGCTGGATCTGGCCAACGAACAGTGCCCAGAGCTCAGCATCTGTGAGCTCAACAGGGCTTCAGGAAGTGTGTTCTGCCCAGTTACAGACTTTTCCTACTTTCCTAAGGACTTGCTTTAATAGGGAATGAGGGATTTCGTTCTGGGTATCTATGGCTGCATAATAAACCATCACAAAGCTTAGTAGCTTAAAACAAGGACAAGCATTTACTTAGTTCATGCATCTTTGATTTGAGGTGAATGATAGGCATGGATGTTTTTCTGCTTTACAAGACATGAGGCCGCAGCTAGGAACATGGGACAGTTGTAGGAGGTGGGAATGACCTCATAGCCAGGGCTTAAGTTATCTGAAAGGTCATTTGCTCTCATGTCTGGCAGTTGGTTGCCAGCCAGTACCACTGGCCAGATGCCTACCTGTGGCTTCCTCATGTGATGTGGGGTCCCTCACAGAATGGCGGCCATATCGCAAGAGTGAGGGTCCCAAATGGGACCCAGTGGAAGCTGTATTTCCTGTTGTGATCTCACCTCACACGTTACATAGAATACTTTGTACTATGGTCCCATATCTGCCACGTTCAAGAGAAATGAAATGTAGACCTCACTTTGGGATGGGAAGAGTGTTAATGTCACATTAAGATAATATAAAATGTGTCTGCACAGCTTTTTTTGGTAAATACAATCTACCATAGGTTTTACTCCAGAATTAAATAGCAAGCTTAAGACACTGAGACCCTTGAGAAAAAATAACCTATTCAAAACTGCATGAAGAAAACTAGAGTTTTTAATTGACAGCAGAAAAGGAGCAAGACAAATTGGAAGAGACCATGAAAGGGGCCTCTGTGGACCTTGGGACTGACTTGGTAAACTTTCCGGATCTCCCCAGAATTATTGCTACCTCTGGAAAATATTTACCTTTGGCCGATGAGGCAGCTCATTCATAGCTGATGATGATAAGGTCCTGATCTCTCTCTAGGGGACGGGAGCTTGCAGATGGAGGCAGTTACTCAGCACAATGAGCTGCCCAGGCAGTAGAAAACCTAATGGGACAGAACATAGTCTAATTTCTGAGAGAGCTATGCAGCCGCCTCGTGATTTTCACATCCCATCAGAGTTCCCATTTGGGTGTCCCCTGTGGGCTGTTCAGAACTCCCGTTTAAGAGGCAGCTTTGTGAAGCAGGTTCACTTCTGCAGGGAGAGGGGCTGCATCTGGCTATGTAAAGCTGCCTTTGTTATCTGCTTGTCGGAGGTCAGCTTTGCTCTGACTGTGCTGTCCCTCTGACCTACCAAGGGGTGAAGGCACAGGGTGTTTTGAATATAGTCCTGCAAACTGAGGCCATATCTGCATGCTTCTTCATTGCAAGATGACACCAAACTGATAAAGACAGAAGTGAGATAAAGCTAAAATGAAACTGTTATAAATGCAGAGAAGACACCGCCTGGAAGAAAAACAGAAATTTGAATTCCAAAATGGAAAGCTTGAGTGGAAAGAACGCTCATCTGCGTCTTTACCCATGGTCACCTGTGGTGTCATTTGCCTCCCAATGCCAGCCATGGGGTTCTAAGGTCACACAACGCCCATGATGCCTGGCACACAGCCAAGGACACACAGGTCAAAGGTCCTGAAAATGTCTCCAGGGAACTAGGTTTCTAAAGCGGATGTGTGCAGAGGCTGGGGAGGAGAGGGGAGAGGGGAGAGGGAAGGGAGCCTGGGGAACTGGAAGGCTGCTTTCCAACTAACAAGGGCACCACGACTCAGCCCCACCCAGCTCCTGTCATGTGGGTGTGTGCAAATAGTGCGGGAGACTTACCAAGATTGCAAGACCAGCCTGAAAGCTCCATTTTCTTCACTGTGAAATCTTTGTGCTTTAAAATATCAGCCCAAGTCCATAAATAATAAAGAACTTTGGAAGAATCATTGCTGTTCAGGTCCTTATTGGATCCAAAGCAGTGGGAGGGAAGAGATGATGGTATCTTTTTCATCTGTGTAGCCTCCAGAGTGTCTAGCATAAATGAGTGTGCAATGCAGGAATTTTTAGCAAACTTTCCAAGGTAAGCAATCATCATCTTAATCCAATTTGACAACAGTTTTGTCACTCAATAAGAGTCCCTCTTACTCATTTGGAGGGAGTCCCTCATACTCATTTGGAGGGAGCATAATCCCTGCTCTCATTCCCAGCACCTGCCAATCACTAACCTATTTTCTCTCTCTAGAATTCCCTTTTATAAATGTGTCGTATCAGTGGAATCATGTGTGTTCTCTTGTGTCTGGCTTCTTTCACATCATGTTTTCAAGTTTCATCCATGTCGTCATCCGTGTTGTATGTAGCATGTGTCAGCGCTTCATTCCTTTTCATGGCCAAATAACATTCCATTGTGGGGATACATGACAGGTTTTTTAATCTACTTATTAGTTGGTGAACATTTAATTGTTTTCACTTTTTGGCTTTGACGAAAAATGAAACAATGAGCATTCCTGTGCAAATGTGTGCACTGGTTTTTATTTGTCTTGGGTAGATACCTATGAGTGGAACTGCTGGGTCATTTGGTAAATACCCATGTAATGTTTTCAGAAACAGATAAACAATTTTGCAAAGAGGCTACCACTTGTTAAGCTCCCCACTGCAATGATAAGCGTTTCTGTTTTTCCACACCCTTGACAACACTTGTTAATGTCTTCCCATTAGAACAGTTTTAAGGTGTTTTCTTGGTATTCCTGGAAGTGGTGAGAGTTTTATGGAAAGCGAAAAAGGGGATGTTTTTGCTGATGTATGAACCAGGCTACCTTAATCTGCTAAGTTACTATATTTGCACCAACCTAATAGATTCTGTCAGGTGTGGGTGGAGACAGTGAGGATCTGCTCAATTGGTTACTGAGACATTCAGCAGGAGAGCTGAACTAGCCCGCCCGGGAGTGAGCTGAAAGGAAGTGTACTATAGACTCAGCATTTCCACTCCTAGGCTTTTATCCCACAGATAGTTTAACCTACAAGGACAAAGATTTGCATGTCCAAGAATATACATCACAGCATTATTATTTGTAGCAAATTTGGAAACAACCAAAATTTCTACCTTCATAAGACATCTTGGGTAAAATATGGAATAAGTAATCATATACCAGTACAATGGTTACTAAAAATGAGATAGAGTATTCTCTCTATTGATATGGATCATCCACCGATATATTTTGCTCAAAGTGGAAATCAAGGTGCTGACCACTTTATTTCATATGCTGCTGTTTGTGTAAAAGATAGGCTACGTTTACCTCCACGTGTGTTTTACATGTCTCTGTGTGTGTGAGTGTATGTATATTTATATATGAACAGACTGTTCCTGGAAAGATAAAAAAGAAAGGGAAGATGGAAACTAGAGCCCTAAGATTCAAGATTGGCAGTAAGAATCTGCAAAAAAAGAAATATATATATATTTTATGTGTATATATATATATGCACACACACATACTTATATATACTTATATATATACATATATACTTATGTACATATATCTTATATATATACATATATACTTATGTACATATATCTTATATATATACATATATACTTATGTACATATATCTTATATATATACATATATACTTATGTACATATATCTTATATATATACATATATACTTATGTACATATATCTTATATATATACATATATACTTATGTACATATATCATATATATATACATATATACTTATGTACATATATCATATATATACATATATACTTATGTACATATATCTTATATATATACATATACTTATGTACATATATCTTATATATACATATACTTATGTACATATATCTTATATATAATATATACTTATGTACATATATCTTATATATACATATATACTTATGTACATATATCATATATACATATATACTTATGTACATTTATCTTATATATACATATATACTTATGTACATATATCATATATATACATATATACTTATGTACATATATCTTATATATACATATATACTTATGTACATATATTTTATATATACATATATACTTATGTACATATATCTTATATATACATGTATACTTATGTACATATATCATATATACACATGTATACTTATGTACATATATCTTATATATACACATGTATACTTATGTACATATATCTTACATATACACATGTATACTTATGTACATATATCATATATATACGTATACTTATGTACATATATCTTATATATACATGTATACTTATGTATATATATCTTATATATATACATGTATACTTATGTACATATATCTTATATATATACATGTATACTTATGTACATATATCTTATATATATACATGTATACTTATGTACATATATCTTATATATATACATGTATACTTATGTACATATATCTTATATATATACATGTATACTTATGTACATATATCTTATATATATACGTATACTTATGTATATATATCTTATATATATACATATATACACACATAAGAATATACACAATCCAAATAAGTGTTGAAAAAAATAACAAGTGAGCATTCTTGTAATTAACATATGCCTAAGAAATGAAGCATTACCAGCATAAGATGATCTGTTTCTCTATACACGGGCCCTTTAATATTCTTTGTCTTATTATGTACATGTATTACCTATTCAGTAAATGCTTTGAAATGGAAAAATATATATATCTCAGTAAGGAGCAACATTATAACAGAATAAGTCCCTCAAAGCAAAAGCAAACCAACAAACCCAATAAAAATTTATTTTTCCAAGACGACACCAAGGCTGAAACATAATGTGAAGCTAAGTCTCCCTGGAACTGAGGTCATCATTATCATCACTGCCTCATGTTGCATCGTTAATAAGCCCAAATGCTTTATTGCTGGCCGGGAGCATTCCAGATATCCTAGGGTAGACATCCTGCCATTGAAATGGCCCCCAGGAAAGGGCGTCATCATTGACAAGAAGACTCAGCTCTGTGGTTGCTCAAGTCACAAATAAACCAACCACCACTTTCATCCTGCCTGATTCAGCCCATGACCTTGACTCCAATTATGAGAGAAGGGGAGACCTTGTAATAAGTCCCTGACTTTTTAGAACACTGAATATCACCTGATAGGATGAGGAAACTCTGATATGGTTGATGCCTACCTGGGAATTTGCAACAGGAATGCTGATGAACGTGCAAAATCATATCCTTAGAGTCATTGAGAATATTTTGAGCCACCTTGCAAGATTTAAATTGAATGGGACTTCTAAACATCGACAAGGACATACACAAGCTGAAACAGCCTTGTCTGTAGGACAAAAAACAACTTTTACTTAATGATGCCTAAGCAGAAACACTGACAAAATGAGCTACCTGGGGCTTAGCCCAGTTCGTCGCTAGCTGTTTTCCCACACTCAAGGCAGCAGGGGCCAAGGTGGGAAGCTTACCCTCCTGCCTGGGGTGATGTCTGCCCACACCTTACCAGGCTGTTCAGTACTGAGTGAAGACATCTGGTCCAGTTTTAGTTTGGCCATCATCTGCCCCCAGGCAGGCAGGTTGAAAAAGTGGATAGTCCAGAGAAAGAGCAGGAGCAGAGGCTCTGGAGCAGAGTTCATATGGACACTGCTAGGTCTAGGTTCAAATCCCTGCTTCGCCACTTACTGGCTATGTGACGTTGGCCAAATCCCTGAACCTCTCTGAGCCTCTATTTCCTCATCTGCCAAGTTTGTGATACTTCTGAGAGAATAAGAGTGGTGCTGATCAGAGAGTCCTGCACTTAGTAAACACACGGTCAGCAATAGAGGAAAAGTGGCAGCAATGTGATTAACACTGGAGCTCTAAAATTACGAGCTTGCCTCATTCCACGTGACATGCCTATGTGATTGCAATCTGTAAACCTGTGGGCTCGACACAACATCTTTTGGCCCACTAAATATTTCTATAGTTTTGACTTAATTTTCAAGGTTTGATTTTAGGAATTTTATTTGGAGTCAAGCGTTATGGATTAACATTTAAAAAAATAAAAAGATTTAGCAAAAGTGGATTTACATCACCCACTGGTAACAATAAACAGAAACCCCAGACCCTCTCTCCATCATAATGGAGATTATCCACAATAATTGCTCACACGTGTATTTTCTCATAGATGTTTTGCAAAATCTCCTGCATAGGTGCTATTGTGTCTCCATTTTATAAGCAAGGACGCAGAGGCAGAGAGTTTGAAGAACTTGCTAAGGTCAGACATCAAGGTAGTGGCAGTCTGACCTTGGCCAAATCCCTGAGCCTGTCTGAGCCTTTACTTTACTGTCTGCCAAGCGGAGATGACACCATTGAGAGAACAAAGGAGTAGTGCTGGCCAGAATCCACACTTCGACCACTGCCCTCTTCTCGGTAGCACACCTCCCTCCACCCCAACCAGGCTGGCTTATGTCATTTACCCACCTGCCTGCCTTTCCTTCACATTTGCCCCTGCCTCAAATAGCCGAAATTCATGGGATAAAAGTTCACAGACTGTGTCTGATTTGGATGATGACCTTGTAGATCACCTTGTCTGTCTTAACCTCCGGGACCCAGGTGGGGAGGGAGATTTTGCTCAGGTCGTTTTCTGGCTCTTCCTGGAGTTCCGAGAGCATTTGCTGATCATCACTCAGCCAGTCGGGAGGTAAATGACCAGAGAGCTGGTACCGCTGGAGTTCCAGCTCTTTCCTGTGTAGTCTTTTTGCCTCTCGGTGAGGAGGGTAATGACCTCTATTAGGAAGGCTTTGCTCATCTTAGTACCATGCCCCAGCAATTGTCACCATCACAGGCAGGAGACACAGCCCATTCGTGTTAGTGGCAGAACAGCTCATTCATCGCAAATGACTAACAATTAAGAAGTTATTTGGATAGAAGCCACTTGCATTTTTCACCACAAGGCTCGTTCTCATGTTCCTGCCAATCTATTCAGCTTTCTTCTCCCAGGGTGCAGCTGATTGCTCCGTAATTTCAATGTGAGCTCCAGTTCAAAGGGCGCCATTTGTAACTAACATCTCATGTAGCAAAATGGATAGACAGCAAATGGATTCGTGAACACAGAAAGATGCTCAACATCGTTAGTCGTTGGGTAAACACAAATTAAAACTGCAATGAGATACCATTATATACCAATTAGAATGGCACCTTTTAAAATTTTTAAATTTACGCCAGGTGCGGTGGCTTATGCCTGTAATCCCAGCACTTTGGGAGGCCGAGGCGGGCAGATCATGAGGTCAGGAGATAAGAGACCATTATGGCAAACACGGTGAAAAACCCTGTCTCTACTAAAAATATTTTAAAAATTAGCCGGGCATGGAAAAAATCTATTAAATTTTTAAAAAAATATTTTGCAAGTGTTGGTAAGGATTTGGAGAATCTGGAATGTTCTGCTGTGGAAGGTAAAATAGTATAGCCACTTTTTTTTTTTAATTAAACATATGACTTTGCTATGATGAAGCCATTCTACTTCTAGGTATTTACCCAAAAGAAATGTAATTGTATATTCATACAAAGACTTTCCATGAATGTTCTTAACAGCTTTGTCTGAACTAGCGTGAATCTGGAGACAGCTCAAATGCCCATCAATAGGTGACTAGATAAACAAATAATGGTATAAAGAATACTACTAAGCTGTAAAAAAAAGTTAATACACATAACAAAATGCTACTAAACTATGAAAAGGAAGTTACTTTTGATATACGCTGTAGTAGTGATAGATCTGGACATACTTATGCTAAATCAAAGAAGCTATACAGAAAATGTATGATTGCATTTTAAAAAATCATTGAGAATGCAAACAAATCTACAGTGTAAGAAAGTAGGTCAGCAACTGTGTGCCGATGGGGAGTGGGGACTCCAGGGAGAGGTGGGCAGGAGGGATCACAAAATGGCACAAATGAACTTTTTTGGTCTTTTTTTGAGATGGAGTCTTTCTCTGTTGCCCAGGCTGGAGTGCAGCGGTGTGATCTCAGCTCACTGCAACCTCTGCCTCCTGGATTCAAGCGATTCTCCTGCCTCAGCCTCCCAAGTAGCTAGGATTACAGGCATGTACCACCAAGCCTGGCTAATTTTTGTATTTTTAGTAGAGACAGGGTTTCACTGTGTTGGCCAGGCTGGTCTCAAACTCCTGACCTCAGGGTGACAAATGAACTTTTTCGGTCATTATATATATTTAAAATTTTAGCTTTTATTATATGTACAGGTTTGTTACATGGATAAATTGCTTGATGCTGAGGCCTTAGGTCCCAACAATCCCATCACCCAGGCAGTAAGCATAGTTTCCAACTACAGGTGATTCTTTAGGCCATGGCCCCCTCCCTCCCTTCTTCCCTCGTGGTCTAGTGATCCCCAGTGTCTCTTGTTCCCAACTTTGTGTTCAAGTGTATTCAATGTTTACCTCCCACTTATAATTGAAAACATGTGATATCTGGTTTTCTGTTCTTGAGTTAGGTAACTTAGGATAGTGTCCTCCAGCTCTATCCATGTTGTTGCAAAGAACATGATTTTGTTTTTTGTTGTGGCCGCATAGTATGCCATGGTGTTCAGGTACCACATAGTCTTTATCCAATCCACTGTTGAGGGGCACTTAGGTTGATCTTATGTCAACATTGCAATGAACATACGGGTTCGTGTGTCTTTGTGATAGAATACATTATTTTCCTTTGGATATATACCCGGTAGTGGGATTGCTGGGTGGAATGGTAGTTCTATTTGGTAGAAATAGTACTTTGAGAGAACTACAAAGAACTACAAAGAAATGGTAATTCTTTGAGAAATCTTCCTTGAAATCCTTGCATCGATGAGAAGGAAATGCTAGAACATAATGATTATGTATTGTGTGTCTCCTATATCCCAACCCTGGGCAAGACAAGAGGTAATGGGCACTGGAAATCGATGAGTCACCTGCTCCTGACAATCCACCAGACTAGATGTGTCGGCAGTCACATAAAAAGGAATGCTTCCAGTCCAGCCTGGAAAAGCTGGAGAGCCACGGGGACCACATGCTGTGGGAACACCTAGGGCAGGGCTTGGGGAGGCAAGAAAGAAACCGAGTCATTCTGCCAGGCCTTGAGTAATGAGGTCTTGAGGGACACACAGGCATTTTCTAGCCTCGAAATTTGAAGCACAACATTCCAGGCATGGCTGAGGACCTAAATAGCAGAGTTGATGTGTGTTTGGAGCCCCTCCATGAGTCTTGCTTAAACTACAGTTGTAGGTAAGTGTGGGGAGGCGAAGATATTGTGTGTTGTAAGGGAAAATGAGAAGGTTGTTTCTCAGAACCATTTTTCAGCTCTGAGGCTGATCCTTGGTGTAACCTGAGGAGTGTTCCCTTCTGTCTAACTCCCTCCTTCCCCATCATTTTGCTTCATTTCTTTTCCCCTTCTGTGTTTAGTTTTTACACTATCTCTTTGCCTTCCACCTTTTATTCCTCTAAGGGTGGGGCAATTGCATTTTGCATGACTGGATGAGGGCAGGGGAAGAAGATGAGCCCATCCCTGGGCAACCACACAGCACAGAAGCAAGGAGCCCCGGCTCTAGAGTCAGACACCAATGAGTTGAATTTGGCTTAGCACATTTTTAGCTCTGAGACCCTGGGCAGGTGACTGTATTAGTCTGTTCTCACACTGCTAATAAAGACATAGCTGAAACTGGGTATTTTATAAAGGAAAGAGGTTTAATTGACTCACAGTTCCACATATCTGTGGAGGCCTCAATATCATGGCAGAAGGTGAATGAGGAGCAAAGTCATATCTTCCATGGCAGCAGGCAAGAGAGCTTGTGCCAAAGAATGCTCATTTATGAAACCATCAGGTCTCATGAGACTTATTCATTACTATGAGAACAGAATGGGGAAAACTGCCTCCATGATTCAATTATCTCCACCTGGCCCTGCCTTTGACAGGTGGGGATTATTACAATTCAAGGTGAGATTTGGGTAGGGACACAGCCAAACCATATCAGTGGCTGAACCTCTCTGTGCTCTGGTTTCCTCTTCTATTAAATGGACACATTCCAGCACCTACCCCAAGGCTGAGGATCAAGTGAGGGGATGCACAGAGTGTGCTTAGAAGGAACCTGGCATTCTGCAAGCATCCAACACATGTGGCTATGATGAGTAGCTGTTGTCATTGTTATTATTCCTTGATATTCTTCCATGTGCTTTCCCTCAAGGCCAGTTTTGTTGTACCGGCCTGTGATGATACCAGGGTGCAGAGGGCACCTGACATTGCTCAGGGAAAGCTGGCTGCCACACAGTAGTCAACCTCAAATATGCCCTTGATGGCAAATCTACCTGACCCAGCTGCCCAACTATATCCAGCACCAACTGCAGAGTCATCTGATGCAGTGTTTCAGATACCATTTATGTTAGTGTCCTATTGCTTGTGTACCAAATTATCAGACCATGTGGCTTAAAACATCACAAATTTATTATTTTACAGCTCTGAAGATAAAAAATATAAAACGGGTCATTGGGCTGCTTTCCTTCTGATGGCTCTAGGGGAGAATTCATTCTTTGTCTTTCCCAGTTTCTAGAGGTCTCCTGTGAATGCAGGGTCATGGCCCCTTCCCTTCATCTTCAGAGACAGCGTTGCAGCGTCTTCAGATCTTCTCTCCTCTGAACTCTGCTCTCTTCTCTTCGTGGCGGAGCCTCTTCCTCCGGCGGCATGTTGCCTTATCTCTATCACATCACAGACTTCTCCACACTAATCCTGCTCCTTCCTCATATAAGGACTCTTGTGAATACTTTGGGCCTCCCAAGATCATCCAGGAAAATCCCTTTATCTCAAAATTCTTAATTTAATCATATTTGCAAAGTCCCTTTTACCACGTAAAGTATTATAGTCATGGGTTTTGGAGACTAAGATGTGAACATGTTTAGGGGCCGTTATCAGGCTTACCTCACCTTTCATCATAATTAAGTGTAAAATCTGCAGGGAAATTGCACTGTGGCTCTTCCATGTAATCACTGCTTCCTCCGTGTTGGAGACTTTTTGTGACATCCACGGTGTTTTCTAAAGGCGTGAACAGGAATCCCCAGTGTAGACTCATGAAGCTTTGATGGACTCAGGGTAGTGATGGGACACCACTTTCAGGCAGTGGTGCAGAGGAGAACAGTAGAAGCCTTGGAGGAGAGGAGGATGGGAAAAGGAGGAGGGCACCTGACTACTTTGCCTTTTTTTTTTTTTTTTTCTTGGTCCATATGTCCACAGAGTGGACTTAACATTTTATTACAACTCTGGTGGAAGAGCAGGATATCATCTCTTTCATCTCTTTCAAATTTCTGTCTGAGCACTAACTGTGTAATATTTTCAAGGTTCTTTTGATGGCCAGCTGTCTACACGATAACCATGTTCTACTTCTTTAATAACACCTGATTTCATGTGGGGCAGTTATGTTCTCAATTAACAGTCAAAGTTCCTAGCATTTCCTGTGTGGCCTTGTAACTTAATCTTGGTGGATGTGTATGGGTTACTTTCTGGGTGGCTAAATAAAGGGAGTTGATTCAGTTTGAAAATTAACCCTTTTGTCTTTCCTTACTACTTCTTTCTGCTACTCTGAACTTGGATGAGATAGCTGGAGCTCCAGCAGCCATACTGGACAATGAGGAACCTTGAAAATGTAGGCTTCAGGCTGGAATGGTAACAAATAAAGGTAGAAGCACCCTGGGTTTTTTTCCTGATAATGATGAAGTTGTGATATCAGTCTGGACTTTTTCACCTTCAGGCTTCTTTACATGAGAGTGGGATGGATTTCTATTTTACTTAA
This sequence comes from Pongo abelii, assembly GCF_028885655.2. Classification (NCBI taxonomy): domain Eukaryota; kingdom Metazoa; phylum Chordata; class Mammalia; order Primates; family Hominidae; genus Pongo; species Pongo abelii. Next base: position 126,472,047 of record NC_071995.2, read on the forward strand.
GCCACTGTTATTTTGGGGTTTTCTTATATATAAAACTATTTCAAATTATAATTAATAAATGGTATACCTTGTTTTATGAACACACTTTTCAAATGTTGAATGAAAATTTAATTATCTATCTTCTCCCATTGATCAATATAGCTGAGATGTGGTCACTTCATTCCCCATTATTAAAAACTGAATATGCTTCAACTTTATCTTCTGTTTCTTTTCTTCTTAACTTCTTCAGGGAACAAATGTATCCACACACACTGAGTGGGTGAAGTTCATGACAAATTCCTTTATAAGTGTAAAAAAAAATCATGTTTTGCTAATATCCCTATAGTCATGGGTATGATAAACATCTTTAACACACACTGCCATTGGGAAGATTAAATGAGATACTACTATATGTAAAGTTCTTAGCATGGTGCTTAGCATGGAGTGAGGGGTCCAAGCATTGCAAGATATCCTAAATAATGATGCTAGGTTCATGCAGCTTTTCACAGTTAGGTATGTTTCTTCAAGCTCTTTAAGCCATTTAATTTCTAGAAGGTCAAGCAGGCAAGTGAAATTCCTAACTGTCACATATTACAAATCATATAGCACTCCAGCAACCTGATGCCATTTCAGGTCATCCCATTCCAAAGACCAAAATCTACTTTGGAATGAGATGACCTGAAAATGTATGATGTTAGCCACAAAGTTACCCTCAATGCTACCATTTAATGTATGCCAGCACCTGTGCTGTGTCTTTGACATCTTTTTTCTCTTTAAATCCTCACAGCTTTCCATATCGAAGATATAATTATCCCCATTGTACAGCTGAGAAAGCTGAGGGTGATTTGCCTGAGGCAATGCAGCAAGAAACTGGCAGAGCCAGGATTTGGATTTTGATCTCTCTGCCATGCTAGCTTAGCAGCAGATCAGTATTGAAAAACAGAGGTCTTCAGTAGGTAGATTTATTATTCTTTCTGTGAAATCAGAATCATTTTTACTAACGAGTTTTCTGCGTTTTCTTTTTTTTTTTTTGTGGGGGACAAAGTCTCACTCTGTCGCCAGGCTGGAGTGCAGTGGCACTATCTCGGCTCACTGCAAACCCCGCCTCCCGGGTTCAAGCGATTCTCCTGCCTCAGCCTCCTGAGTAGCTGAAACTACAGGCACCTGCCACCATACCAGGCTAATTTTTGTATTTTTAGTAGAGATTGGGTTTCACCATGTTGGCCAGGATAGTCTTGATCTTTTCACCTTGTGATCCGCCCACCTCAGCCTCCCAAAGTGCTGGGATTACAGGCGTGAGCCACTGCACCTGGCCACCAGTTTTCTTTATAGAAAGGTGACTACATTTTTGCAAAAATAAACTTGATGTTCAAATAATGAAAATAGATTCTATTATAAAATTTTTATGTAAAAATTGGCGTTAAAGTTTAACTTGTACATCTACTTAATTTCCATAAAATGAAATGTGACCCCATTTTCGGGAGATCCTTCACTGAGGAGCCATTAGGAGGCTGGCTAAGTGACCCTTGATCCATGTGCATGGAGTTTAGCTGGCCTGTGGGTGAAAGTAACTATGCACTTCCAGTGAGATAGTGAAGTTTGAAGCCCTTTTCTCTTCTGATCACCTTGGATAGTCAGAGGCCCAAGCCTTGCCTGGGCACTTCAAGAGTGATGACAATTCTCAGCACAGCGATTGAAAGGGTCAACTGCTGACATGTGGTTTGTGGCATCCCAAAGTGTCATTTCATTTTATTTCCACCTGGAGACTTTGCCCCTGTGTGTTGACCCAGTGACACTTCATCCCACGATCTGAAAGCTTAACTGAACACCTTTGAACTCAGGAAAACGGGGAACACCTGTCAAATTTATAATGATAATGTCCCTTTTTGTTATAGAGATCTATATTTTCAAAGGGCCTTGTGCTCTTTCATTTTTGATGGTGAGGTCTGAATGTTAAAGGTACAAATCTTTGTCTTGCCCTTTCAGCAGCATTAAACAGGGTTTGATTATCCCTTTATTCTTCAAACCCCTTCTTTACTTGGCACCTGAATACCACTCTGTTTAGTATTGTCCTGCCTTGTTAATGACACATCTCCATTCCTGTTTCTAGTTCTTCCTCTTTCAGCCTGAAGCCTGCTTTTCCTTCACTATTAATGGCTAATTCCTCTCTTCATTCAAGTCACAGCCCAGGTGTCATCTTCATAGGAAGGTCTTCCCAGCCATCTTTCTAATATTCCCATGCTCTAGGGCAGGCTCCTTTGAAGGATGCATTTAGGGCCCAGACGGGACCATCCATAGACTGACTCTGCATGGTGGATGGAATCCACCCACAGGGGACAGAGGCTCACCCACAGGCTGTGAGTCTGCATTCTTGAGACTGCAAGTACCTCTGAGTTTCTTTATATCCGGTCTATTGAGAAATTTGAGGCTGTGTGTATCAATTCAACATCTGTTTTGTTTGAATGCGTCCATAGTGTCTTCGTTCATGATACAGTAAAATTTTATGTTAAATTCTCTACAAATGTAAAGTAAACCCACACAGCAAAAAAAGTGTTCATTTTTCTATGTTGGATGAGTGCTTGCAGATGACAGCCAGGGCTTTAAACCCACTTGAGACGCTTAGGGTCAGTTTCATGGGTCATAAGTTGATGCAAAACTTAGTACCTTATTCCCCAGTAACTATGAAGACATAAGCATCTGATTGAAGATTTTTGAAATTTTTTTTTTTGTTTTTCAGTTTAGTTTTGTCTCATTCTATTTCAAAATAAATCTCACCTGCTATCAGATAAAAGTTCACATGACAGTGACAATATAACATCATATTCTGTGGGGTAAGAGGACCTGGTTTCATTTGTATTATTTCAAAAGTTCTCTAAGGCAAAAATTTGCATAAAAGTAGTTTTCTAGGGAAGTGGGGAAGTAACATAGGGAAGTCCATGTGTTAATGGTTAGGTAAACACCAGGCAGCTGGGCACTAATCTTGCTGCAGGCCTCACAGAGCCTATAGGATGTACCTCAGAATTTTCTCTACAGTGGCAAAAAAGCTGTTATTTCAAATCATCTGCTAAGCTTAAAACAACATGGAAATGTGTGCAGTTTGCATTGGTGACAAAGACACTGGCCTATGATTACACAATAATACAAACCTAATAGTATGAGCAGTAGACTGCTAATCATACCATAATCATAATTGAAGAGAATGCTGAATGAAAGTAAAAACTTATTTAATGAAAGTGAAAACTGTGACTCCTTCCCTTTTGTCAACTAAAGTCCACAGAACTAAATTCCATCCACAGATACCAGATTAAGGAACCCAGAAGAAAGAAGAGACAGACAAATGGCGGAAACACAGACAGGTGAACACATATATTGTGCCAGGAGGTAGAAGCTAAGGAGGTCAAGCTGAGAGTGAAGATGAACTAACCAGGAAATAACCACAATTTTATGTACACCAGGAAGGACTCTCTGAGAAGATACTATTTGGGCAAAGACCTGAATAAAAGGAAGAAGGGGCAGGAAAAACAGCAAGCACAAAATATTGGGATCAGGATAGAGGGTAAAAGTTAGGAGTAGGTAGAGCCTAAAAAATCAGGAAAATTGTACCCAATCTCAGAGTGGTTGTAAGACCTAAGTCATAGACAAGAGATCAATACTGAGGGAATATAAAATATAACAAGTAAACAAAGGTTTGAATTAAATGTCACCTTGGGGTCAAATGATTGCATGGCTCAGAATTGTAATCACCAGGTTTGGCTTCCAGTAAACTAGGATCCGTAGATCATTTTGGATAGACTTTTTTAAACAGGGAAGGTGATCATGAAGGTTGATTCTCCAGCTAGGACACACTGGGAGTGGCAGCTATTGTTTTGCTTATAAAACATACATTCTCAGCCAGGTGCAGTGGCTCGTGCCTGTAATCCCAGGACTTTGGCAGGTGGAGGCAGGCAGATCACATGAGGTCAGGAGTTTGGGACCAGCCTGGCCAACATGAGGAAACCCTGTCTCTTCTAAAAATAGAAAAATGAGCTGGGTGTGGTGGTGGGTGCCTGTAAAGTGCCAGCTACTCAGGAGGCTGAGGCAGGAGAATTGCTTGAGCCCAGGAGGTAGAGGTTGCAGTGAGCCAAGAATGTACCCCTGCACTCCAGCCAGGGTGAAAGAGCAAGACTCCATCTAAAAAAAAAAAGAAAGAAAGAAAAGAAAAAGAAAAACACATACATTCTCCCTTTTGTCCACCCTAGACCGATTTTCCCTTGGAGAACCATCTCCCCTTGACTCCCAAACTATGAGCTTTGGCTGGGGCCGATGCCCAGTCCGTCCAATCCACGCATTCTATTTCTGCAGCCGCCAAAGTCACTTCACAAGTGGCCGCCTAATCACAAATGCTTCAGAGAGAATCTTCCCAGGACTTGTCTTGAAACTACAGAGCTTTTAAATGCCATCCTGCCTCTACTAAAGAAGAGTGTTTTCGAGAACGAAATCAACACAAAAGATGGTACAGTAGAGGGAAAAGATGGAGAGGAAGTTTTCTGATGACTTGCTTTAGGTCCCTGGAGCTACCCCTGGACTTTTCCTGTATAAGATTCCATGACTTCCTTTTCTTTTCTTTTTCACTTAAATATTACATTTTTAAAATGCAAATTTTTGTCATTTGGAACTAACAATGTCCTGACTTGTTGAGGATTCAGGAAGATGAAAAAACATGTTATTGAAATGAAGATAATAGACCAGAAAGGTCTATATCTATATTTAAGTCCCTACCGCAGAAGGGACTTAAAAGTTCTCAGAAAGCAACCCCTTTATTTTTCCCATGAGAAAATCTGAGAGTCAAAAGTGACTTTCTTAAGGTCAAACAGGCAGTAGGAGGAGGCCTTCTGATTTCCAGGAAAGAGACAGCTCTGTCTCAAGACTTCTTAAGATGTGGCGCTGGCTGTTGCCAGCCTAGTCAGACAAGAAAACAGGAGTCACTGTGCATTAAAGACAGCCACAAGTGTGTCCTGGACTTGGAGAATAAATAGCAGAAAACATGTGCTGGAAACAAGGGTCAGCAGCTGCTGGTGTGTGTGTGTGTGTGTGTGTGTGTGTGTGTGTGATTTCCCCCATCTTCAATCTGTCTGGTGTATTTATGACATTGAGGGGCCCTCCAAGTTTGACATTCACCATCACTAAAGCTTCTTGAGCCCCTGAGGTCATAGGAAGGGAAGGCCAATTCTACATACATAGTTATTGACTGAGCGGGGCAGCACGGAGCATCTAAAGCACTAATACCTTAGTGACTAGGGAGGCCGCTCTGTAGAGGGGAGAACGGGACAGATACAGCTACTGAGGCTAAATTCTAATGACCCCCATTATTCTTTTCTTTTAAAAAACATTTATTTTTATTTGTTAAACTCTTTACCTCTAAGAACGATATTCTATTCTGTTATTAAAACGTTGCTCATGAATACCAGCTATCTTGGCATCATGACTCAATAATGGATTACAATCTATAGTTGGAAAAAAAGATCGGCTTTACAAGAATTTGGCATTTAAGTGAAGTCCTGCAGGGTGAGGAGATGAAGAGTGTAGGGCAAACAGCACTCAAGGCTGTGGGGTCCGTGTCGGTGTGGGTCTATAATAGGAAAGAGCCTGTTGTGTTTCAGGACCTAGAGAAAGGCCAGTGGGGCTCATATGCGTTGAATGTTTGGAAAATTTTTACAAAATAAGATTAGGGATGTGCACAGATGGCCAATCATGCGGGGCTTCCTGGGACCATAGAGAGAGTTTAGATTTTCTTCCAATAACAGTGGGAAGTCACTGGAGGGTTTTTAGCAGGTGAGTGACATTATCTCACTTTTGTACATTAAAAAAAATCAAACTGGAAGTCTGGGTGCTGTGTGGGGGGTGGGATGAGGGATTGCAAGCATGGATGGAGAGAGGCTACTTTGCAGGCTGCCATCAGATTCAGCTAAGGGTGTTGGTGGCTGGGAACAGGTGGTGACAGAGGAAGTGTTAAGGTCATGTTGAAGGGCAGCCCACAGCCCCTGAGCTGGTTTTTCTGTGTGGCCTGAATTGACCTGAGTGAAGTATTAGGGAATTCTGGGTACCAAAGTCTTGGTGGTCAGTTGCATTTATTGTTAGTTACGATTCCTTTGAAAGATGCTTTTAGCCAACAGGAAATGTAGCCCTTAGAACGTTTCCAGGAATAAATCATTTTCTATAAACTATAAACAGGAGCACCACTGCTGAAGATAGACTTGGCATCCTGTCGTGACGTGCTGCTCTCAATGCAGAGATGAATAACGGCTGTTTGCTAGCAGGCAGGATGTTGACTCAGCTGCCAAGTGGTTTTGAGGTTGATCTGCTTTATTAATGGAAACTGGTGCTTCTCTGGGCCTAACTAGCTCCATGGCGCCCCTGCTGGGCTGCTTCAGAGGGTTGTGTCCACGTGCCCTCTGTTGCCCTCTCACATTCTGCAGCATAAGGTAGGGGTTTCACTGTGGAGTGTGTGTTTCTGTTTTTGTTTTCATGGCATCACCAGCAGGAGAAACTTGTGTTTGTTTCTGCTCTATTGTGGAGAGAAGATGGGAAAAGGGCAAGCAGTCCCCTCCATTGAAATGGATGTCAGGTCAGCCTGCTCCTTGGGATGCTGTGTGGTGCTTTTTGAAATTTTCAGGGACACTGAGTCACCCTGTGACATCACCTAAAGGACCCAGCGGAAGCACAGATATGACAGGAGGGCTTGGCGACTGACCTGGGAGACAACTCTACCTCTCATCCCTTTACTGACTTGCTGTGTGGGGTTAGCTCCCTGCTAAGCCTCTCCATTTTAGTTACAGTCTATTGAAAGGCCAGGTTCAACTAATTTTGGCCTTAGTGACTGATATGGTTTGGCTGTGTCCCCACCCAAATCTCATCTTGAATTGTAGTTCCCATAATTTCCACGTGTTGTGGGAGGGACCCAGTGGGAGGTAATTGAATCATGGGGGCAGTTACCTCCATGTTGCTGTTCTCGTGATAGTGAGTGAGTTCTCATGAGATCTGACGGTTTTATAAGGGGCTTTTCCCGCATTTTACTCGGCACTTCTCTTTTCTGCCGTCATGTGAAGGACGTGTTTGCTTTCCCTTCCACCATGATTGTAAGTTTCCTGAGGCCGCCCCAGCCATGCAGAACTGTGAGTCAATTAAACCTCTTTCCTTTATAAGTTACCCAGTTTTGGACCACTCCTTTATAGCAGCATGAGAATGGACTAATCAATGACTATTCAGCTCTTTCAAATATAAGCAGTGGTCTATTACCTCTTGATTTAGAACATCCAGTGTGCAAGGAGTAAAATAAAAGATTGAATCATCTTGAAGGCATGTGTAAACACAGGTAGAGGCAGGGAATTGTAGCAACATTTAATCTCCCATGAGAATCTATTGTTAGCTTTTCTTACACCCCTCAATAAGCTTATACACAGGGTTTTATTGACCAGAGTATGTTACTAAATTGCTGAAATATAACTTATTTAACCAATTATTTTTGTGAGTTAAAAAAACTTTCTCAATTTTTGATACTAAGCAGAGTTTCAATAAATCTTTTCATATGTCTTTGTCCACCTGTCTTGTTATTTCCCTAGATTATTTATTAGCATTAAATGATTAGTTTAATTTTTGTAAATAATTTTAGAGACTTGCTATACATTGCCAAAATATTTTTGCTGGAAATTTGAGCCAATTTATGGTCTCACTGGTAGTGTAGAAAATGCTTATACATACTGAAACTGGGTAGTACTAATTTATTTATTTTAATACTTGCTAATTTGGTAAGTAAAATATTATCTTGTTTTTATTTATATTTCTTTATCACTTGTAAGGTAGAATTTTTGTGCTTATTGGTTCCTGATATTTATTCTTTTGAAAAGTAGGACATACATATTTCAAACATTTTGAAATTTTTAGCAACAGTAGGTGCATTAAGGCCACATAACTAACAATTCTCCAATCTTTTCCTCAATAATTCATTCAAGAAATATTTTTTGAAAACCTATTTATACCAGGCATGACTTTAGGTACTGGGAATTTTACAAGGACCAAAACAACAACATCTCTGTCTTCATGGGACTTAGATTCTTTAGAGCCAGCCACAAAATAAAATAGATAAGTAATGTAAGTAGTATGTTAGATCATGGAAAGTGCTAAAAAGAAAAAAATAACATGAAGCCAGGAATGGATAGCATATAAATGGGTAAGAGAAATGCTTGTAATTTAGAGACAGTCCAAGGAAATTCTCTCTGGAAAGGTGGCATTTGAGTGAAGATGGAAGGAAGTGGGTGGATGAGCCCTGTGGAATATATATATATATATATATATTTCTCTTTCTGTCTCCTCATATATATATACATATAAACACACACATATATATATATACATATATACACACACACATATATATATACGTATATATACACACACACATATATATACACACATATATATATATATAGTTTTTTTTTTTTGAGACAGGGTCTCACTCTGTCACCCAAGCTGGAATGCAGTGGCACGATCTCAGCTCACCGCAGCCTCTGCCTCCTAGACTCAAGCAATTCTTTTGCATCAGCCTCTGAGTAGCTGGAATTATAGCACACACATGCCACTGCCGCCCGGCTAATTTTTGTATTTTTTGTAGAGACATGGTTTCACTGCGTTGTCCAGGCTTGTCTTGAACTCCTGACCTCAAATGATCCACCCACCTCGGCCTCCCAAAGTGCTGGGATTACAGGCATGAGCCACCATGCCCAGCTTCTTGAATAATAAATAACCTCTCATTTTTCCTTCCACATTCCTTGCAGTAATAGTTCTTGGCACATTGCATTTTATATGAACCCCAGACTCATTTTAAACACCATCTGATATAATAACCTATGCAATTTTCTCTTCAAATAGCAACGAAAAAATAATGATTACAATAGCGGATAATGTCATTATCCTGTAGCATCCATGCCATGGTGTAGAAGACTGAGTGCAGCTGATAGAAAGGAATGAGTGTGTGTTTCCCCCAATGCCACTGAGAAGAACTAGTGGGGGAGGACGTCTGCTTGGGCCGTATGCTGACATTTTGATGGATAAAAGGGCAATGTCTCCCCTTCCCTTGGTACATTCACTGTCATCTCAGCAAAATTTAGAGCTATTGTGACCAGGGATTCTCAATCTCAGCACTGTTGATATTTGAGGGTCCGGGGGCAGGGATAATTCTTTGTGGTGAGGGAGTTCTGTTGGTTTTGGGATGTTTAGTGGTGTCCCTGCATTCTGCCCATTAGGTGCCATTCCCCTGCCCTGGAAACTGACAACCAACAATGTCTCAAGACACTGCCAATGTACCCAGGGCTGGAAACCTTGGTCTAGAAAAAGTAGATCAAGATCTGCTGTAACCCCATTAGGGAGGAACACAATGAACACTTTCTAAACCAATAGTCTTGGCTTCTCAGTCTTCCTCTCCATGCCTAGGGCCCTGCAGAAAGGGCTCCTTCTGTTTCCTGCTCACTTTGCCCACAGTCACTGAGTCTTTTTCTTTGCAAGTTCTGGGCCCTGCTTATTTTTGAGCAATGATGTAATTCTCAGGGTGGGGGCTAACTTAGAGTTTAGTAGCTTTACTATTTTCTTTTCTTTACTCATATTGTTTTTAATCTTCTGTGGGCCTTAGAACCTGACATTTATATGGGTCTTGAAAAGTCATAATGGAGTTTTCATCCCATGTAGGGTCAGGGAAGGGTGCACTGGGGGTTTGGGGTGGCTAGAGCAGAGGAGCACCCTGGGCAGGCGACTCCCAGGAGGAAGAGAAACTGAAGACCATGGATGTCCCCCCACCTGCTGAAGCTTGAGAGTTTCCACCCCCTGAGTGTCCCAGCCAATATCCACCTGAACACACACCCGGAGGTGTCAATATGATGCCATAGATTGTGCTTTATACAGATTCACCGTGATCAAGATGGTGCTGTTCCCATCGTAGATGGTGTAGCTTTGAGTGTCTAGCAAAGCAGCTTAGTAGCAGGTGGCAATGCAGTGTCCTGTCCTCGCCAAATCAGCAGATGATTTGCTTGCTGACAGATGGGTGTAAAGTATTTTGAGAAAGGGGTGCCTTTGTCTAATTCATAGATGTAATAGACGGGGTAGTAATGGCCACATGGTCACTGAATGTATTGCTTCCTGAGCTTCTCCGGAGCAGTAATTCATTCCATTATATTTCTAAAATGTTGACTGAGCCCCTATTACGTGCCTGAGGCATAAAAGGAACAAAGAATATGGTCCCTACTGCGTGGGACTTGCACAGTTATGGGGGAGGTAGATGATCGGCAACCAGGGATACACTGGATTCTGTGTTTGCACTTGTAATAAGCGTTGTCAAGGAAGAGTCCAAGTCTACGTGAGAATGCAGAAAAGAGGGAGTCTCAACATGGTGTTCCAGAATGAACAGGTCGGGTGAATGGAGTCTGCTGGAGAAAGCCATGAAATTTAGACTGAGGAGAGTGGACTTTTACCTTATAGTCTAGAGTCTCCAAAGTAGAAGACATATAGCCTTAATGGCATGATGATTTCAGGCCGTCCATTTAACAGTGGGCATAACACAAAACCAGACAGTAAGAGAGTGACCTGTCCTCAGTTCTCTTTAAATCTTTGAGACTAGTTCAAGAAGAAAATATGAGGTTGGTGTTGCTATACCTTTGTTACCTTTTTACACTTGATAACCTTGCTCTATCCCCTCCCTACAAGGTACAGGTGTTCATTATACATTATTTAACTTTTTATTTTGAAATAATTATAGATTCAGAGGAAAATACAAAAAAAAATGTATTGTATACCGTTTGTCCAGGCTCCCAGTGGTAACACCTTGTTTAATGTCAGGAAAAGAAAATTGGCATGGTACAATCCACAGAGCCTGGTCAGATTTCACCAGTTTTATAAGTATTAGGTTGGTGCAAAGGTAATTGCAGTTTTTGCCATTAAAATAATGTCAAAAAACACAATTACCTTTGCACCAACTTAATATTTGTGTGTAATCCTTGTCTTTGTGTGTGTTTGCTTGTGTCTAGTTCTAGGCGATTTTGTCACATGTTTAACTCCCATCCTTTCATCTACTTCTATGAGAGTCCATCTTTTCTGCCATCAAGGACTTCCACTTTCTATCTGATCAATTTTTGATCTCTGTTAGCAAGCAGGTAAGTACCAGGGAGGCAAAAGTCAGGGACTGTTCTATATCATCTGTCAATAAGTGTTTGGGGGATTTTTTGTTTAGGACACCAATCAGTTGACCTCCCTGCCTAAGGTTGTATCTGCAGAGATGAGAAGGACACTTGGCTTTGGGCTGACTTGGCTCCACTCATTTTTCCCACAAGTATTTATTGAGCATCTACTAACTCCAGGCCTTGTGCCCAACACTCTGGATACCACACTAAGGGAGGTAGGCCAGTCCTCCATGCTCATGGAGTACACAATGTAGAGTGAGAAAGAGGCAATTGACCAGAAAATAAGCTAGATCATCTCAGAGACTGAGAAACGATGTGATGGCAATAGCACAGCATGGGAAGGTAGAGACTCACTTGAGGTGGAGTTGTCTTCACAGCGGGCAGGTGGGGGAGTGAAGGGAGGATCCTGCTCTGGGACATGCGGACAGAGACCTGGAGGATGCCTAGCCCCCAGCCAAGGAGGGAGGTGCATGGAGGGCTGGGCCGCTGACCAAAGCTCCTCATCTGCAGAAACTTCAGGGAAAGTGGAGCCTGGACTCTGTGTCCTGAAGCCATCTGGACCTTCTCACGGACAGGACTCTGCAGATGGTTGATTCCATCTGTGGCCTGGATCCATCATCGCTCCTTTCTCTTTAGATAGCAAGCTTCCAACCTGTCTTCCTGTGACTTCCTCACCTCTCTGGCATTGGCATCAAAGGCTGTTGCAGGAGTGTGGACCGGCCAGGTGACACAGGATCAGCTTGGATCTTTCCGTCCGCTCTGCCGTCTGTAACTCAGTAACTCAGCAGCCAGGGCTATTTTATCCTCCCCTCAAGAGAGGTGACCAATAAATTTTGAGTTGAGAAATGTGTCAGTCTTTGAAATTGGTGGAAGGAACCACAAAGTCTATCCTGAGGTAAAACTGACAGTCAGACAAAGACCGTGACTTACATTTTTACAAAAGAACTAAATTGGCCAGGCGCGGTGGCTCATGCCTGTAATCCCAGCACTTTGAGAGGCTGAGGTGGGTGGATCATGAGGTCAGGAGATCGAGACCAACCTGGCTAACACGGTGAAATCCCATCTCTACTAAAAAATACGAAAAAAAATTAGCCCAGCCTGATGGTGGGCGCCTGTAGTCCCAGCTACTCGAGAGGCTGAGGCAGGAGAATGGTGTGAACCCGGGAGGCAGAGCTTGCAGTGAGCCGAGATCATGCCACTGCACTCCAGCCTGGGTGACAGACCGAGACTCCCTCTCAAAAAAAAAAAAAAAAAAAAAAAAGAAGAACTAAATCAACCAGGTAAAGCCTGGTTTGAGGTGACTTCTCTTGATCTGAATTCATTGGCACACATGGCCATGTATTATTTGGATTCAGAAGGAGAAACTGCGGGTACCTGCACTATGCCTACTAAACAAGAAAAAAACTTCATTTTCCAGGCAACCTACAGAATGGGAGAAAATTTTTGCAATCTACCCATCTGACAAAGGGCTAATATCCAGAATCTACAAATAACTTAAACAAATTTACAAGAAAAACTCAAACAACCCCATCAAAAAGTGGGCAAAGCATATGAACAGACACTTCTCAAAAGAAGACATTTATGTAGCCAACAGACACATGAAAAAATGCTCATCATCACTGGCCATCAGAAAAATGCAAATCAAAACCACAATGAGATGCCACCTCACACCAGTTAGAATGGCGATCATTAAAAAGTCAGGAAACCACAGGTGCTGGAGAGGATGTGGAGAAATAGGAATGCTTTTACACTGTTGGTGGGACTGTAAACTAGTTCAATCATTGTGGAAGACAGTGTGGTGATTCCTCAAGGATCTAGAACTAGAAATACCATTTGCCAGCCATCCCATTACTGGGAATATACCCAAAGGATTATAAATCATGCTGCTATAAAGACACATGCACACATATGTTTATTGCAGCACTATTCACAATAGCAAAGACTTGGAACCAACCCAAATGTCCATCAATGATAGACTGGATTAAGAAAATGTGGCACATATACACCATGGAATACTATGCAGCCATAGAAAAGGATGAGTTCATGTCCTTTGTAGGGACATGGATGAAGTTGGAAACCATCATTCTGAGCAAACTATCACAAGGACAGAAAACCAAACACCATATGTTCTCACTCATAGGTGGGAATTGAACAATGAGAACACTTGGACACAGGGTGGGGAACATCACACACAGGAGACTGTCATGGGGTGGGGGGAGGGAGGAGGGATAGCATTAGGAGAAATACCTAATGTAAATGATGAGTTAACGGGTGCAGCACACGAACACGGCACATGTATACATATTTAACAAACCTGCACATTGTGCACATGTACCCTAGAACTTAAAGTATAATAAAAATAAAGAAAAATAAAGAAAAAAGTTCATTTCCCCATAATTCAGATGGTGGGGAGATAAAATAAAATTCCTGGCTGGTCGTGGTGGCTCGCACCTGTAATCCCAGCACTTTGGGAGGCTGAGGCAGGTGGATCACTTGAGGCCAGGAGTTCAAGACCAGCCTGGCCAACATGGTGAAACCCTGTGGCTACTGAAAATACAAAAAATTAATCGGGCATGGCAGCAGGCGCCTGTAGTCCCAGCTACTCGGGAGGTTGAGGCAGGATAATAACTTGAACCCGGGAGGTGGAGCTTGCAGTGAGCCAAGATCGTGCCACTGCACTCCAGCCTGGGCAGCAGACTGAGACTCCATCTCAAAAAAAAAAAAAAAAAAATTCCTAAAGAAATAAATTAATAATTTAATAAAATTCTTAGGAAACTTACTGGCATGGTTAGGGTTTTTGTGTTTGTTTGTTTTTAAACAAGGAGCAGTTGTTAGAAGGAACATTTTCATAAGAGCCTGCTCTAGGTTCAAGTCACTGTAGAACTGTAGATGCTAGATCGCTCAGTCAGTAGGCTGACCCATCGAATGACCTCTGAAAGGATTCATCCCCACGTTGTCTGCCTGCATCTCCTCTGTTTATCATTGATCAGATCTTGATCCACTTTCTGTGCCTGGCAGTGTTCTAAGGTCCCGGCTCTCAACCGGGAGCCATCCAGACAAATGCTATTTCTTCCTTTGTGGTTCTGTTCCAGAGTATGGACAGTCTATGAGCCTTCAGATGGTGATGAGTGCTTTGGAGAAAACAATATAAAACAGGCCACTGGGAAAGAGACCACTAGGCTGCTGGACAGAGGGCTGCTTTATGCAGGTGGTCATAGAAAGGGACTTTGAGCAGGCAGCATGGGAGCAAAGACCCAAATGTAGAATGCTGGTGTTGCTCAAACCAGTATCGGGAGATGAGAACATTACGGACAGAGGGACTCACATGTGCAAAGGCCCCGAGGTAGCGGTAACCTCAGCTGGTATATGGAGAACACACAGAAAGTCAACTGAGCTGAGTCAGAGTGGTAGGAGGACAGAGAGAGGAAGAGTCATGGGGTCTTCCTCACCATGGTGTGGGTCTGGATTTATTCTAACCATCTAACCAACAGAAGCCTCCTAGTAAACATATTTTTGGATAATGCAAATATTTTTTTCAGCGTTTTCTATAGCATGGTGCTGTCCAGTTCCTACTGGACAACAGTGAGAGAGAGAGAGAGAAGAGGGGGAGAGAGAGAGGAGAGAGAGATAGAGGAAAAGAGAGAGAGAGAGGGAAGAAGGAGAGAGAAAGGAGAGGGAGAGAGAGAGAGAGAGGAGAGGGAGGGAGAGAGAGATGAGAGAGGGAGAGGAGAAAGGGAGTGAGAGAGGGAGAGAGGAGTGAGAGAGAGAGGACAGACAGAGTAGAGGGAGAGTGAGCAAGAAAGAGAGGAGAGGGAGAGAGAGTGAGAAAGAGGAGAAAAAGAGGGAGAGAAGAGAGAGAGGGAGAGAGGAGAGGGAGAGAGACAGAGAGAGAGAGAGAGAGATATGCCCAAGACTGCAACACTATGTCCATACAAATTAGCACACATAGAAACATGTTTTAATACCCACAATAAAATATTTTTTATTCCCATGAAATCAATTCTGGGTAGTCTCCAAACATTGGCAGCTCAGTATTGCCTGGGTTCCACAAAGCATAGGCTAGTCACCAATGTGGTCATGCATTTAGGGGGCAAGGCATGGCCACTGCCATCTTAGCTTTGACACTCACCTCCTTCAGTACAGGGGTGAGGGGCTCCAGTTCCCTTATGTCGGGTAAGAAACCCCAAGCCCCCTCCAGGCACCCTAGCAGCAGACGTGAGAGGAAGTGGATATTCCCTTCTAGGTAGGGTCTTGGACAAATGTGGGTGTCTGTCCAGGAGCAGCATTGAAAAGGCAGGAGCTAGTGGCAAGGTGAGAAGGGTCTTTGGAATCTCAGGATGGTCCCGTTGTGACTCTATTACAGGTCAAATCCCCTGAGCACTTGTTCCCCAACAAGGCTGGTCTCTCCAGGAAAGGACACGTGGTTGTTTATGGCTTACACATTGAGACAGTGCACAGGCACCACCTCCACAGCCGGGCAGTGTGCTTAAACCAGGGCTACTACATAGAGGAGATACTCTGAGCCTCCAGAGCAATTTGTAAAACCTGCAGGAAGAGGAGTTAGGGTGAGATTATTATTATTAACAACAACAATGATTGGAATTTATTGAGCACTCACTATATGCCAGGCTCTGTGCCAAGTGATTGATTCCCTCCTTCCTTCCATCCTCCCTTCCTTTATTTTCTAACTTTGGCTCTTCCTCTATTCATTATTCAATCAACAACCTTCATCTTTGTATCTATACATGCAAAAAGGCTTTGCTATGACCACTCTGGGTCGGGCACTGTTCTCAGACTGGGGACACAGTGGCAAACATGAGGGAGACAGTCCCTGCCCTCAAGGAGCTGATGTTTGGATTGGGAAACAGACACAGCCATGAGAAGTTGCGATGATGACACATATTATGGAGAGAACACCACCAGGTAAAGGGATAGAGAGGCAGGAGTGGGGGCCATTTTAGAGGGGGCCATTTTACTGGGGAACATTTTAGTGGGGATGACCACTCTAGGATACCCCACCTAGGAGGAGATATCTGAACTTCAGCCAGGTGAGAAGGGACCAGGCTAGCAAAGGTCTGGGGGAAGATGGTCTCAGGCAGGGGGAATGACAAACACGATGGATCAAAGCACAAGTTTGATGTGTTTAAATGATTTATATAAACTTTACATTGAATAGTCACAGTAGCAGAAGAAAGGAAGGAAGAGAAGAATGAAGAAAGGAAGAAAGGAAGGAAGGAGGGAAGAAGAAAGAAAAGGAGGAAGGGAGGAAGAAAGGAAGGATGAAGGCAGGGAGTGAGGAAGGAATGAAGGGAGGTAAGAAGGAAGGGAGGGAGAGAAGAATAAAGGAAAGAAAGGAGGAAGGAAGGCAAGAAGAAGAAATAAAGGAAGGTGGAAGAAAGGAAAGAGATGGAAGGAAGGAAAGAAGGAAGGAAGAAAGGAAAGGAGAAAGGAAAAGACAAAGAAGAAGGAAAGAAGGAAGGAAGGAAAAAAGGAAAGGAGGAAGGAAAGAAGGAAGGAAGGAAGGGAGGGAGGGAAGGAAAAATCATTGTCCTAGAAGTCATGAGAATTAGGTTCACCTTCTGACAGAACTTCATGCCTAACCTTGAACAAACCAGATGACCTCTTTCTGCCTCAATTTCCTCATCTATTTAGAGGGAATGATCATCCCTTTCCTGTTTACCTCCCAAGGTGGCTGTGCGACTCA
The DNA here is from genome assembly GCF_028885655.2 of Pongo abelii. NCBI lineage: Eukaryota > Metazoa > Chordata > Mammalia > Primates > Hominidae > Pongo > Pongo abelii. The sequence goes on from NC_071995.2 coordinate 126,488,931, forward strand.
CTGTTGCAGAGGGAGCTTCAGAGGCCTGCCGTGCCGTGGAAAGGCGGGCAGGATTACTGTCACCGGTGCGTCACAGACTTCATTGGGCCAAAGGTTTACTTGCAGCTGTTTTTGCAAAAGCATAGCCGACGGGGCCCCGTGTCCACACACAACACTGGTTTGTTTCTCTAAATGAAACCAGGAATCTAAATGAAGACTTCTTGTAAAACAAAGCAGCAACTACATTGGATTTAGGGATTATGAATATTGCTTTTCCAAGGCTCCTGCCAAATTACACAAAAGACTGAAAAATTTAATACTTGGTTGCCTTCATGAGTGAGAAAACATTGAAATAAATTTGAGGCCAATCAGTGTGAGTTTCATTTTCTAGCTGGTAACCCTTGAGGAAGACGGCCAGGTTTCCTGGGCTTCTGCTCCTGTCTGTCAAGGGTGAAGTACATTCAATGACTTCGGAGATGTGGTCCAAGGCTCCCCTCCTGAAATGAGGAGTCACTCGGCGGTCTTCCACTCCGTGGGGTTTACATGGCCCTGTGAGCTTCAACATTTACAGCGCCACTGTTGAGAGTCATTTCTAAATCCCAACATGACACATAAACCTGGAAATTAGATTAACTCTGGGCACCCTTGATTTCTTTGAGCATTGCTGGTATAAATTACGGGGTTCAGTAACTCTGTGTCTACCCTCCCTCAAGCTTCACCTGCCTTCCTAATCAAGAAAGTCACCCCTTAAATTGATCTATTAAATGGAAGCATGGATTTTTTTTTTCTGTCTCATCACAGGATCAGCTCAAATCAAACATCCAAAACCATTACCCCAGGGCTCCTCTTCCAAATGGAATTCAGACAGATTTATTTCTGGGAGCAGCATAACCTGAATAAATTGCTGAGCTGCTTTGGCGTTCTGTTCCCAGGGATCTGTAAATAATCTCATTTTCTTTCTCTGCAGGAGGTCTTCAGAGCCCTGTCCACCCATCATCAGCACTGTTCGGTGGTCACTTATCTGTGCAGGGACTGAGCAGCCGCTGGAGAACATCTGTCTCAGACCTCAATCCCTATAGAGCCAGTAGCACATTTTAGAGAAGAGCACACAACTCTGGCAGCATTACAGAGGAAAAAGGAAAGTTTACACCCTTTTTCCCTCATGAAAATAAACAAGAGGGCCAGGCATGGTGGCTTATGCCTGTAATCCCTGCACTTTGGGAGGCCGAGGAGAGAGGATCAATTGAGCCCAGGAGTTGGAGATCAGCCTGGGCAACATAGTGAGACCCTGTCTCTGTAAATTAATTAATTAATTAAAAAATCCCAGCTACTGGAGAGGCTGAGGCGAGACAAGGATCCCTTGAGCCCAGGAGTTTGAGGCTGCAGTGAGCTATGATTGTGCCACTGCACTTCAGCCTGGATGACAGAGCGAGACCCTGTTTCAAAAGGAGAAGGAGGAGGAGGAAGAGGAGGAGAAGGAGAAGAAGAAGAAGGGGAAGAGAAACAAAACAAGAATCATTTTCTGGAAGAGACCCTTCTGCAGCAAGCACACAGCCTTCATGATGATTGATTGATTGATTGATTTAGAGAGGGAGTTTCACTCTTGTCACCCAGGCTGGAGTGCACTGGTGGATCTTGGCTCACTGCAACCTCCATCTCCCAGGTTCAAGTGATTCTCCTGCCTCAGCCTCCCGAATAGCTGGAATTATGGGTGCCCGCCACCATGCCCAGCTAATTATTAGTGTTTTTAGTAGAGACCGCATTTCACTATGTTGGCCAGGCTAGTCTCGAACTCCTGACCTTGTGATCCACCTGCCTCCGCCTCCCAAAGTGCTGGGATTACAGGTATGAGTCACCGTGCCCAGCCTTTCATCGTGATCTTTACAGTATGTTACTGACTGTCAGGTTTCCCCTTAGCAATAAGGGGACCCGGGAAACAGTTGTCTTGCAAATTAAGAATTCTTTGCAAAAATAGAAAACCAAATGATTTCCCCAAATTACTGAGATACTTATTAGAGAATAAGAAAGATTAAGCTTTTTCTCTCAATACAGGTGCTACCCGTCGTGGTTTCTGTATGTGTTTTTCTAGTAAGACAAATGCCAGGAACTGATTGGCTTGTGTCTTGTCTCGCATTGCCTTGGGAAATGAATGAGCCTACTGTGTGGCCTAAGATACAGGAAAAGAAATGATGGGGTGAGTATTAATACAACAGGAGAAATCAAAAATAGCCTTGCTGCTGTCAGGTCAATTCACACATATTCCTGCCCTGAAGTAGCACTCTGAAATGCTGGTGCAGCACATCAGGGTTGCTTTGGATTACCATAATTTAGCAAATCATCTAATTTGTATATTAAGTTGGCTCAATAGGCATGTCTCCTTGCACTTTCATTGGGAAAAAAAAAATAGGTGGTGAATATCAAATAGAAGAAAAACAAGTCACTCTCCATTTTTTAATTTGTATTGTTTGAATGGCACAAAGAAAGGATAGTCCTTCCAGACTCTTTCTGACAGCCCCTCTCCAATAGGTGGGTCAATGTGGAAGTGATCAGTAGAAAATGAGGTCTAGTCTTCATAACCTGTGGCCATTTCTACCTTCTTTTAGCGTTTTCTGAAAGATAGCTACTCCAAAGGCTTTGGGGAACAAAAGCAAGGTTTCCTGTCAGATTTGCCCATCTTTGACACAGAGCCTTCTTTTCTTTATGTTTCATGTTTTCCCTCCCTTCCTTCCTTCTGTTCTTTCTTCCTTTCTTTCTTTCTTTCTTTCTTTCTTCCTTTCTTTCTTTATTCCTTCCTTCCTTCCTTTCTCTCTCTCCTCCCTCCCTCCCTCCCTCCCTCTCTCTCTCTCTCTCTCTCTCTCTTTCTTTCTTTCTTCTGCAATGGAGTCTCACTCTGTCAGCCAGGCTGGAGTGCAGTGGCACCATCGCAGCTCACTGCAACCTCTGCCTCCTGGGTTCAAGCAATTCTCCTGCCTCAGCCACTGAAGTTGCAGGGACTACAGGCATGCGCCACCATGCCAACCTAATTTTTATATTTTTAGTAGAGATATGGTTTCACCAAGTTAGCCAGGCTGGTCTAGAACTCCTGGTCTCAAGTGATCTACCCACCACGGCCTCCCAAAGTGCTGGGATTACAGGTATGAGCCGCTGCCAGGCATGAGCCACTGCACCCAGCCATAGATGTTTTATAAAAACAAACAAACAAACAACAACAACAAAAAAAACCTGTCCTCACTTGACAGACTCCTGAGATGAGTTTTACCTGTTGGTGGAAGCTGGGAGTGGATGAGGGAATGATGGTAGACCCAGGATAAAGTGTGAACGAGTTGTGCTTCGCTCCCTCTAGCCTGGAAACATCCTCCTTTCCCAGCTCACCTGTATCCAGTCATCTGTCTTTTCATCTATCTGTGCTGTGGTTGGCTTTTATTTCTTTCTGTCTCTTTATCTCTCTGCTCTCCCTTGGACTTCCCATTGCTCTTGTTAAAATCAGTCTGGTTTCCCCACTCAGTTTCTCTCCCCTCTCTCCTTCCCTCCTCTCCCCTGTCCTTTCCCATGCCTTCCTTTCCTCTCTCTCCCTCTGTCTCTCTCCCTGGATATTTCTGCACCTCTACTCTCTGCCTGGTTTGTTTTCTGTCTCTGCTTTGTTCTGTCTTTGTTTTCGTTCATGGTTATAATTTCTGCATGTGTCTTTGGTACCTTTCTGTCTTTCTGTTTCTCTGCCTTTGACTCCTTATTTAGGCACGTAGGCTCTCACTCTTTCTTTCTCTGTCTGTCTTTCCCTCTCTGTCAGTTTCTGTCTCTGTCTCCCTCTCCATTCCCATCTCCTTTCCAAACATCCAGAAAACAGATCTATCCAAGGGATTGAGAATCAGCCAGAGACTCCAGCCAGGTCTATCCTAACTCGTGGATCTGCCAAAATCTGGCTTGCAGTGACCGCACATGAGGTTTTAGTCATGCTTCGATGAAGTCACTATTGTGGGCTTGAGTTACATGCTTTTCTTCCGGAGAATTTCTTTCAGTGGAGCCACCTAATCAGGTTTAGGTGTTAATTAAATAACTACTATTTGCATTCTCGTTCTGTGGCAACTTGGTGTTGTATTAAATTTTAATTTGGCCTAAGCTGGATAAGATGATTCCTTCAGTCAACAAAGAAGGTTGTATTAGCAGGTTACAGATGTAATTAGGCAGAGCTTGACTGAAGTGCTAATAGATTCACATACAGGGAAGGAATTAGAGATGAGCACGTGTGCACCCATTATTCATCGTAGTTGCTGGGGTCTGTCAGTAACCAGGACCCCCCTGAATGAATGGAAACACGGGGCACACAAATGCAGAACCGACTCATGTTGAAACCGGCATGTTCTCCACCTTCTCCTTCCACTCTGTCCTCTGTTCTCCTGTTTCTCTGTTTTCTCCCTCCAGCATTCTCTGCCTCTCAGCTGTGTGTTTGCTGTTCTCTGTCTCCATCCCTCTCTGCCTGATAGTGTATTCGTTTCATGCTTCTGCTATAACAAATCACCACCCACTAGATGACTTAAAACAACAGAAACGCATCCTCTCACAGTTCTGGTGGCCAGAAACCCAAAATCAGTTTTTCAGGGCCCAAATCAAGATGCCAGCAAGCTGTGCTCCCTCTGAAAATTCTAGAGGGGATCCTTCCTCACCTCTCCCAGCTTCTGCTGGCTCCAGGCTTTCCTTGGCTTGGGGTCGCTGTCTCTAGTCTCTGCCTCTGTAGTCCCATGGCCTTCTCCTGGTCTGTCTGTCAAATCTTCTTCTTCCCCCCTCTTTTAAGGATGTAAGTAATTAAATTTAGGGTCCACCTGGATAATCTATGATAGTCATGCCATCTCAAAACCCCTAAGTCAATCATATCCGCGAAGCCCTTTTTTTTTTTTTTTGGTCATCAAGGGAACATTTATAGGTTCCAGGGATTAAGTGTGGACGTCCGTCATCAACCTACTACAAAGAGATACTCTGTCTCTCTTCTGTGTCTTCTCTCTCTCATCTCTAAGAAAAGGGACCTTTCAGAGGGACCCTCATTTGTTCCCTTTTGGCCCATTCCATAGACTGAACTGTCTCCTCCCAAAGATCATATTTTGAAGTCCTAACCTTCTCTGTGATGGTATTTGGAGATGGGGTTTTTGAGAGATTTTTAGGTTTAGGTGAGACCATGAGAGTGATGTCCTCCTGCTGGAATTACTATCTTTATAAAAAGGGAAGAGACACCAGCAGTGTCTGTCCTGAGGCCTCCCCAGCCATGCCTCCTGGACAGCTGCAGAACTGAGTCAGTTAAACCTTTTTTCTTCATAAATTACCCAGTCTCAGGTAGTTATTTATAGCAGTACGAGAACAGATTAACACACCTTCCATCCCCTCATCTTTCATCTTTGTCAAAGTGCTGTTCATCTTTGTGAACCCCAATGGGACATATTATTACTCCTCATTTTAGAGATGAGGAAAAGGAGACCAGTAAGACGGCTGATTTGCTGACATGGGATCACTCAGGAAACATGCAGTGTAACTGAGCATTGAACCCTCACCTGTGACCCTTAGCTCAGTGCCTCTCATGATGACCCCTCTACCTTCCCAGCAGTGAGGCCAAGGATGTGCTGCTGGAGTGTAGTAGGGTCTATTCTGATCTCTGGCTTATATGTGAAAAATGTGAACAGGGTGGGTGCCTTAAATTCTTCATGATTATGTGAAAGCTGTAGGGACTTCAGGCCATCAGCACTCCGGGAGGACTCAAGATAAAAAGGGCACTGACTTTTGTTATGATAAGGTCAGAGCGTCTTGTAGACATCAAGGACAGGGAATTAGCCACCCCTCCCTTAAGGACAAGCTGGAACCAATGCTTTTATTTCTGCTTCTCTCTGCTAGAGAAAAGCTCTGTTTCTCAGTGCACGTCTCAGCCAATGACCACCAACTGTCCCAAGCTTATATCCCTCCTTTTCAAGAAGAAAGCTAAGACAGAGACTTGATGCCTAAATTTCATTCCTGTCACGGACTGGCCTAGTTTGGGGCAGGTGTTCACCTGTAAACCAGTCAGCAGCCCAGGGCAGGCAGGACCATGCTTCGCTGTTGCTATTTCCATAGAGATGGTACCAAGAAAAGGGAATTTTCTGAGGGCTGGTTAGTACAGCACTGTTTAATGACTTCACATTCATTCAGTGGACACTGGTTGATCACTCTTAATGTTCTGGACACTAAATTGGCCTCTATTTCACGGGCTTTATGATCTCTTTAATTTTTCTTGGTGTATTTCCTCCATCTCTCTATGTTAGAAACTTTTTATTGTTGCTTCACTAGCTTCAAGATTTCCACAGAGAGGTTAAAGACACACCAGTTTTATATTTTGTTGCATATGTTTTGCAGATATATTTGATCAAGAAAACTTGCTGAGCCAAACATCAAGCCATTGGCCAGGAATCTTGCCTGTAGTGACCCCAAGTGGGGGCAAGTAGGTGGAAGTTACCACCTAGTTTCTCTAAGCTGCTGATGGGCATTCGCTGCCCACAAGGAGAGAGAGAATGGAAGCATCTTTCAAACACTTTCCACTCTTCCCCATATTGGCTATCAACCCCTTGATGTAAAAATCATGCATTGAGCTGAACTGAATTTTTATTGAATTTTTCACCAAGTACTATCTTATCTGAAATGACTTTCTTCATTTTCTTCAGGGAACAACAGATATTTGAGTTTTGAAAGCATATACCAAGATGCTAGTATGTTATCAGAGGACACAAAAATAGAGTTTAAATGTTGGGCTAAGCAGGCTCCAGAGATATTTAATGCCTAGCACAGGGATTGCAAATTATCACTTAAGTTGAGCCAAACATCCTAGGTTTTCTCTCACTGAAGTTTATAGCTCTCTCGCAGCTTTAGAAATCAGAACTGAAGGCAAAGGGAGGAAAACGAAATAAAGTTATCATGAAAGACACATCCAGAGACTGGTGTGGGAATGCCAGCTGACAGCAGATAAAGAAAATGAACCTCTGAGTTGGTTCTTACGCTGGGGACTTTTTGCATATAGCAGAATACAGGATATAATAAACTATAAGCCTTGTTGCCAGTGTTTATGAGATTTGAGGTTCCTGAGATATTTCTGCTACTAATACAACCTCACATTATGTAAAATACATTTAGTCAGTTATTTTGGGACATTTTGTTTAATCAAGGTGTTTTGAAATTTAATTTTGACTTTTGAAGACTTCTTTTTAGATAAGATAAAATTTTAATTTTGCGTATCTTATGACTGATGAAGCAATTGTCTTGTGGCAATTATGGACTTCAACTTTTGAGTATCTGTTCAAATCTGGCTGTACCACTAAGTAGCCATTATTTCAACTGTGTCTGTCAGGTGGTGAGAAACAGAAACAGTATGATACACACATATTTAAGAGACACATTTCAAGGAATTGGCCTATGCAAAGGTAGGGGCTGTCTAAGTGAGTCCAAAATCCATTTGCGGGTTTTCAGGAAGGGGAACTGCAAATCCCCCTGCAGGAACTGATGCTGCGAGACGTGGGGAATTCCTTCTGTTTTTCAAGAAAACCTGTTTGCCTCTTAAATTAGGCTTACCCAGCCAGATTATTGGTTATAATCTATTTTACTGAAAGTCAGTGATTATAGAGATTAATCACATCTACAAACTACCTCTGCAGCAATACCTAGATGGTGTTTAACTGGACAACTGGGGTCTATAGTTTGGGCAAGTTCACGTATAAAATTGACCCATTACTTTACTCAAAAGGTAAAGTCTATAATTGCCACCAAGCAATTATCATCATTTTGAGCTTCAATCTTTTGTTAATAAAATGAGTATTACAATACCACCCTCTTAAAAGGGATACATAAGGATTAATGAGATAATAACAAGAAAATTGATTACTTATTGAGGTGCTTACAAAGTACCAGACACTGTGCTCAGTGCTGTATTATCATCATATGTTAATGTGCTTTGTATAGTAATATGAATGTGTATCACCAAGAGATAATGAATGTAAATTACTTAGCACAGGACTTGACAAATAATTACGGCTTTATTAAAAGTTGAATGATATTATTTAAGTCCTTTGTCGCACTTACATATTATTATTTTTTGTATTTGTTTGGTTAACTGTTTTTTTTAATCCTTTCTCATGATCTGAACTCCATGAGAACAGAAACCAAGTCTTAGTTCATTTGTTGTCTCTGTGCTACATACAGCAGGCACTCAAAAAATACCTTTACTTTTCAATGAATGAAGGTGCATATGAGACAGAAAGAGGTGTCAAGTTTTGCTCAATCATCCAAGACATTAATGCAGGCCAAATAACACAGTATTCTTCCTGCCCAGGACCAAAGGGAGTCATGGGGAGATTACAGGCGAGAAGGCAAGGTAGACGAATTAGATACATCTGTTTTGTGATTTCTAGCTTGGACCCTCCTTAGAAGGCTTTGACTCAAATGTCTAGAAATCATCATTTTGTAGGTGTTGTTACTTTCTTATTAATTTGGGAGGGACCATATGATGTAGGGGTGAAGAGCTAGATTTTAGAACTCCCATATGAATTCAAATTTTGATTTGATTGATTAGCCCTTCTGGACCAATTAGGACTTGTTTTTATTTTGTTTTATCTTGTATTGACACACACACACAATTTGTTTATTACACAAATAATACATAAAATACTTACTCAAAAATAAGTATGAAGATTAGGCCACTCTTCTATTTATCTGTTGATAAATGGAAAATATTTAACACGAAGAAATAATTTATCCCTGTATCAAAAGTAGGCAGGAATAGTGCTTGGGGTTTCTGAGAAGTTAATAGAGAACTTTGAAAAAGATCAGTACAAATGCTATTGTTTGGGGGAGGTTAGAAAGATTTACACAGTTGCAAATAACTGTGTAAGGAGCCTGGCAACATAGTGAAATGATGAAGAACAAAAGTATCCCAGACCCAAACATAGCTTAAGGACCTAAACTTTCAAACTCCAGTATTTTGGTCCAATCCTGGCCCCACCACTTTCTAACTCTTTGAACTTGCCCATATCATCTCAAGTCTTTGAGACTCATTTCTATTTTCTGTAAACTGTGGATGATAATCATAAAATTGAATTAATTCTTATATGGAATATTGGCTCCAATGTGACCACATAGTGCAAAAGTTGCAAATCGTCAAGGTAACCCCTGGAAAGCACTTGTCATATTCCTCTGAGATCACCAGGACCTGAATCCCTAAACACTCACAATAGAATTACTCTTTCTTATTTCTCTTTGCATGGGCTGTCTCCAAATTCCCTGTTACAACATAGAGCAAGATCCGATTTTTTACAGGGTGTCGGGGGATCCGAGAGTAATTCTATTTTTCTCTCATTCTTCCTTCTGTTCTGAGATCATATAATCAAATGATATATTTGTTAAACATGTGTATAATGTAATTCTGTGAGGTTTTGGGAAGGAGAAAATAAGATGATGTTTATAAGAGGCATTGTATAATGATTTGTTATGTCAAGAAACATTACTTATATATGAGTTAGTATGTACATGTAGGGGTATATATCTCTAATTTTAACCCCCACTTAATTATAAGTTCCATTGGGTAGAGCATGTCCATTTTATTCACCTATTCTTATCATCCGAAAGGTACTCAATGTGTATGTAGAATAAATGAATATTAGAGTTATTCCAAGATACACTGGGCTCCTCTAAGAGTAGCAACTCAGCCTTGCTAAAACAACCCCAGTGAATGTTCTCCCATTGCAAAGCTTCAAAAAGGAGAGGACCTGAGTTGTAATATCTTTGTTGAGGTGATTTAACTTGGTCTTGAGACCTTAGGAATTATGATCCCAAGTCTTCATTTGATTTCATGGAATGCTTTTGTTCAATGTAGAGACTGATGATGTCCTCTGAGCAGAGTGATGCACAAAGACCTTTGTGATCTAACAGGATGGAACTTATGTCTCCTGCCCTTCGTGGGTTATAATGAGGCTGATTATAATGAAACGTTAATTTTTTATAGCTCTCACTATGTGGCAGGCACTATTATAAGCATGTCAAATGTATTGATTCATTTAAGCCTGTTGTACAGGTAGATAATACTATTACTATGAGATGTTACCGATGTGGCGACAGAAGCACAGACAGGTTAAGCCACTCACCCATAGTCACACAGCTGGTAGGGGGTGGACCTACAGGTAGTTGGTGCTCGGTGGCTCCAGAGCTAACACTGACCAGCACAGGGACATTATTGAATTACTATACCAGTGAGCCTTCCCTGCAGCCACGGAAGCATCTTGTTTCCAAACTTGGTCCGAGGGGATAAGGTGAGGCAGAGTGTCTTCCCAGGCATGTGCTGTTAGACAGTATCTGAAGCTACCTGCCACCTCCCGAGAAATGTGTGGGGAACTTGTCACTGAACAGCCTGATGTCACCTCTGTCCACAGCTGTGTTTCCTGGGTAAACGTGTGGCAGCTCCAAAAGAGCTCGCATACGAAGGTTTCCTTAAGGGTTTAATTTCCAGGAAGAACACAATGGCAAGTGGTGTGTATCTTGAATGCAGTCCTGCAGAGGGGCCTGTCTGAGCCTTAGACAATGAAATAAAGACACCACTGAAGATACTGGTGGGAAGGATCGACACTAGGGTGGCAGAGAAGCAGTGGGTACTGGCAAGTCTACCATAAATTCCTGAAATAATTTATGGGAGCACTTTGGGAGGCTGAGATAGGAGGATCACTTGAAGCCAGAACCAGCCTGGGCCACATAGGGAGACCCCCATCGGTATTAAAAAAAAAAAAAAAAAAAAAAAAAGAAAGGATAGTCTTTTGGTTATATGTAGTAGAAACACAAATTAAACTGGCTTAATCCTTCTCTTCCTTAAAAGAAGTTTATTGGCTCATGGAACTAAAAAGGTTGTGATGATTTTTGTCCAAGTTGGAGTCTGAGAGTCTTCAAGACTTGGTTTCACCCCATCACTTAGTTCTGCTTCCCTCTGTGTTGTCTGCATTAATAAGACATTTATTTTCTCTGTAGCTACCGCCACCCCATGCCCCAATCGCCATGGTTTTTATCTTTCCAGTTTTAATTCCAGTGGACAAGTTCATACCAACAAAAGCCACAGGAGCAGGCAGAACTGAGTCTGATGCCCATTCCTGAATCAGTCTTTCTCTGGGTGTGGGATGGGTTATGCCGATCGGCCAGGCCAGGGTGTCGTGCCCATTGCTAGAACTGGGGCAGGGATTAATTCAGCCTGAACATGCTGTGAGGGTAAAGAGGCCTTAGTTCTTCAGAGAAAAACCAAGGTGTTTTCCTCAGGAACAGAAAGGAAGGGGTCTGGAGAGAACTGGTGGCCACCCTCTCTATTCCTGATGACAGCTCCCATGAAGCCTTCTCCGAGGACACAGAGTGGGTCCACACACGCTGAGTGTCTGCTCTGTGATGTGCTCCAGGCCAGACACCACAGCAAAGCAGGGACGCAGATGGAAACCTCAGTAGGCATTTTGAGGTCTGGTTTGGGAGAAAAATTTCAAGATGCCAAGCACTTATTGAGTATCTGCTCTTACGGCAGGTCCTATGGGGATTACAAGGAGATAAATCAGACCCAGATCTCCAGGAACTCACAGGTAGGTGGTGGAACATGGAAAAGCAGCACAAAATATTCAAAATTCAAACTAAAATGTGGCAAAGTCCGTACAAAAAATATAGTTAATGTGCTCTAGAAATGTAAAAGAGAGAGAGCTGCCTTTTGATCTATACTGTTGTCCGTCCACACATTTCTTGTGACTCTGTGGTGTGCGGATCTTATGTCCGCCTCCCTTGGTCAGAGCAGGCACCATGATGTGTCAGACAAAATGAAAATATGGGGCCCCTCTTCAAACAGTGGGACAATGTGACATTAAAGGTACTAAATTATAAAGTGTTTTTCTGTCTTTCACAGTCTTTCTCTTAACTTGGCATGCTGTTTTACATTTGCTATTTAATATCATTAAAGAAAATTTTAAATTTAAATTATTAGTCTGAGTTTTATTATTCATGTTCATTGTGTACAATGACAGACTCAAATGCAAATACAATAGAATTTAACTTGTGTGTGAAATCTCTTAAATTAAACAATTTGCATTTGCTAGTCATGCATGCAAATACATTTTGTTCTTTTTTGCTTGTTTGTTTTTGATGGAGTTTTGCTCTGTCGCCCAGGCTGGAGTGCAGTAGCACTATCTCTGCTCACTGCAAACTTCGCCTCCCTGGTTCCAGTGATTCTCCTGCTTCAGCCTCCCAAGTAGCTGGATTACAGATGTGTGCCACCATGCCCAGCTCATTTTGTATTTTTAGTAGAGACGGTGTTTCACCATGTTGGCCAGGCTGGTCGCGAACTCCTGACCTCAGGTGAACTGCTCACCTCAGCCTCCCAAAGTGCTGAGATTACAGGCATGAGCCACCAGGCACAGCCTCAATTCTTCTTTAAATGTTGGGTAGAATTCACCAAAGAAGCCATCTGGGACGATGATTTCCTTTGTGGAAAATTTTGCAATTCTAGTTAATCACTGAATTTATTATAGGTTGAGCCATATTTTCTATAAATGTATTTCTTGAGTGAGATTTGGTAGTGCCTACCAACCTGTCCATTTTGTCTAGGTTAACTAATTTGTTCTCATATAATTTTCCAGAGTGTCAACTTACAACACTTTTATTTCATTCAGTAGTGCTGCCTCCATTTCATTTCTGGTTTAGAAACTCAAGTCTTTGCTCTTTTTGTCCTTGGTTGGTCTAGCTAAAGATTTGTTAATGTTATTGATCATTTTGAAAACCAATTTTGATGTTGTAGGTTTTCTCTATTGTACTTCTATTCTCCATGTCATGGATTTCTGCTTTAATGGTATCATAACCATTGTTATTTGGATTTAGTTTGCTAATCCTGGTTTATTGTCTGCTTGACTTAACTTTAGTTTGCTTCTTCTCTATCTAGTTTCTTAAGATAGACGTTGAGGTTGTTAATTTGAGATTTTTATGATCTTTTAATGTGTGTTTATAGCTATAAATTTCCTTTGACCCCTGCGTTAGCTGCATCTCATAGGTTTTGGCATGCTGTGCTTTTGTTCTCATTTATATCAAAGTAGTTTGTAACTTTACTCATAATTTATTATTTGACTCATTGTTTACATTGTTTAATTTTTGTATATTTCTGAACTTCCTAAATTACATTATATTATTGACTTTTAAATTTATTCTACTTTGAGCTGAGGAGATTCTTTGCAGGTTTTTAATCTTTTTAAATGTATTGGAGCTTGTTTTATGGCTAACATACAGTCTACCTTGGAGAATGTTCTATGCACTCTTGAGAAAAATGTATATTTTTCTGTTGTTGGGTGGAGTATTCTGTAGATATCTGTTTGATATGATTGTTTTATAGTCATAGTCAAATCTTCTATTTCCTTGAAGATAATATTTTTAGTTTCTCTACACTATATTAAAAGTGAAATATTGACATCTTCAAGTATTTTTGAATAATTGATTGATCAATTGATATATTTTGGCACTTGGAGAGGCCGAGATGGGTGGATCACTTGAGGTCAAGAGTTCAAGAGCAATATGGTCAACATGGTGAAATCCTGTCTCTACCAAAAATACAAAAAATTAGCCGGGCGTGGTGGCACATGCCTGTAATCTGAGTTACTCAGAAGGTTGAGGCAGGAGAAGAGCTTGAAACCAGGAGGCAGAGGCTGCAGTGAGCTGAGATTGCACCACTGCACTCCAGCCTGAGTGACAGAGCGAGACTCTATCTCAAAAAAAAAAAAATTGATGTATTTTTGGATGTTACTGTTAGATGCATTTGTAGCCATTGCTTTTATCTTGACATATTGATGCTTTTATCTTTTCCAATGTCTTTCTTTGGCTCTAGTAATGCTTCTTGTTAAAGGTCAGTTTTGATAGTAGTATAATCACTTCAACTCACCTTTGGGTACTGATTTCATGGTAGGTTCCCTCTCCTTTTATTTTCGACCTATTGTGTCTTAAAATCTATAATTCGTCTCTTGTAGGCAGCATAGAGTTGAATAATGTTGTTGTTGTTGTTGCCAATTTTTGCCTTTTCACTGGAAGGGACTCCCTTTAGTATTTAAAGTAGGGCAAATCTGCTGGTAATGCATCCTCTCAGGTTTTTGTTTATCTGAGAATATCTTATTTCTCCTTCATTTTGGAATATCTCTTTTCCCCTTCATTCGCTAAATATGGACTTACTGGTTAACATATCACCATAATTTCCTGGATTTTTAAAAAATATCTAATACATTTTTGTTGAATGCTAAATATTTTGAATATTATAATGTGGCAGTTCCAGAAATCAAATCCCCTTTACTCTCCAGGGTTTACTGTTTTTGGTGTTTGTTATTTTTGTTGTCCTTGTTGCTATTTGTTTAGTAGCTTTCCTGGACAAATTTTTAAAAGTCTGTGTCTTCTGTTTTTTGTGTCTCCTGGAGCCTCTTCTTGATTAGATTAGAAGTCAGGTAAGAAATGAACAGAGACAGGGCATTGTGGCTCATGCCTGTAATCTCAGCACTTTGGGAGGCCAAGGTGGGTAGATCACCTGAGGCCAGGAGTACAAGACCAGCCTGGCCAACATGGCAAAACCTCATCTTTACTAAAAATACAAAAATTAGTTGGGTATGGTGGTACACACCTGTAATCCCAGCTACTTGGCAGGCTGAGGAAAGAGAATTGCTTGAACTTGCGATGTGGAGGTTGCAGTGAGCTGAGTTTCCACCACTGCACTCCAGCCTGGGCAACAGAGCAAGACTTTGTCAAAAAAAAAAAAGAAAAGAAAAAGAAAAAGAAAAAGAAAAGAAAAGCGGCCAGATGCAGTGGCTCATGCCTGTAATCCCAACACTTTGGGAGGCTGAGGAGGGCGGATCATGAGGTCAGGAGATCAAGGCCATCCTGGATAACACGGTGAAACCCCGTCTCTACTAAAAAAAAACACAAAAAATTAGCTGGGTGTGGTAGCGGGCACCTGTAGTCCCAGCTACTCAGGAGGCTGAGGCAGGAGAATGGCATGAACCTGGGAGGCGGAGCTTGCGAGATGGGGTTTCACCGTGCTAGCCAGGATGGTCTCCGTCTCCTGACCTCGTGATCCGCCCACCTCGGCCTATGGCAATTTTATATTTTTTCCAATTAAAAACATTTTTATTTTAGGTTCAAAGGTATTTGTGCAGGTTTGTTATACAGGTAAACTAGATATCACAGGGATTTGGTATATAATTTCATCACACAGGTAATAAGCATAGTACTCAACAGGTGGTTTTTTATCCTCACCCACCTCCCAACCTCCACCCTCAAGTCAGCCCCAGTGTCTTTTGCTTTCTTCCTTGTGTCCATATGTACTCAATGTCTAATATCAAACTCTCACTTATAAGTGAGAACATGTGGTATTTGGTTTCCTGTTCCTGTGTTAGTTCACTTAGGATAATGACCTCCTGCTCCATCCGTGTTCTTGCAAAGGACTTGATTGTGTTCTTTTTTATGGCTGCATAGTATTCCATGGTGTATGTGTCCACATTTTGTTTATCCAGTCTACTGTTGATGGGCATTTAGGTTGATTCCATGTCTTTGCTATTGTGAATAGCGCTGCAATTAACATACACATGCATCTGTCCTTATGGTAGAATGATTTATACCCCTTTAAAGGCTTTGAGACAATGTCTCTCCTAGCCTTTACCCAGGTGCTCTGTGTGCTTGATGAGGTTTGCTTTGAAATTTGACAGACAGCTTGCAGCTCTCTGCCTTAGCCTTCACTTCCTGCTTGTGCAGAGCCTCACAGTCAGCCAGAGGTAAGAGACTGGCACCTTCTCAGGTCATTCCTGGGATGTGCACAGTCCTACATATGCACGTGGCCTTTTATTTTCTTAAGAATATGTAGGACCCTTGCAAAGCCCCTGTGGGGATGTCATTCCCAGTCATTCTCAAGGTTTTCCTTCTCTGTTTTATGTCAGCTTCTTGTTAGCCACAACCATAGCCTCAGGCAGTTACAATGTTATATAGTTGTTGCAGATTACTTTTGACAACTCTTGATGCAAAAAGGGCTATTGACTGGGAAACTTCTGAACAAGTCGGTTAAACAAAAACTTTTAGAATAGAAACTTTCCACGGAGCTGACAGATTTTCAAAGCTGCCACAGAGCCTGGGAGTGGAAGCACGGAAATGGGGCAAGCTAAGACATTCACAAAGCTCACTGTTCTTACTGAGATTCAGTAGATTTTTCTTAAATGAACACTCCTGAGATTGTCACAAGCCTTTAGTTAGTTTCCAGAGTTCTGAAAATAAATTGATTTTGACGATTATTGGCAGTACTCTCATTGCTTTGATGGAGGGTAGAATTTTTGGAAGTCTGCCCTTCCAGGAATGCTTCTCCATTGTTTTGATTTTTAAATCAAATTAAATAATAAAACACTACCCCCACCCACTAAGAAAAGTTTGCAAGTAAATTCTGCCTGTTGACTGATAGGTTCACCTTCCTATTAGGGTCAGTTGAAGAAAGTGTGGAAGGTAGATTGTTAATCACAGATGTGGGTACAACTAAAACTATTGCTAAGGACTCAATATTCTTCTGGTGACATTAGAAAAGTATATCAAATTAAGAAATAGGACCCTAACTCCCTTTGCATGTGTATCTTTCTTATCAGAAGACAACAGCAGAGCCGTGCTAACTCGATTTTAGCAACAAGTATAGAAAACCCAGAGATGTTCAAGGTGACATCTCCTTGGCAGTTGTTGGCAAAATTTCCTATGAATTACTGGGCATGAATTTCCTTCCCTTTGTTACCAGGAGTCATGCATTTAAGTATAAATTGTCAGTCAGTGTGGATGTTATTGCCTCATTTTGTCTTTTTTTACACCTGTAATTTAAACATTTATTTTTTCTTTCTAATTGGACGTGTGGCATCTATTTCCTGTTGACTTGGCTATAGATAAAGCTTTGTTCTTAACCTTTTGCTCTACTATGTAGATTCTGATGTCAATAATAATTAGAGGGTTCTTTCTTCTTCATTTCTGTTTTAACTCACTCAGTCAAGAACTCACATTCTTAGTTGAAGTCCTGCAACATGGTGCCTTGCAGCTGCAAGCTTCCCTGCTTCCCCTTTCACTCGATAACATTGCCAGGGGCTTTTCTCCTTCCTCGGCCCTGCCTCACACACGAAATCTCCAACCAACCAGAGCACCTCTCGCAAAAGAGCAATGTCTTAGAGCACTTAGGGCTGCCAATGTGTCTCAGACCTCAGACGCTATTTAAAAATTGCCCTGATTGTCTTCTTTGATAGATATATTTATTTTGTGATCCATAAGACAAAAGACAGCCTTTATTTCTGTTTTGATGTTTAGTTCACAATGTAAACACCTGTCCTATGCAGAGTCAATCAGCTTCCTATTCTTTATATCGGGTTCCTGTAAAAGTTACTGCAAGCATTAGCTGGGATTTCTTCAGTTTCATGGGCCAGAAAAGCAGCTCAAGTGAAATTAAGGGAAGTGATGGAATATTGACTCACATCAGACTAAACATGACCCAGACTTAGGTCCAGCTGGATCTTGGTTCACAAGCAAGTCATGCCGGATGCTGACTCCAACATTTGGCTTCACTTTAGTCTTGATTCGAACTACTTTCAGGAAATGTCTTTCTCAACAGGGGTCAAGCAGTCCAGGCTCAGCAAGCCAAGCTTTCAGGGAACTTCTCTTTCCTAAGAGTTTCAGAATAAGCCCTGAAATTTGGCTTTGACTGGGGCAATTCGGTCCACATGCTCATGTCCAAAGTAATGGCTTTGGTCAGGCGAATGGGATATGCTGGTCAGTTCTGCTTGTATAACTTGACCACTTCTGGATCCAGCCCTATACTCAAATAGCAGACACTGGCCATTGGAAAGTGGAGGTTATCCAAAAGAAAAGCAGAGTGCTTTTACTTCAAGAAACAGAAATTATTATTAGGCAGACAAAAAATAATGAATTTCTTCTCCATCATAACTGATCTCTTAAAACATGAGTATAGCATAGAAGAAATAGCACTGAAGTAATGATAACAGCTAATGTTTGTGCAATGGTTTCTATGTACCAATTACTGCTCAAGAAACTCACGTGGCCTAGTTCATTGAAGGCTCCATCATTCCAAGGGAGGTAATTTTACTATCCCCCATTTTACAGACATGAAAACTGAATGACAGTTAGCTTAGGTAACTGGGCTAAGACCTCACGGGTGATAAGTTGTGGGTCTGGAATTTGAACCTATGTGTCTATTATCCTGCCCTTTATGTTTATACCCACCACTCTGTTTTGCCTCTAATATAGAGGACCAAGTTTCCTCTCTTGGCTACTGACACTGTGAACATCAGCAGATCAATTCAACTCTGAGCATCTCAGTTTCTTCGTCTTAACAAAAAGATAAATGCAGGTCATCTCCCAAGCCCTGTCATCATGTGAACGTGATACAATACCATCATTCATCACTCAGTTAAATAGCAAATAGTAATGTTTCCAAGTGCGTCTTTAAGCCAAATGGGACATGGTACCGAGTAAGGAATTTTGAACAACTGGGAATTTGTAAAATGCAAATCATGAAACAAATATAAAATATCATTTTATTATAGGGATTTTTGCTGTTCCTGGAAATAATTCACTTGTGTCTCTGCAGGGCTAAGGAATTAAGCAAGGGAGCATTTTCCAGGTGTGCTGAGAACAGAAAAGAGAGCCCTTTCCTTTTACCACTCAAAAGGGCCATAGCTCAGCTGTGGTCAGCCCTTATTAGGCTCTTTTTACTAAACCTTATAGGTTGTTATTAGTCACAGCTATTAAGGCTGTCAAGTTCTCCCTTGTGATCATTGCTCTAATACAAAGTGACATTCAGACATTCTGAAGTTCAGTGGCAACACTGTCTTGCATTCACTCAGCTAACACCTCTCAGCATCCTTAGCGGTGGCAGATTAAGCCTGGCTGACCTTTGAGGGCACCTGCTTTGTGGAGCTTGGTTTCCCCCACTTGGCTCTGTCTCAGAAAGCTGATCTTTCCATAAAAGACTGTAAGGCGTAGTGCTTGCTTCTACAAAGGAGAGAGTAAGGTGCTTTTAAAGATGTGTGCAGAAAACTGGTTTTCTGATTGAAGTTTGCCCCCTCTGCCACCCGGCTGGCTGTGCAATTGATATTGAACAGGGCAGTCACCCTGCCCCTTGCTAAGTGTGGCTGTCAGGTATACAGATTCCTGAGATTTCATTGGGCAGCTTTCTGGCAGGTGGCTGGAGTTTAGCCTGAGAGCCAGGCAGACACATTTGCACTCTTTCCAAGTTCCAGGAGGGCCCTGATTCCTTCTTTTCACTGCTAGCTCACCTAGAGTCCTGGAGGCTTTGTCATTTACTCCCTACTCCATTTTATACTTAAACAGATTTTGTAAACATCCGAATTCCACCCTATCACCTTATCTATTACAGCTTTCCCCAAGACTTCTATTTCTCCTCTAGTCCTGCACACACACATGTTCATTTCATAATGGAAATAAAATGCTCCATTCCTTTTTATTTCATGTTTCTGATGACATATTTTAAACAGCCTTTAGAATTGTTGTTGCGTTTGGGTAAACACCTGTGTAGACATCCACGCAGCAGAATGCAGAGTCTGGAGCCACACAGGATGAATTCAAATCCTGTTTCCACCACACTTTGTTACCTTGGCAAGTGGCTTCATATTTCCAAGACTCGGTTTCTAGTCTTTTCAAAATAAGCAGTCTGTTCTATGGAAGGGTCCTCTGGTCTGTTTTAGGATTAATATGAGAAGAGTTGCCAGTTTCCTTCTCATTATCCTTTCCTTACAGAAACCAGGAGAAAAGGGGATGGAGAACTCACTTTGCTGGATTTCAGGTGTCTGGCCCCTCCAGGAGCCCTTTATGTTGATTATTTCAAGACAGGTTTGAAAGACATATTTCTAGAATATGAATGATATCTCCATTTCACAACTAGAGACTAAGGCTTCAGAATTTACATGCCCACGATCATTCAGGGATTAAACAAGGAAAATGAGCCTGATTCACCCTTCTCCAGAATGTGTGTTAGTTGGCCATGAGCAACCATCCGTAATGTATTCTATAAATTGAGGAACCAGTTGATGATGCTCAAGGATGTTTTTTAATTAGGTGGTGTATTTATGGGAGGGTCCTGTGAATCATGACTGCATAGCAGTTTCACGGTGAGTACTGATGGGCTGGGTGGAGGATGCTAAGGTCAATCAATATCTAGAATGAGCTTTTGACCCTCTGGGGAAGCAACTGAAAAGCAAACACTTCTGCAGGGAACCAGATGGCCAATCAATGGCATTCATGTGGAGCAGCATCTCATTTCACTGTTGTACTGAAGATGAGGTGTACCGCAAACAGCACAGAATGAAGCAAAAGGAAAAAAACAAAAAGCCAAACTAAAAAAAAGGAAAACAAGAAACATTTAGACGGGCCTTTCTCTGCAAAGACGGGATCCCTTGAAATTGAACTTGAATCAATAGATGGCCACTCATATTCTGTATTGAACAGGAGTTCATTAAAAAAATCAGTGACCTGCACCAATCAATAAGACTTCAGGGACTCAGGTTTGTTAAACAGCACAGAGGCAGCAAATTGCAGAAAAATAGACCTTTATTCTCCAGGAAGATAGGATTCTTCCAAGTTAAATTAATAAGACCACAGCTACAGCCTGCATAAACCTTGAAACATTGATAGAATTGTTTCAAAAATAACAATGACAAAAACAAAAACAGGGCTATTCAGCTTTGTTGACACTTAATTTAACTTCAAAGGTATGTCTGTAACATTGACAAAAAGGAGCCAAACCAAGAAGGAAGAAAGTGTTTTTCAACTCCATTCCAGTGAAGATAGCCTACAAACGGAAATCAGTTCTTTTAGCATGGAAACTTCCCCTCTGTAGAATGAATGTTTTGTGAAGTTGACTTGCAGATGTAACCTGATGGATTTCCCTCACAAAGTAGAGTGTGCAGCCTTCAGCCTCAGGGTGTAGCCTTCAGACGTCTGAGATATACATGAATTGGCTAGCATTCTTGCTATAAGGGATGAGTGAACAAATTCAGATTTTTCCAACGCTGATATTTGAGGGCTGATCATTTTTTGTTATGTGTGTGTAGGGGCTGCCTTGTGCATTTTAGGATGCTTAGTGGCGTTTCTGGCCTCTACCCACCGTCAGTGGCCAACACTCCTCTAAGTTGTGAGGAGCAAAACTGTCTCCAGACTTTGCTAAATGTCCCCTGGGGGCAAAATTGTCCCAGATGAGCACCATTGAACTCTTCCTCCAGGAAAAAGGTGGGAAGAAAAGGAATATGTTGGATCTCATAAGCTAATAGATAGAAGTCAGTAGTCTTCTGGATGACAGGAACCAGAGCTGAAACTGAGACTCACACTTTCTTTTTTTTTTTCTTGTTTCTATATGTAAGTTATTACTTCTCCAGACAAACTTCTTTGGAAGGTTGCCATAAGTAGCTTCAAGCTCATATCTGTGCAATTCTATAAACAGGGAGAAAAATAATCTTCTCCACTAAGGTCAGAACCGAAACTCCCGAGAAAGAGCCGTCTTGGGTCACAAGTCTACTGCAAGGCAGGCTGGAGCTGTTTGTGTTGGGAGGTACATGCTAGGTGCGTCCAATTGCCTCACATCTTGGTCTTTTTGAAGTGGCACTGTTGTCTGGGGTAAATACTTGGGGTTTGTTAGTCTCATGCCGAGGAAATGGAGTACATGGACACACAAGAAGTGGGTTTAGGAGAGGAGGTTTAATAGGCAAAAGAAGGAGAAAGGAGAATAGCTCTCTCCCCTGAGAGAGAGGGGGGTGCCAGAGTGGGACTTCCAGCCTGCTCTAGTGCACAGGGTTTTATAGACTGGCTTGAGGAGGCAGTGTCTGATTTATACAGGGTCCAAAGATTGGTTAGACCAGAGGTGACCTTTACATAGCATGTGAAGAAGCTGGCCTCCCCACTCTAATCTTTTATTATGCAAATGTATTTTTTAACCAGGCCGGAGCCGTGTTGTCTGCTCCTTACTGTGCAACTGGCTGATAAGGCAAAGGGAAGATGGAGCCTCCATGTTGGACATGCCTGGCCCCAGATGGCCTCTTCCTATTGGCGCAGCTGCAGGTACTCACCCGTGCAACTTTCCAGCTTGCTTGTCTGTGTCTGCAGATTGATTTTACAGGCTGCTCTTTGTTAGAAAAGAAAATTATTTGGGGCTGCTTTTCATTAAAAGGGAAACATTACTGGGGACTTCCACACCTTATCTGCCTAAGTAATTGCTTTTTAACTCCTGTATCATTTTGAGCAGGGTTTCCAGCTAAGAAGAAAGGGAAAAAGGGTTTCTCATTCATTCACCTGTCAATCACACGCTTTGTGCCATTCACTGTGCTGAGTGTTGATGCTATAAAGATGAATAACTCACTGTTAAGCTTTTGAAAGGTTTACAGAGTAGTTTATGAAATGCACAGGTAAGAATGGGACAGTGTGCTACATCAGCTCAGCAGCAGGTGACAATAAACTTGATTTTGGTGATTGGTGAAATGATGGAGAAGGATCCCAAAAGGCAAACAGGAGCTGAGAGGGAGCAGAGGGCTCTGATTAGGAAGACAATGAGAAATCAGGAAGTCTCACAACTTAAAAAGTCTTGGCTATTTAAAAACCACCTGAGGCGGTGCGTGGAGGTACTTTGGGAGGTTGAGGTGGACGGATCAGCTGAGGTCAGGGGTTCAAGACCAGCCTGGCCAACATGGCGAAACCTCATCTCTACTAAAAATACAAAAATTAACCAGGCATGGTGGCACACACCTGTAATCCCAGCTACTCAGGTGGCTGAGGCAGGAGAATCATTTGAATCTGGGAGGTGGAGGTTGCAGTGAGCTGAGATCGTGCCACTGCACTCTAGCCTGGGCAGCAGAGCAAGACTCCATCTCAAAAATAAAAAAATAGAAACAAAAACCGCCTGATGCATTTGAGAACTGGGGTGACAGTGATTTTCTTGAAGCACAGATTGTTGGGAAAGCGTGTTAGGAAATGAGATTGGAGAAGCAGCACAGAATGCAAGGGAAGAGCTCATGAACAAAGGAGTTTGGAGTCAACTCCCAGGTCAGAGAAGAGACAGTGCACAATGTTCATTGGGTGAGAATTTTGGAAAATTGCCTGTGAAAATCATGAAATTTAGGAAACAATGTAGGAGTTAGACAGGACGGGGGAAAAAGTATGTCTAAAATTTTCTTCCAGGGATCAAAATAATTCACTGATGTCCTTAAGGAGAGACCAATAAGAAACGTAGGTGATGTCAACAAAAAGAGTTAAACTCTGTAAAATATTTGAAGGAATTTATTCTGAGCCAAATATGAGTGACCATGGCCTGTGACAGCCCTCAGGAGGTCCGGAACACATGTGTCCAGGGTGGTCGAGGTGCAGCTTGGTTTTATACATTTTAGGGAGACATGAGACATCAATCAAATACATTTGAGATGTACATTGATTTGGTCTAAAAAGGGTAGGCTAACTTGAAGGGGGAGGGAACTTCCAGCTTATAGGAAGATTTAAATATTTTCTGGTTGACAATTGGTTGAGTTTATCTAAAGGCCTGGGATCAACAGAAAGGAATGTGTGGGTTAAGATAAAGGACTGTGGAGACCCAAGTTCTTATTTGCAGAGGAAGCCTTCAGGTAGCAGGCTTTAGAGAGAACAGGTTGTAAAACGTTTCTTATCAGACTTAGTCTGTGTTGATGTTAATGCCGAAGAGGTATAATGAGGCCTGTCCGTCCCCCACTTCTCATCATGGCCCAAACTAGTCCCTCAGGTTACATTTTAAAAGAGCCCTGGCTGAGGAGGAAGTCCATTCAGATGGTTGAGGGAGCAGGGGTGGGGTGGAGCTTAGAATTATGTTTTTGGTTTACAGTGACAATTTTGTTGAAATGTTAAAGGCCCAGAGTAGCAGGAGCCACAGCCGCATCCAGAGGCCCTCTCTGCTTTGCACCCTGACTGTCTGGAAGGCCCTGGAGAATGCAGACCCTGCCGGCTGCTCTAGCCCTCCCCTCCTGGCCACGCTGCACCCCACTGTCTTCTTTAGTTTCCTTCAGAGCAAGCTACTGCAACCCACGGCTCTTGGCCGGCATGTGGCGCAGGACAGCTTTGAATGCAGCCCAACACAAATTCCTACAGTTTCTTAAAATATTATGAGTTTTGTTTTTTTTTAAGCTCATCAGCTATCATTAGTGTATTTTATGTGTGGCCCAAGACAATCATTCTTCCAGTGTGGCCCAGGGAAGCCAAAAGATTGGACACCCCTAATTTAGAGCATTTACCTATAGCTGGGCCTTTCCTTAGACTTGTTTGCTTTGTTATTTTCTGTCTCCCACAGTTGAATGCAATCTCTGGGAGTTTCCACGTCTCTCTTGTCCACATCTTCACTCATGACATCTAGCACCACATCAGGTGGCTACAGGGTGTTCGACAAATACCCCTTGAGCTCGTTCATTCATCTCTTCAATTGTTCATTTTTTAATCACATCTGTATTCAGTCCTATATTCAATGAAAGTTTTAAGGAATGCCCACTCTAGTCAGTACATTAGAAAGAGCATGCTTAGTTGACAGGTGGGTATTAGAAATAAAACATTGTCTAAATTGAAAAATATAAGCTGGAAGATGTTTCCATTAATGATTTTGTGTCCACGTTTAGATTCTGCAAATAATCCCTGATGCACAGAGCATCATCCCCAATGCAGAATTCTTCCTTTGGACAGACAACCCAAATAAAGTTCTCTTTGAAATGTTTGTGGATGGGTAGAGAACTCTGGATTGCAGCAGCTGGTACTTGATGTAGAAATTTGTTCCCAAAATCACTGCTGTCGAGAATGTAGAAATGAGAACACTCGTGACAGCTGGTGGGTGGGAAAGTACAATGGTGTAGCTGCCTTGGAAAACAGTTTGACTGTTCCTCAAAATGTCAGATGTAGAGTTCTCATATGATCCAGTAATTCTACTCCTAGGCATGCACCTAAGAGAAATAAAAATAGATGTCCACACACAAATTTGTACATGAATGTTAATAGCAGTTTTATTCATAATATCTAAAAAGGAGAGACAACCCAAGTGTTCATCTACTGAGGAGTGGATAAACAAGATGTGGTGTAGCCATAGGATGGAATATGATTCAGCCATGAAGAAGAACAAAGTAGTGGTAGATGCAACAACATAGGTAAACCTTGAAAACAGGATGCTGAGGGCAAGAAGCCAGCCAAAGATCAATATAAAATGATTCCATTTATATAAAATGTCAGAGTAGAAAAGGCTGATAGCATGAAACTAGTTAAAATAAGAAAGCCAGCTGGGCACAGTGGCTCACGCCTGTAATCCCAACACTTTGGGAGGCTGAGGCGGGCAGATCACTTGAAGTCAGGAGTTTGAGACCAGCCTGGCCAACATGGTGAAACCCTGTCTCTACTAAAAATACAAAACTTAGCTGGGCATGGTGGCAGGTGCCTGTAATCCTAGCCACTCGGGAGGCTGAAGCAGGAGAATTGCCTGAACCCGGGAGGCAGAGGTTGCAGTAAGCCAAAATTGCACCACTGCACTCCAGCACAGGAGAAAGAGCAAGACTCGGTCTAAAAAACAGAAAAGAGGCCGGGCGTGGTGGCTCACACCTGTAATCCCAGCACTTTGGGAGGCCGAGGTGGGCGGGTCACAAGTTCAGGAGTTCGAGACCAGCCTTGCCAACCTGGTGAAACCCCATCTCTACTAAAAATACCAAAAAAATTAGCCAGGCTTGGAGGCGTGTGCCTATAATCCCAGCTACTCAGGAGGCTGAGGCAGGAGAATTGCTTGAACCAGGGAGGCGGAAGTTGCAGTGAGTCAAGATTGTGCCACTGTACTCCAGCCTAGGGAACAGGGTAAGACTCTGTCTCAAAAAAATAAATAAATAAATAAAAAGAACCACTAGATTTTAGAACATTAAATCATTAAATCAGTAATTTATAGATGGTACGTCAACATGGCAAAAGTTTTGGGTATGATACATAAAATGCCTGAAGATAAGGTTTAGGAAATTACACTAAGAATGTCAAATTATTTCAATGTTTGTTGTTTCCATTTGCTTAAATTTTGATTATTATTGTGACATATGAGAGATACTAGGAAGAAAGCAGGTGTGACTTTAGCACCAGGCAGCAAGCAGATGGCCACAGTCTAATTCTGGGACCCCTGCAAAGTTGGTGACTGTGTCCATGCTGTGTGAGCAGATTGGCATAGAGAGTTCCCAAGCATCGACATCTAAACCAAAATGCCTTGACTCCAGTTTCTGAGGAAATATCTACCTTTATGTTTTCTGTGGCCTATTCTGGGCCCTTGGATGGTAACCGTATCCCCTCATTGTGCAGCATTTAATTGAACATGGAACTCTTTTGCGGAAGTCAGGGTTTTGCAGTCTACTTTGATAATCTCATCTGGGAACTACTAGGAATGCGTGTCTGTATATTGAAAATGATTACTGTAATTTTGCAATATATCTCACTGTGAGAAGGGAGGGTCAGAAAACTCATTCAATTTACAAAAGGAAAAAAAGGAGGCTTCTGCAGCTGATGGTGGTTAAAACAAGCCTGTTGCATTTTGAGAGTTACTTGCTGGTATTTAGGGCAGATAATTTTGTCTCAGGCTATTTGTCAGGTTATAGTAAAAATATGCGGTGAGTAGGCAACGCTGCTGCTCTGGGGTTCGATTCAGTCATGACACCTCATACATGGACACCCTCAGTGGCATTGTCAAGTGACATTTATGAATAATCTACATAGGATTTCAACAGAGCCATTTTAACCGGGTATGCAAAGTTTTCCAGAAACAAATCCTCTAAGTCAGTGTTTCCTAAATGTGTTATATGTATCACTGGTGATTGGAACACGGTGTGCAGAATGGGATATAAAAGGCTTTAGAACCTCCTGAGGGCTTTGGACTTGGGTTTATAGCCTAGAATGGCAGAGATAGACATGCCCAGCAAAGGGCCCTGGCACCTACCCGAGGAAGACATCACTAATCAATCCAAGCATGCCTCTCGCCTAAGTCCAGATTCCTTCTCAGGATCCAGCTCCTGAGAGAAGCCCCTATGAACTGATTTTCCATTGACGAATGTGGTGAAACCTACATCTTATTTACATGAGAGTCTGTAGGGAGACCGGAAAAGTAGTGACAACTAGAACATCGTGACAATGAGGCACAAATTTGTACCAGATGGTTTTACACGTTGAAAACAAACAAGACACAAAAACATAAACCCGCCTCAGTTTCTTTCTCCTAGCATCAGAATCTCACTATCAAGGACAGCATTATGCCACAGGCCATAAAATGTCAGCTCTTGGGACAAATACAGTCCTAACACTTGCCTTGTTTGACTAGCACAATACTTTATGGATTCCCTGCTAGTGGCTAATGTTGAGCATTAGGGCAAATACCTAATGCATGCGGGGCTTAAAAACCTAAATGACGGGTTGATAGGTACAGTAAACCACCATGACACATGTTTACCTATGTAACAAATCTGCACACTCTGCACATGTGTCCCGGAACTTAAAGTAAAATTAAAAGAAAATGGATGGATTTCATCCAATACCTTGATTTCCTGCCTTTCTTGACATATCAGATGCTGTAGAAGGACAGAACCAGCATTCCCACAAGGGCATAATTAGGTCTCATGAAGTGGTGGTTGCCTCTTTTGAGTTAAATATGCTCATTCCGGTTTGCCTGGCTCTCTACATCCCCAGGTATATTACACCAGATGCAATGCCACATCACTTTTCTGGGCCATTTAAGGGTTTTTTTTCCTTGCTTACCTAGTCACAACTGTACATGATAAAGTGCCACTTCTGTCCAGCAGTCACAAGAATTTGTGAATAAATCACTTGTTTGTAGATTGAATTATATTATGGATGCACAGGATAAGAGGATAACGATGTACATACCTGTAAGTAACTGGTGTAATTTCACTGCAGCAGCATGAGTGTGGGGAGCAGGAATTGTGTTTACAGCATATGCACCAACAGTTCTTAATTAAGCATTATTTCTGTTGATAGGTTCAGTGCTTGCAGATAGAATTTTTGGGCAGCCCAGAGAAAGGCAGGTATAGGCAGGGATTTCATCCACCACTAACCTTGGTGGACCAAAGTCAGAGTCTAACAACACTAACTCCTTTTGTAATGCTAAAGACATTGCTTGTGCACCAAGTATTTTCTCATAAAACACATGGGCCTGGCTAGATCCTGAAGGCCTGAGTCCCTTGAGAAACATATACTAAGAGTATGAGTTTGGAAGTCCAGTCTTCTTTTAGCAACAGGGAACATATTTGTATTTGCCAGGTCTGGTGAGCTTAGGTCTTTCAAAGTCCTTATTTTCCACTTTCTGTCTGTGGACTAGGTGGTTTAGAGGCCACCATTTATTTTCACTTGTTCCCCTTTCCCTGTAACCACAGAGATAAACTTTCAGTGTTTGCTCCTTTATGCCTTGAGTTTATGACACCTATTTTAAAAAAATTTTTGTGATTTTTATTCCTAATGGAAACTTCCCTAAATAATTTCCAAGGAAGTTTGGAAAACTCTGTAGACCTCTCTCTCTATTATTTTCCCCCTTGAAAATCTGTTTATCCTGCCAAAATGTTATTCTTTTATGTGATTAATTTGCATGTAAACCCTAAGCATCTAAACTTATGCCCCTAGCATCTGTGCTAATGGCACCTGACAAACAGAACTTTTCTCCAGCAGGTTCAGGGAGTGCAGCTAGAGCTGGAGCCAGAAGCCAGGTAGCACCATATGCTGGGCTTTCACCAGATAATCAACTCCCAGTCCCTTCTGGGGCACCGTTTGATGAATATGAAATGCTTGGATTTTTTCCTAAGCTAACAAAGGTTGGTGGTACTTTTCAAATCTCCCAAGTCAAGGGATAAAATGGTGAAATAAAGACATCATACAAATAAGCATATGCTAAACTTGGTGTCAATCGTCCTGGGCCTAGGATGCTCTGAAATTTTGAAAAGTGATATGGTTTGGGCTGTGTCCCCACCCAAATCTCATTTGAATTATACTCCCATAATTCCCACGTGTTGTGGGAGGGACCTGGTGGGAGATAATTTGAATCATGGGGGTGGTTTCCCCCATACTATTCTCGTAGCAGTGAATAAGTCTCATGAGATCTGATGGTTTGATCAGGGGTTTTCGCTTTTGCATCTTCCTCATTTTCTCTTGCTGCCACCATGTAAGAAGTGCCTTTTGCCTCCCACCATGATTCTGAGGCCTCCCCAGACATGTGGAACTGTGAGTCCAATTAAACTTCTTTTTCTTCCCAGTCTCGGGTATGTGTTTATCGGCAGTGTGAAAATGGACTAATACAAAAAGGAATAATTTTATTGGAATATATTTGTCTATAAAGATAGAGTGAGGCATTATTGAGCATATTTTGGGCAGGGCTCTTTCCCTAGGGGAAAAAATCAACACTTCCTGGTTTTCTCATAGAGGTAGTCATCAAACGGAATCCCAAAATACTGCGCTCTGCACTCTTGCCCTCTAGTGGGGGTGTGGCAGGTGGAATGAGGGCAGGGTGTCAGGGAAGCCTGTTGTGAAGGTTTCTGCATATCCCAAATTAAAGTAAGCAGCAGTCACTTCTTGTAGTTCTAAGATGAAAGCAGCCAGTGAATATGTTTGTCTCCCAGAGCCCTGAGAGAACTATTGGGAAAATATAATTAAAAATGAAATCTCCTGCTAACCCAGAAAACCCGTCCACAGAATTGGAAGAAAAAGAAAACACTTGTATTATAAATAAGCATTAGACCAGACTGTGATGCTGGTCACAGGAAATCTGCGAAGAGACTACAAAGACAGAAAGAAATCTCACCTTTTTGTACAGCCAGGCAGATACAACCTATTGCATACATTTTCTCAAGATAAATAATAATTCGTCCTCAAGTGAGATTTAACAGAATCTCTGGTCACACATAGTTCCTCCTAAATTCACCTGGGAATTCAGGTCGCCTTTTATGTTTGCTGATTATCTTTATCTAGAGGCAAAATAAACTTTTCCTAGCTATTCCAGGAGGCAGTTTGCAGCTTGGAACTAGGAGCTTACTGAAGTTAGGACGCTACCCTCCTATGCAAGCTGGGAGAGAGGGGTACTGGCCTCCTTCATTATTAGATTACGAAGTGATGACTCTCAGGTCCTCGAGAAAGACGTGCCTCAGTTGGAAAGTTGGCAAAAACCTTACCTAGACTTTGAATAAATTCATGTGCATCTCAAAGGAGCAGAGAAAGAATTCAAAATTACAAGTTCTTTCATGTAAATGCTTTAAGAAAAAGGAAAGTCTGTATTTCTTTTTGCACTAGGAAAAATTCAAATGCAATTTTCTTATTTTAAGTTTGTATTTTCCAGTATGGAACCCCAATTTGTCTACTAAGGACTATGTATTTTGTATGTAACTGTTTCCTCTGCTAAACTGGATCATCTTAGGGCAAGAATGTATCTTTATTTACTTTGTATTCTCAGTGTTTTCTTTTCTTTTATCTCCCTTTCGCTCTTGTTGCCCAGGCTTTTTTTTCTCCGTTTCGCTCTTGTTGCCCAGGCTGGAGTACAATGGCGCAATCTCGGCTCACCGCAACCTCCGCCTCCTGGGTTCAAGAGATTTTCCTGCCTTAGTCTCCCAAGTAGCTGGGGTTACGGGCATGCACCACCACACCCAGCAAAATTTTGTATTTTTACTAGTGACAGCATTTCTCCATGTTGGTCGGGCTGGTCTCAAATTCCCGACCTCAGGTGATCCGCCCTCCCAAAGTGCTAGGATTACAGGCGTGAGCCACTGCGCCCGGCCTATTCTCAGTGCTTTCTACAGCTGCTTTGCCATATAAGCAAACCAGCAACAAGTGCAGTTTGGTGTTTTACTGGATTAAATTTTAAATGTTATTTTTAATTGACAAATAATA
Source organism: Pongo abelii (assembly GCF_028885655.2). NCBI lineage: Eukaryota > Metazoa > Chordata > Mammalia > Primates > Hominidae > Pongo > Pongo abelii. The sequence continues at coordinate 126,519,870 of NC_071995.2, forward strand.
GTTATATATCTCTGTGTGTGTTGTGTATATATACATACACAAAAGATTCTCATTCTCATAAGAATGAATGGGCCTGCTAAGGAAGAAGAAAAATGAAAAATAAGCATGGATGTTTCAGATGGTAATAAATGCTATTAAAATGATGAAGAGTAGCAATAGGATGGATAGTAAGTTTGAACAGGAGGACAATTTTGGTAGTTCGCAAGGAGCACCTCTGAGCAGTGGCATCTGAGCTGGGGTCTTATATCACTTATGATGCCTTTGGCTGCAAGTAACAGAAAACTCTGACTCGAAATGACCTTAACAAAATAGGAAAAAAATTAGATTGCTTCAACTAATAAGAAATACTCTAGGGGCCTGTTTCAGGTTTGATTAATTCTATGATTCCGTGATGTTATTAAAAGTCCAGATTCTTTACTTCCTGCTGTCACTGTGTCCTCCCCCTTTCAGCTTGTTCCTCAGGCTGCAGCCATTCCAGCAAACATACATGATGTGACACTCAAATGCATAAAGGGGAAAACTATTATGGTGTCTTTTTTAAAGCCAGTAAACCTTTTCCAGAAACATCCATGATCACGAGAATGAATCATGTCATATCCTCATTCCTACACCCATCACCAGCAAGAACAAAGTATGTGGCAAAAGGAGATAGATTATCTGAATAAAGTACCAGTTATTTTAGAAAATAGTGAACTGTGTGTGTGTGTGTTGGGGCATATAAAAGTGGTCATAGAATGAGCTAGTGTTAATATCTGCTTCTAATGCAAATGATAAGACTCCCCATTAGAGGAAGGCCTGGAAGAAGATTATTCTAAGCAGAGAACAGCAATTGCAGAACCCTGTTGTGCTTCCATTTCATCCTCCAGTATGGCCCCCAGGAAAAATAGATGGACATGGAAAGTGACCAGTGACCACGCCAGGTCAGTCAAATTGTAGGACCAATCACAGCCACAATTCCAGATGTAGTATATTTGCTGGAACATATGAGCATTGCCTCGGATATATTAGACATTATATGGGAAACTAATTTGTTTAATACATTATTTACTTGCCTAATCAGGAAAGAGGTTCAGAGACAGATTTCATTCATGTGGAAGAGACAATAAAATACATTTGTGGTTTTCACCTAGGGCTCTGTCATCTTTTCTGCCCTTTCTCATAATATCCTCATAAGATAATTGGACCATCTAGGCATACCAAAGAACATCATATTGATCCATTACTTTGATGATAAACTGGTTGAAGAACATATTTAAAAGGTGGTAGTGGGAACAATGGAAGTTGAGAAGGGACAGTAGAAGAGGTGGAATATCTGTTTTAACCTTGAGATCAACTATAGTCACTAGGAATGTTCATCACACTAACCTCTGCTTTCTAAGTGTGTCATCAACGATGAAGGTATACCATATGTCCGTAAGAGCTCCTCATTCTTCCAGTTGAATGGAAACTTGTATCTCAGTGGCTCAGGGTGGACTATGTGCAACACAGAAGTGTGTCACTCTGATTTTCCTTCAGCACAGGACTTGCTACGTATGTGCAAGCAGTGTGGTTAGGTAGACCCTGCAGCTATAAACTCCTTCAAAGTTCAACTCAGCTTTCACTCTAAGGTACCATAAGAGGGAGCAAACGGGGCTCATTTTGTGATAATAAATGTAGGTGTTACAGACAGCACGTCCTACGAGGTATTCAAATCTGAAGCAAAGCACTTTGGGGTTTTTATGAGTAATGGATCTCTGCAATAGACTGAATGAGGATTTGTGTTTCCCCAAATTCATATGCTGAAATCTTAAGCCCCAAGCTGGTGATATGAGGAGGTAGCATCATTGGGAGGTGACTAGGTCATGAGGGTGGAGACCTCATGAATAAGATTCATATTGTCATAAGGGAGGCCCCAGAGAGCTCATTTACCCTCTGTCATTCAAGGACACAGAGAAGACGCCGTCTGTGAATGAGGCAGTGGTCCCTCACCGACATGGGATATGCGTGCACCTTCGGATATTGGATATTCCAGCCTTCGGAACTGGGAGAAATAAGTTTTTGCTGTTTATAAACCACTCAAACTATGGTATTTTTGTTACAGCAGCCCAAACAAACTAAGTCCAGTCTCACATTTGGAAATAAAAGATGTTTAAGACTTGGGTTTTTTTTTTTTTTTGAGGATGGGTTGTTAATGTGTTTACTCTAGGTAACTAATATGTTCATCAAAATATGTCTATATCATTATACAGGTTCTCTACCACTTTAGAGGTTGTATTTTAGAAATTTTTCTTTTCCAGGCTTTAAAGAGAAGCCATCATTGTTAGTTGAACAGAAATGATGCTGAAAATAAAATGATTCCCGTTTTCTCAATTAAAAGATTCCTCAATATGTTAGTAACTAACTTCATTAAACTTTTAGAGATTTATGCTAGTCAAATACCTGCTGACAGTATTTACTTTGTTAATTGAATTCAACATATCTATGTTATTTAAACATAAAGATAATATATCAATTTAAGAATTCTCCTTCCTAAAGTGATGTTCATAAGAGTTGTTTACTCAAATTGGACTCAGATTAATTGCGAGGTGATAATTCAGCAGAAAAAAAATGCTAAATCTAATTCTGCGTTAAATTTCTTTTTAAATATGGAAGTTAGATAACTGCTATAAGATTTCAACTAGGCAGGATTGAGTGCTGGTAGTTGGTTGTTTCCAACTAAGATGTCATCCCAAAGCCACACTTTATTGACAGGTGGAAGAGCTATTTCAGAGACAAAATCAAGGATATTGGTGCTAGATTAGATGTGAACAGTGGAGAAGATAAAGGCATTAGGGACAACCCCCAAGATTCTGGCTTGTGCAGTGCAACATATGGAGGTGCCAGTTACTGAGAGAGGAAACTCCAGTGGGATGGGGATTGGGTATCACGATTTTGTTTGGGAAGTTTGGGTTTGCTGCTTTTTTGAGACAGTCTCCTAAAAATGTCAGGGTGGTCAGTAGATCCACAGCTCAGCAGAGATGCCAGAGCTGAGCACAGAAATTTGCATGAGAAAGAGAGATATCTAGAATAACTGTACGTCTGTGGCCATGAGGGCCTTCTGGGCAGCCCTTGCAGGATGTGGTACTTTGTAAGTAGATGGGTCATCCTGAGCCATGCTGGTCATGCCTCTGGGCTGCAGCTTCTTCATCTAGAGAATGATAATGTGGGACCTATTTGGCCTCATGACTCTGGAAAGAACTTTTCTTGGACATGGCAACTTTTTAAAAAAAACTAACTTTTAGTTTCAGGGGTACATGTGCAGGTTTGTTATATAGGTAAACTCATGCCATGGCAGTTCATTGTATAGATTAAGAATAATGGCCTCCGGCTCCACCCATGTTCCTGCAAAGGACATGATCTTGTTCTTTTTTAATGGCTGCATAGTATTCCATGATGTCTATGTACACATTTTTCTTATCCAGTCTGCCATTCATGGGCATTTAGGTTGATTCCATGTCTTTGCTATTGTGAATGGTGCTGCAATGAACATATGTGTGCATATGTCTTTATGGTAGAATGATTTTATTCCTTTGAGTATATACCTAGCAATGAAATTGCTGGATCAAATGGTAGTTCTGTTTTTAGCTCTTTGAGAATCACCACACTGCTTTCCACAATGGTTGAACTAATTTATGCTCCCAACAGCAGTGTATAAGCCTTCCCTTTTCTCTGCAACCTAACCAGCATCTATTGTTTTTGACTTTTTAGTAATAGCCATTAACCATTCTGACTGGCGTGATGTGGTATCTCACTGTGGTTTTGATTTGCATTTCTCTGATGATCAGTGATGTTGAGCTTTTTTTCGTGTATGTCCTCTGAACACTGACTGTTCATGTCTTGGCCCAATTTTTTAATGATTGTATTTCTTATAAATTTGTTTAAGTTCCCTATAGATGCTGGATATTAGACCTTTGTCAGATGCAGAGTTTGCAAATATTTTCTCCCATTCTGTATGTTGTCTGTTTACTCTGTTGATAGTTTCTTTTGCTGTGCAGAAGCTCTTCAGTTTAATTAGGTGCCATTTGTCAATTTTTGTTTTTGTTACAATTGCTTAGGTGTCTTTTTCATAATGTCTTTGCCAGTTCCTATGTCCAGAATGGTGTTGCCTAGGTTTTCTTCCATTTAAGATTAAAGACATTTAAGTCTTTAATCTATCTTGAGTTGATTTTTTTATGTGGTGTAAGGAAGGTGTCCAGTTTCGATCTTCTGCATATGGCTAGCCAGTTATCCCAGCACCATTATTGAAGGGGGAGTCCTTTCCCCATTGCTTACTTTTGTTGGCTTTGTCAAAGATCAGATTGTTGTAGGTGTGTGAGGCCTTATTTCTAGGCTCTCTATTCTATTCTACTGTTCTATGTGTTTATTTTTGTGCCAGTACCATGCTGCTTTGTTACTGTAGTCTTATGTTATAGTTTAAAGTCAGGTAACATAATGCCTCCAGCTTTGTTCTTTTTGCTTAGGATTGCCTTGGCTATTCAGGCTCTTTTTTTGGTTCCACATGAATCTTAAAAGAGCTTTTTTTCTAGTTCTGTAAAGAATGTCATTGATAGCTAGGAATAGCATTGAATCTATAAATTGCTTTGGGCAGTATGAGACATTGCACTTTTTTCTTAGGAAGTTAGACTTGTTCATTCTCCTTCTCCCATGTACATAGATGCAACATTTTCTGAAGGCCCAGGAAAGAAGGTTATAAAATGTCTTATTTCCTCAACAGGAACATGTGTGATATAATCGGGCCTTAACTTATCTAATTCTTAACCTGCTAATTAGGCAGCTCCCTCAGAGGCCTGAAGACAAAGACCATAAGGAAAATGCTTTTCATCACTTTTATCCTGCAAATTTAAGGAGTAAAAAATTTAAAGGAGTAAATTTAAAGGAGTAAATTTAAGGAGTAATTTAAAGGAGTAAAATTTAAAGGAGTAAAAAAAATTTAAAGGAGTAAAAACTTAAAGGATTTAAATTTAAAGGAGTAAAAAATTTAAGGAGTAAAAAATTTAAGGAGTAAAATTTAAAGGAGTAATTTTAAATTTAATTTAAAATTTAAAGGAGTAAAAAATTTAAAGGAGTAAAAAATTTACTCCTTTTAAAGGAGTACAAAATTTACTCCTTTTAAAGGAGTACAATTTAAATTTTAGGATTTAAAGGAGTAAAAAAATTTAAAGGAGTAAAAAAATTTAATTTTTTTTTAAATTTAAAGGAGTAAAAAAAAAAGCTCTTATTTTCAAAGACTTTGTTGAACATTTTGCCTTCTAGAATTTTAACTCTGCCAGGAAATCCTACTGTTTAATGGTTTTCAAGGATCCTGTTTATGGTTGACATAAAACTATTTTTTAGTACGATATGGCCAACATTTATGCATTGTCAAAAATGGCTCAAGCATAAAATTTGATGCACCCGAGATTTGATTTATGGAGGATTGAATACATCTGGTAAGGAACACATACATTCACACACACACACACATACACTCACACATGAGATTATGCGATTCCATAAAATTATGCTTACAATTTGACTAGTTATAATTGATTAGGACTAAATGCTTTTAAAAAGTCATGCTAGATAAAAGTTCTCTTGGTCTGGTTGTTTTGGTGTCTAGAGAATCAGAGCAGTTCTGGTTTCGTAAAATCTCATTGTGGGTTTTTGCCTGTGTGTTGTTTCTGTGGATGCATCTCAACAGCTCATTTTTTCCCCAAAGGTTTCCAACAACCATGAATTTGTATTTGTGAGTGGGAAGAAAATGAAGAGCAAAATGGACAGGATTGTGGACTTCACATCCAGCACCCCCACTCTTCTCAGTTCAAGGTGACCATCTGGGTGTCCAGATTCTCCCTGTGGATTCAGGGCTTGGAGAGGGAGCTGAGCCAGATCAAGGGCTGGAGGATCTCTGTGGCCTCCAACAGAAGGTGAGGAAGCAGAGAGAGGACTGTGGATCTGATGCTCCTGGAGCCCAGACATCTTTGTAAAGGTGGTAAAACCAACCCTCAGGGCCTAGGCCCTAAGGAAGCAACCCACTGTTCATGACAATGATCTGGGCTTGGGGGTCAGATGGATTCGATTCTGCCACCCATTAGTGGTGAGAGAGGCCAGAGAGTGTTGGTGAGGACAGGGGCTTGGGAGCCAGACTCTACCCATCACTCACAATTTGACTTGAGAAAAATTACTGAAATTCTCTGAGCCTCAGATTTCTTATTGGAAAATAGGAATAATCATATTACTGACCTGATAGCATTGTTGTTAACATTACACAAAATGATGCATCTAGATAATGCATATAAACTTATCTAATTCTTAACCTACTATTAGGCAGCTCCCTCAGAGGCCTGGAGCACAGCCCTGGCATTTTGGAAGAGCTTGATGGTTACCTTTCATTCCCCGTTTCCCAATTGTGTTTTTCTTAGATTAGCCATTTGTTTGCTACTTGCAAAAGTCAACACAAGTTTCCTGAGTGCCTTGCAAGGTGAGAAGTAGACACTGGGGTTGGCCTGTCTGGGGCTTTATTTTGGTTCTGCCACTTGCAGTTCAATGAGCCTAGATGAGTACTTCAACTCCACATTTATCGGTTTCCACATTTACACATTGGGAATAAAAGTAGTGCTTCATCTTTCTGTTCTAAGAATTCATAAATTCATACACACATGCATTAATAAGCCCATGTTGATATATTATTGAGCTTTTTTTGTTATTACCTAGTGTACTTTAAAAAGAAAATTTTTTTTTTGAGACACAGTTTCACTCTTGTCGCCCAGGTTGGAGTGCAGTGGTGCAATCCCGGCTCACCACAACCTCAAGCAATTCTCCTGCCTCAGCTTCCAGAGTAGCTGGGATTACAGGCATGCACCACCACACACAGTTAATTTTTTTATTTTTGGTAGAGATGGGGTTTCCCCATGTTGGCCAGGCTGGTCTTGAACTCCTGACCTCAGGTGATTCACCTGCCTCGGCCTCCCAAAGTGCTGGGATTACAGGCGTGAGCCACCGCGGCCGGCCTGTACTTTTCACACTAAGTAAAACAAAATGTAGTTACAGGATCCTGCCCACAATATCACATTACATTGAGTTTTTATGTCTCCTTGGGCTCTTCCTGTCTGTGATTGTTTCTGACTTGCCTCTTTGATGAATTCACAATATTGAGTGGTACTGACGAGGAATTTTCTACAAGGTCCTTCTATTGGAATTTGTCAGGTAGGTGTGCCAGTGTGTGTATGCATGCATGTGTGTGCTTTCATTTTTAACTAGGGTTATGGGCTTTTGGGGGAATACCTCAAAAGTAAAATGTCATTTTCAAAGCATCATATCAGGGTACATGATTTATCACTGTTGGTGTTGGCAGTGATCCCTGGCTGAGGTGGTGTTTCTCAAGCGTCTCCACTGTAGAGTGACTCTTTTTTCCCCTTTGTGTACTATACTCTATGAAAGGAACTCACCGTGCACAGCCCACATTTTCTTGGTGGGGAGGGGTTAGGTATGAGCTCCTTCTTCAAGGGTAGAATATTTACATAAATTATTTGAAATTCCTTCATAGGAAAATGTTGTCTCTTTTCCAACATTTAATTGTGTATTCAACAATTCATTTATATCAGTATGGACCCATGAATACCTAGTATATGCTTTGAGTTCTAATACAAGATGTCTTTATTTAGCTGGTCAATATTTCTTTTTTAAATGATTGCAGCTTTGGCCACGGGGAGCTCTTTCACTTAGCTCCTGTCTCTCTTTCACATATTTCCATCAATGTACATTTTTGAACGCATTCTTACTTTATAGTACTATAAGATGTGTGTTCCTCTTGTATATTTCCTGTCCCATCCTAGGATCATCCATTTCTCCTAGGAGACCTAGTTTCTTCTACTGGAGAATATTAGAAACCAAGATCTGGGAACTGGGTTTGTGCTTTGTTGCCTGGTGTTGTTTCTTTTAGGTTCTTGTAGCTGACGGAAAGGAAATATACACGTGTATACTAGCCCCTACATCCACATAACTATAAATATTTCTGCGTGTAACCATCTGTATCTGCATTAAGTTCAACATGAATTTCTCAGGGTGTCTCCAATTGTAATCAATTCACATGTGGATTGTTTCACCTCTTCCTCTGCTTATCTCTAAAGTCCCACTCTGAGCCATTTGCTTAGTTTAATTGTTCTATGTTAGAATACACATTGGCAGTATCAGAATAGTTAATGCAAAACACATACTTTTTTTGTTTTTGAGACAGAGTCTCGCTCTGTCACCCAAACTGGAGTGCAGTGGCACAATCTCAGCTCACTGCAACCTCTGCCTCCTATTAGAGACAAACTGCCACCAAAAAACTTCTTGCTACTGCCGACACTTCCCCCAACCCTCTCGGTGCTGCCCACCCCTCCCCATTATGCTCTGCAACTCTTTTCTGTGCCGCCAACTCTTCCCCCTGAGCCGCTTTACATTTCTAAGCCCTTATGTAGGCACCATGGTGAAGCCAGCAGACTTCATTTATCAGAACTTGCTGCAATAAGCAAACCCCAATTACAAACCATCCAGACTGCACAGGGGAAGGTTGTGGGAAGCATAAATAAACTTTAGCTACATCCTCCTATAAGTTCCTTCATCTAGCTACTACCATAAATGTCACAAGGTGATATATGGCAAAGTTAACCAATAAACGACCCCAGGGTCTCTCTCCCCCATATAAACCCCTCATTTTGTAAGCTCAGGGCTGCATCTTTTGTCTGCAGTGGAGCAGCTGGCAGGTTCAATAAACTTACTCACCTGACTTTGGGTCTATTATTCTTCTCTCAGCTGACCTTACACCTCCTGGGTTCAAGTGATTCTCCTGCCTGAACCTCCTGAGTAGCTGGGACTACATGTGCATGCCACTGACAGGTGAAGCCAGCTGGACTTCCTGGGTCGAGTGGGGACTTGGAGAGCTTTTCTGTCTTACAAGAGGATTTTAAAGTGCACCAATCGGTGCTCTGTAAAATGCACCAATCAGCAGGATCCTAAAAGTAGCCAATCTCAGGGAGGACTGAAAAAAGGGTACTCTGACAGGACAAAAATGGAACATGGAGGGAACAAATAAGGGAATAAAACTGGCCACCCCAGCCAGCAGCGGCAACCCGTTTGGGACCCCTTCCACACTGTGGAAGCTTTGTTCTTTTGCTCTTCACAATAAACCTTGCTACTGCTCACTGTTTGGGTCCGTGCCATCTTTAAGGGCTATAACACTCACCACAAAGGTCCACGGCTTCATTCTTAAAGTCAGCGAGACCACAAACTCACCAGAAGGAACCAACTCCGGACACATCTTGGGGGCTCGTCTGGGATATCACCACGTGGTGAGTACCATTGGACCCCTTTCGCTTGCTATTCTGTCCTATTTTTCCTTAGAATTAGGGGGCTAAACACCGGGCACCTGTCAACCAGTTAAAAGTGACTAGTGCGGCCACCGGGCTAAAGACACGGGTGTCAGGCTTTCTAGGGAAGGGCTCTCTAACAACCCCCAACTCTTCAGAGTCAGGAGCATTGGGTTGCCTAGAATCAGCTTCTGCTTTTCCTGCACTTCTAGGCTGAGCCAAGGGTCAAAAGAGAGGAAAGCCATTCAGCCCCAGGGTCCTGACAAAAAGTTGGTTGACCCTGCAGCCATGAGTGGAACTCTTAAAGTTAAGTCACCCAAGCGAGATTTGCCCATCTGTCCTATCTATCCTGACCCTTGTCTCCTGGGTCCTAATGCCTGTCAGACAAAATTCCTCTTGCATCTCTTCTCCCAGGCTAGTCCTGCTTCTAAAAACCACTCCCTGTCCCTGGTGCTCTTCTAGTTTCCCCTAGGATGATTTCTAATATAAATTTCAGGACTCTGTTCCCTTCTTTAGGCACTTGGGTTCACCAATCAGAAAGACATAATTTTTGCCCAAAGCCCATCGGGGCAACTATCTGGAATTTTAGGATCCCTCCTCAGACTAGCAGGTTTAACAAAGGCTGTTCCCAAAGCTAGGATATGGGGAGCCTCGGAAATCATAGACTCCAAAATTAGGGGGATATCCTTCCTATACATATGACGAGAAGTGAGGACAAAATGTGTCACTCTTCCAACAATGAAGATCGCTTCCCTCCCTCAGGATATGGCCTTCCACTCCATTTTGAGGCATATCATCTTTATAGGACAAGGGTAAAGTCCCAATACCAACAGGAGAAAATGCTTAGAACTCTAACAGGTTTTCGAGAATGTGTTGGTAAGGGTCACTAAATCTGATCTTTCTCAGTCCTCTTTGTGGTCTAAGATGAAAGGCAAGGGTGCAGGTTTTAGAGAAGGCATCAGTAAGGGTCACTATATCTGATCTTTCTCAGTCCTCTTTGTGGTCTAAGATGAAAGGCAAGGGTGCAGGTTTTAGAGAAGACATCAGTAAGGGCCACTAAATCCAACCTTCCTCAGTCTTCTTTGTGGGCTAGGCAGAAAACTAGTGTTTCCACTGCTGCTTCGGTGAGCACAACTATTCCAAACAGCAGGGTCCAGGGACCATTGCGGGTTCTTGGGCAGGGGGAAAGAAAAAAACCAAAACCATGGGCGGTTTTTTCTTTCAGATGGGCAACACTCAGGCATCAACAGGCTCACCCTTGAAATATATCCTAAGCCACTGGGACAAATTTGACCCGCAAACCCTGAAAAAGAAGCAGCTTTTTTTTTCTGCACTATGACCTGGTCCCAATATTCTCTCTGATGGGGAAGAATGGCCAGCTGAGGGAAGTATAAATTACAGTACTATCCTGCAGCTTGACCTTTTCTGTAAGAGGGAAGGCAAATGGAGTGAAATACCTTATGTCCAAGCTTTCTTTTCATTGAAGGATAATCCACAACTATGCAAAGCTTGCAATCTACATTCCACAGGAGGGCCTCTCAGCTTACTCCCATATCCTAGCCTCCCTACAGCTCCCCTTCCTATTAATGGTAAGCCTCCTCTAATCTCCCCCACCCAGAAGGAAACATGCAAAGAAATCTCCAAGGCACCACAACCCTACCCCCCACCGGGTTATTAGTTATGTCCCCTTCAAGCTGTAGGGGGAGGGGAATTTGGCCCAACCTGGGAACATGTCCCCTTTTCCCTCTCTGATTTAAAGCAGATAAAAGTAGACCTGGGGAAGTTTTCAGGTGATCCTAATAGGTACATAGATGTCCTACAGGGTCTAGGGCAAACCTTCGATCTCACTTGGAGAGATGTCATACTATTGTTATATCAAACCCTGGCCTTTAATTAAAAGAATGTGGCTTTAGCTGCAGCCCGAGAGTTTAGAGATACCTGGTATCTTAGTCAAGTAAATGATAGAATGACAGCCGAAGAAAAGGACAAATTTCCTACTGGTCAGTAAGCTGTCCCCAGTATGGATCCCCACTGGGACCTCGTCTCAGATCATGAGGACTGGAGTTGCAAACATCTGTTGACCTGTGTTCTAGAAGAACTGAGGAGAATTAGGGAAAAGCCCATGAATTATTCAATGATGTCTACCATAACTCAGAAAGGAAGAAAATCCTTCTGCCTTCCTCAAGAGGCTGCGGAAGGCCTTAAGAAAATATACTCCCCTGTCACCCAACTCCCTCGAGGGCCAATTGATCCTAAAAGATAAGTTTATTACCCAATCAGCCGCAGATACAAGGAGAAAGCTCCAAAAGCCAGCCCTGGGCCTGGAACAAAATTTGGAGGCATTATTAAACCTGGCAATCTCAGTGTTCTATAATAGGGACCAAGAAGAATAGGCCAAAAAGGAAAAGTGAGATAAGAGAAAGGCTGCAGTGTTACTCATGGCCCTCAGACAAACAAACCTTGATGGTTCAGAGAGGACAGAAAATGGAGCAGGCCAATCAACCAGTAGGGCTTGTTATCAGTGTGGTTTGTAAGGACACCTTAAAAAAGATTGTCCAATGAGAAACAAGCCCATGTCCACTATGCCAAGGCAATCACCAGAAGGCACACTGCCCCAGAGGACAAAGGTTCTCTGGGCCAAAAGCTCCCAACCAGATGATCCAACGACAGGACTGAGGGTTCCCGGGGCAAATGCCAGCTCATGTCATCACCCTCACTGAGCCCCGGGCAAGTTTAACCATTGAGGGCCCGAAAATTGACTTCTTCCTGAACACTGGCACGGCCTTCTCAGTGTTAATCTCCTGCCCTGGACGGTTGTCCTCAAGGTCAGTTACCATCTGAGGAATCCTGGGACAGCCTGTAACCAGGTATTTCTCCCACCTCCTCAGTTGTAATTGGGAGACTAGTCTTTTCACATGCCTTTCTTGTTATGCCTAAAAGTCCCACACCCTTATTAGGGGTAGACATAGTAACCAAAGCTGAAACTATTATCTACATCAATATGGGGAACAAGTTGCCCATTTGTTGTCCCCTATTTGAGGAGGGAATCAACCCTGAAGTCTGTGCATTGGAAGGACAATTCGGAAGGGCAAAAAATGCCCACCCAGTTCAAATCAGGCTAAGAGACCCCACCACTTTTCCTTATTAAAGGCAATATCCCTTAAGGCCTGAAGCTCATAAAGGATTACACAACATTGTTAGACATTTAAAAGCTCAAGGCTTATTAAGAAAATGCAACAGTCCCTGCAACACCCCATTTCTAGGAGTACAAAAACTGAATGGTCAGTGGAGACTAATGCAAGATCTCAGACTCATCAATGAGGCAGTAATTCCTCTATATCCAGTTGTACCCAACCCCTACACCCTGCTCTCTCAAATACCAGAAGAAGCAGAATGGTTCACTGTTCTGGACCTCAAGGATGCCTTCTTCTGAATTCCCCTGTACTCTGACTCCCAGTTTCTCTTTGTGTTTGAGGATCCCACAGACCACACATCCCAACTTACATGGACAGTCTTGCCTAAGGGTTTAGCAATAGCCCTCATCTGTTGGTCATGCTCGATTGGTTCCCCATCCTCTGGGAGAAAAACGGCAGGGTTGAGGGCCACACATGTGTGTATTTGAAGTATCAGTCCCTCAAGGAGTAGCTAAGCAGGTGGTTGTCTGATAGCCTGGACCATTGGTCAGGCACTGGTCCAAGATCTAGGCCACTTCTCACGTCCAGGCACTCTGATCCTTCAGTATGTGAATGATTTACTTTTGGCTACCAGTTCAGAAGCCTCATGCCAGCAGGCTGCTTTAGATCTCTTGAACTTTCTAACTAATCAAGGGTACAAAGTGTCTAAATTGAAGGCCCAGCTCTGCCTGCAACAAGTCAAATATCTAGGCCTAATCTTAGTCAGAGGAACCAGGGCCCTCAGCAAGGAACAAATACAGCCTATACTGGCTTGTCCAAACCCTAAGACATTAAAACAGTTGTGGGGGTTCCTTGGGATCACCAGCTTTTGCTGACTATGGATCCCTGGATACAGTGAGATGGCCAGGCCACTCTATACTCTAATCAAAGAGACCCAGAGGGCAAATACTCATCTAGTAGAATGGGAATCAGAGGCAGAAACAGCTTTCAAAACCTTAAAGCAGGCCCTAGTTACAAGCTCCAGCCTTAAGCCTTCCCACGAAACAAAACTTCTCTTTATCCATCACAGAGAGAGTGGGAATAGCTCTTGGAGTCCTTTCTCAGACTCGTGGGACAACCCCACAACCAGTGGCATATGTAAGTAAGGAAATTTATGAAGTAGCAAAAGGTTGGCCTCACTGTTTACAGGTAGTTGCAGCAGTGGCCATCTTAATATCAGAGGCTATCAAAATAACACAAGGAAAGGATCTCACCTTCTGGACTACTCATGATGTAAATGGCATACTAGGTGCCAAAGGAAGTTTATGGCTATCAGACAACCACCTGCTTAGCTACTCCTTGAGGGACTGATACTTCAAATACACACATGTGTGGCCCTCAACCCTGCCGTTTTTCTCCCAGAGGATGAGGAACCAATCGAGCATGACTGCCAACAAATTGTAGCCCAGACTTATGCCACCCAAGAGGATCTCATAGAAGTCCCCTTAGCTCATCTTGACCTTAACCTGTACTCCAGTGGAAGTTCATTTGTGGAGAATGGGATATGAAGGGCAGGTTATGCCGTAGTTAGTGATGTAACGGTACTTAAAGTAAGCTTCTTCCCCCAGGGACCAACACTCAGTTAGCAGAACTAGCAGCGCTTACCTGAGCCTTAGAACTGGGAAAAGGAAAAAGAATAAATGTGTATACAGATAGAAAGTATGCTTATCTAATACTCCATGCCCGTGCTGCAATATGGAAAGAAAGGGAGTTCCTAACCTCTGGTGGAGCCCCCATTAAATACCATAAGGAAATTGTGGAGTTATTGCACGCAGCGCAAAAACCCAAGGAAGTGGCAGTCTTACACTGCCAAAGCCATCAAAAAAGTGTAGGAGGAAAGGCAGAAGGAAACTGTAGGGCAGACACTGAGGCCAAAATTGCTGCCAGGCAGAACCTCCCATTAGAAATACCCATTAGGACCCTTGGTATGGAACAACCCTCTCCAAGAGATTAAGCCCCAGTATTCCCTGACCAAAACAGAATGGGGACTTTCACAGGGGCATAGTTTTCTCCCCTCGGGTTGGTTAATGACAAAAGAAGGAAAGGTACTTATACCTGAAGCCAGCCAGTGGAAAATAGTTAAGACCCTCCACCAAACTTTTTATATGGATATTAAAAGCACTCATCAAATGGCCAAATCCTTGTTTACAGGGCCAAATCTCCTCCAGACCATAGGACAAGTAGTCAAAGCCTGTGAGGTGTGCCAAAGGAATAATCCCTTGGTCCATCGTAGGGCCCCTCTGGGGGAGCAAAGAATAGGGCACTATCCCAAAGAGGACTGGCAGTTAGACTTCACCCATATGCCTAATTCAAGGGAATTTCAATACTTGTTTGTTTGTGTTGATACCTTTATAAATTGGATAGAAGCCTTCGCCTGCAAGACAGAGAAGTCTCAGGAAGTGGTTAAAGTCCTAATTCATGAAATAATTCCTAGATTTGGGCTTCCCCAAAGCTTACAGAGTGACAATGGTCCATTTTTTAAAAGCACAATAACTCAGGGAAATTCCAGGGCGCTAGGGATACAATATCACCTTCACCACACCTGGAGGCCACAATCCTCAGGGAAGGTCTAGAAGGCAAATGAAACACTCAAGAGGCACTAAAGGAAACTAACACAAGAAACTCATCTCCCGTGGCCCACTCTCTTGCCCATGGCCTTGTTGAGAATCCGAAATTCTCCTCACAAAATGGGGCTCAGTCCATATGAAATGCTATATGGGCGACTTTTTCTCACCAATGACCTCTTACTTTATCAGGAAATGGCCAACTTCTTCAAAGATACAACTTCTTTGGCACAATATCAACAAAACCTTAAAAACCCACCTGAAGGATGTCAAACACAAACTGGTATTTTCTCCAATGGGAAAAATAGAACACAAGGAGACACTCAGTTTGCTCCCAACACCCCTTTCCAGCCGTTCACCGCAGCTACCTTGGCAAGTACTCTAGGAGTATGGGAAAATGAAAACAACACATTCGCACACTTTTTTAACATACACAACAACCAGTTCTGTCTATCCAGCCAAGGTATACTCTTCTTATGTGAAACTTCAACCTATATCTGCCTCCCCACCAACTGGACAGGCACCTGCACCTTAGTCTTCCTAAGTTCCAACACTGACATTGCCCCAGGAAATTAGACTCTATCAGTGCCCCTCAAAGCTCAAGTTCATCAGCGCAGGGCCATACGACTAATACGCCTACTTACAGGGTTAGGAATGGCCACTGCTACAGGAACCAGAATAGCCAGTTTATCTACTTCATTATCCTACTACCACACACTCTCAAAGGACTTCTCAGACAGTTTGCAAGAAATAACAAAATCTATCCTTATTCTACAATCCCAAATAGATTCTTTGGCAGCAGTGACTCTCCAAAACCATCGAGGCCTAGACCTCCTCACTGCTAAGAAAGGAGAACTTTGTACCTTCTTAGGGGAAGAGTGTTGTTTTTACACTAACAAGTCAGGGATAATAGGAGATGCCATCCAGCATTTATAGGAAAAGTCTTCTGAAATCAGACAACACCTTTCAAACTCTTATACCAACCTCCGGAGTTGGGTGACATGGCTTCTCCCGTTTCTAGGTCCTGTGACAGCCATCTTGCTATTACTCACCTTCGGGCCTTGTATTTTTAACCTCCTTGTCAGATTTGTTTCTTCCAGGATCAAGGCCATCAAGCTACAGATGTTCCTACAAATGGAACCCCAAATGAGCTCAACTCACAACTTCTACCAAAGACCCCTGGATCAACCCACTGGCCCTTTGACTAGCCTAGAGAGTTCCCCTCTGGAGGACACTACAACTGCAGGGCCCCTTCTTCATCCCTATCCAGCAGAAAGTAGCTAGAGCAGTCATCACCCAATTCCCAATAGCAGTTGGGGTGTCCTGTTTAGAGGGGTGATTGAGAGGTGGAGCCAGCTGGACTTCCTGGGTCAAGTGGGGGCTTGGAAATCTTTTCTGTCTTAGAAGAAGATTGTAAAATGCACCAATCAGTGCTCTGTAACTAACAAGAGAATTGAAAAATGCACAATCAGCGCTCTGTAAAACACACCAAACATCAGGATCCCAAAAGTAGCCAATCTCAGGGAGGATTGAAAAAAGGGCACTCTGACAGGACAAAAACGGAACATGGGAGGGGACAAATAAGGGAATAAAAGCTGGCTACCCCAGCCAGCAGTGGCAACCTGCTTGGGTCCCCTTCCACACTGTGGAAGCTTTGTTCTTTCGCTCTTCACAATAAACCTTGCTACTGCTCACTCTCTGGGCCTGTGCCACCTTTAAGAGCTGTAACACTCACTGCAAAGGCCTGCGGCTTCATTCTTCATTCACTGGAAGCAACCAACTTGGGACACACCACCATGCCTGGTTAATTTTTTGTATTTTCAGTAGAGATGGGGTTTCACTGTGTTAGCCAGGATGGTCTTGATCTCTTGACCTCATGATCTGCCTGCCTCTGCCTCCCAAAGTGCTGGGATTACAGGCGTGAGCCATTACGTTCGGTGAACACATACATTTTCGACAGAAGAGCAAGAAAGCATAGAACCCAGAATAGCAGTGGCATATAGGCCCCGTTTTGCGGGAGTCAAATAACTTAATTCTTAGCACAATCCTGTAAGATGAATTCTGTTATAATCCCACTCTCTAGATAAAGAATTCAAGGCACCAAGAGTTTAGTTCATGAGCAGTAAGAGATTTGGGCCCAAGTGTTTTCGTGTCAAAGCTTATGCTTGGCATAATTTTTTGATAAAGAGCCAGATGGTAAATATTTTGGAATATTAGTGTTCAAATAGTCTGTGTCACAACTAGTGCCTCTGGTGTTGTAACATAAAAGCAGCCATAGCCAATGTATAAAAGAATAGCTGTCAACTTAAATGCCCATCAATGATAGATTGGATAAAGACAATGTGGTACATATACACTATGGCATACTATGCAGCCATGAAGAACAATGAGATCATATCCTTTGCAGGAACATGGCTGGAGCTGGAGGTCATTATCCTTAGCAAACAAACACAAGAACAGAAAACCAAATATTGCATGTTTTCACTTATAAGTGGGAGCTAAATGATGAGAACACATGGATACATAGAGGGGAACAGCACACACTGGGGCCTATTGGAGGGTGGAGGGTGGGAGGGGGGAGAGAATCAGGAAAAATAACTAACGGGTAGTAAGCTTAGTACCTGGGTGATAAAATAATCTGTATAACAAACCCCTATGACACATGTATACCTATGTAACAAACTGGCACATGTAACCCTGAACTTAAAAGTTAAGAAAAATGAATGGGGTGTGTATGTGTTCTAATAAAACTTTACTTGTAAAAACTGGTGAAGGCCAGAATCTGGGTTGTCACATGGGGCAGGAAAAGATGAGGACTGAGGAAAAGAGGAAGAAGTCAAGACAGAGGAGTAAGGGAGGAATGTGAATAAGTTCCAAAGATATATTTCAAGCGTGTTTAGTATTTTGTTCTTAATTTGCTCCTCCAGCAATAATTTATGTTTATTTATTTATTTTTAGACTAGTCAAGTGGAGTAGTGGAAGAAGGGAAAGAGTAGAACAAGGAGGTTGATCTGTAACTGACTGTGAACAGTCGATTGAGATAACTCGCTACCTTAGGACCAGCCCAGCAGGAATTTTTTAACTGGGCAGGATGGTGATAGGGGAGGTGTATTTTGTCAATCTTTAGCATCATAAGCTCAGAGAAAACATTTCTGTAGAGATGTAAATGGCCCCAAAGAATGAAGATGTTGGAATTTGGAACCATTTCAAGCCAATGGATAGTGATTTCTATTTTCAGGTTTTTTGTTTTGTTTTGTTTTTTGAGACAGAGTCTTGTTCTGTTACCCAGGCTGGAGTGCAGTGGTGTGATCTTGGCTCCCTGCAACCTCCGCATCCTGGGTTCAAAAGATTCTGATTCCTCAACCTCCCAAGTAGCTGGGATTACAGCCATGTGCCACTGCGCCTGGCTAATTTTTTTTGTATTTTTGGTAGAGACGGGGTTTCACTATGTTGGCCAGGCTGGTCTCAAACTCCTGGCCTCAGGTTATCTGCCTGCCTCGGCCTCCCAAAGTGCTAGGATTAGAGAGGTGGGCCACCGCTCCTGGCTGTTTTGCCTTTTAAATAATCAACAATTATTTAATAGTCAATTGGTGAATCCTTCCTCAATCCCTGGCTGAAAGGTGGGTGACTACTCTCTCTCTCCCAACCCTCTTTTGCATTTGCAAAATTGTGGCAGGGAAGAGGCTTGGGAGGTAAGCTCATTTGCCTCCTTGCCACTGGATTAGCAAACAATGTCCCCATCTTCCCCGTGACAATATCGGGTAGATTGGAGGCAAGTGTAATAGGCACATTTCACGGAGGAGAAAGCTGTGACCCATCCAGTTTGGATAAATGCCCTGTGGTTGGCGGGTCCAAAGCTCACAGGCTTAGCTTGATATTTTAAACCCAAATTCCTAAATATATTGGTCCTTTGGCCAAAGCTGACCCTTAAATATATTTAGTTTGGCCTGAAAAACATTTTTATAAAAGAAAATTCAGCTGTTTATATATTTTTAAAGATTTCACTTAAAAGGCTAGATTTCTGTTGACGAATCAGGAGAGTTGGCATTCTGGGTGTTAGAGCCATTACCCCCAAGGCGAGGTTGGTGATGAAATATGAGGAGTGGGAAGACCGTGGGGCTCAGGGCTTGTCTTCTAGGCTGCTTCTTTTAGAAACTGCTCTCATGTGTTTACTTAGTTCAAACACTCCATCAAGAAACAAGTTGGCCCAGATTAGAACAGTGTGCTTGCAGCTTCTTGGTTGCTAACATTGCCACAAAACAAATTACAGCAACAAAAATTTCCTTTTATAATAGCACTTCCATAACTGGTATTGCAGAGAGTCTATAACGAGAGACACGGTATAAATACCCTGGGGCCATGGAAGAGATAGATGAAGAAGAAAAGAAAAAAAGCTTTCCAAACACTCTCATAAATAAGTGATTTTTGTTGTTGTTGTTGTTGTTTTGCTTTGACTTTAGAAATAGTTATCAGCTCACAAAATCAAGCATTTTTGAGACAATGAATCTCTCAGCATGGGGGCTAATGAGAGAACAGATAACTGCCTGGGGCTGAATATCTGATTTTTCAGGGAGAAGAAAAGCTGAAATGAGGGGATAAAGTGCCTATTCTGTTGTGTAAACAGAAAGTGAATTAGAGAGGAACATGTTTATATCCTATAAAGTCTAACAGCCACTTAAGTGGATGGTATTATTTGAGAAGACAGAGTTTGCTGCTAATGGCCACTCCACTCATCTCCCAGCTTGGCAGCTGCTTAGGCTTAAAAAGCTATGAAAGAACAGGAACAGAGTCATGCTTAGTGAGTGGACTGAGCACGGGGGGTGATTCTGATCCTCTGTGAGAGACAGCGGGTGATTGGGAATAGCCCATGGTTGGAAATTGAGTATATAGGAATCGATGATAGTAGCTAATGTTTTTCCAAGAGCTGATGACATACCAGAGACTACTCCAAACAACATTTTGCAAGAATCAACTAAATTTTTAAAACAGTCCTACTGATGCAGGATTTTTCTCGGCCCCTTTGCTGGACTCGTAGCAGGGGGCACCCCAACTGCTCAGCCTGCCATGCTCAGCCCCTGGTGGGAGGGAACATGCAAGGGCATGAGTGCAGGGTCTCGTGGGCTGTCCAGAGTGCTGACACAGGAGCAAACTACATGTGGGGCCCGTGGCCAGACAGGGCATATCACCCCCAGGGGAAGGTGGCAGGGCCCAGGCAGGGGTGCTCATGACCCAGAAGCCCCAGAGGAGGTGTTACAGTGTGCTAATGAGCACTTTTAGTTCCACCGCCTTCCTACAGCTCAACAAATGGTGGTGTGTTAGCAGCTCAGCCAGCCTCTTGCCCTGCTCTGACCCGTGGCTCTGGGACTGGTGTGGCTCCAGGGCTGGCTACGTCCCCCCACGGCTGCTTCTGTTGCATGCGGCAGCTGCCCTCCACTGGTGAGGGCAAAGGGCTGGTGTTACAACCTTTCTGGGTACCCACGTTCACTGGGTCCCAAGCTCTTGTCCAACGTCCAAGAAGAATGAAGTCATGCTGACAATTGAAGGGTAGTAAAGGTGGAGAATTTTATTGAGTGATGAAACAGCTCTCAGCAGAGAGGGAACAGGAAGGTCGGGTCATCTCTCCTGAAGTCAGGTCATCTCTCTCAGTGTGTCTGAGTCTGGGGCTTTTATAGGCACAGGATAGGGGAGTGTGTGCTAACTGGTTTGTGAGTATGCAAAAAAGGTTAAAACAAAGCCACCAGTCAGAGGTGGACAGAGTGTAAAGACAGTTAGTGTAGGTATATGTGAAATAGGTGAAGGGTGGGGATCAATCCAAGGAAAGCACATCAAACAGGAGGACGGGTTCTCAATCCAGTCCATTGATTTGACTTGTAGCTTGACCTTCAGGCTTTAAACTGTCTTTGGCTTGAAGATGGGGTTTCACCAGGAACCCGTCCCTGTCGGCCTAGGATTTCTCTTCCTCCTGCCTCTGTCACTACAAGGTGAATTCTGTAATAATCCCATGCTCTAGAGAAAGAATTCAAGGCACACAAAGTTTATGCCATGAGTTTTAAGAGATGGGGGTTAAGCAGTTTGGCATCAATGCTTATGCTTGGCATAATTTTTTAGTAGATGGCCAGAAAGTAATTTTAGAGTATTACTGACCAGATGGTCTCTCTCACAATTATCACCTCTGCTGTTATAGCATAGAAGCAGCCAACGTGTAAAGAAATGGATGTGAATGTTTTCTAATAAAACTTTATTTGTAAAAACTGATGGGAGCCAGGAGCTGGTCTGTGTACCTTAGCTTGCTAGCACCTCTTTTAAACCCGCTCTGTTCTGCCTCTCAGGAGCATACTATTCCGGGAAAAGTGGCTGCCATTATGGGGTCCTGGGCCTTCAGAAACTTGTCCTATATCCTGCTGTGATGCCTCTCTGTCCATTGCTCTGTCTTTGGCCTTGATTCTTAAACTAGAAACACAAGCTAACATATGCCACTTTTCCTCAATTTTTTTCTGAAGTTGTTGTCTTTTTACAGGATTTCTAGTGAGGAGAGTTCAGTGAATACACAAGGAAAGATCTCTTTGAGAGCACATAGTTAGATGAACTTGGCTTGTAGGAATTGTCTGATGAGGGGGAGGTAAAATATTATATTTTTATTTCTAAAGGGATAAGTAGGAAGCTGGGAAAAGGGAAGGAGGAGGAGGAGAAAAGAAGATGAAATAATGAAACAACTATCTCCTAGTAAATTAGGGGTTCTCGGTTACAAAATGAACTAGGTTTGTTTCAATCTGTAGCTCAAACCAGTGTTTCTCAAGCTGGTTTTGCACAGTGGAATTACCAAGAGCTCTTAAAACATGTCTATTCCTGGCTCCGACCCTCTGACATTTTGCCTTAATTACTAGGACCTGAACCTGGTCACTGGGCAATTTAGAAGGTCTCCCAGGTGATTCTAATCTGCCGCATAGTTGAGGAACCACTGACGTAGACTCTTCATCTTATAACAGCCTGTCAGGGGCTTGTGGCTTCCGCTTGGGGGAAGGCAGGGTGAAGGGAAGAGACAATATCTTTGCCTCCTGAGTTTTGGGCAGTTCTAGTGCCCGGTAAATAGCACCCTAGTACCTGGCGAATAGACAGATTGGTAAGTGAATAGGTGGATGTGTCAGAGGCATTTGAACCAGAGCGACTCCATCTTGAACAGGAGCTGGGTAAAATGAGGCTGAGACTGGCTGGGCTGCCTTCCTAGGAGGTGAGGCATTCTAAGTCACAGGATGAGATAGGAGGTTGGCACAAGGTACATGTCATAAAGACCTTGCTAATAAAACAGTTTGCATTAAAGAAGCCAGCCAAATCCCACCAAAACAAAGATGGCAATGATGTGACCTCTGTTTGTCCTCACTACTCATTATAGGCTAATTATAATACACTAGCATGCTAAAAGACACTCCCACCAGCACCATGACAGTTTACAAATGCCATGGCAACATCAGGAAGTTACTCTATATGGTCTAAAAAGGGGAGGAACCTTCAGTTCTGGGAATCGTCCACCCCTTTCCCGGAAAACTCATGAATAAGACACTGCTGATATAATGGCATAAATCAGAGGAAAGTAAATAGACCAAGATGATCTTTATAAAACTGCTGCAAGTGTTAAGTGTGATTGAACAACAGCATAACACTTTCCTAACCGGTTCCCACAGGTGCATGCATTGAGCCGAGGGCTGGGAGAGCACTTTCTTGGGAGCCCCAGTTAAGGGATTCATGGTGCTCATGAGGAGCAGAGAAGCATGAGCCTCCTCGCTGACTTTTCAGGTCCTCTCGCCGCTGTCTGACTCCATCCTGGCTGAGAAGACAGTGATTGTCCTGGACGACCAAGTCACCATCGCGGAGCTGGGAGTGCAGCTCGTAGCCGGCGTGTCTCTCTCCCTGCAGCCACACTGAGCAGACAAAAGGGCCATTGTCTCCACGGCCACTGCCCTGGATGTTCTTCAGTCCCCACAGCAGGTGAGTGTCCCAGGGGCCCTGCGTCCCTGGTCAGTGGAAATGACTTCTCTCTCAGTTAGCACATCCTGCGAAGGAGAGCAGGAGAGCCCTCATGCCTAGGACTGGGGATTCTTGAAGCTTCTTGCTTCTTATCCAGGCTACCCTGTCTCTGAGAAAAGTATTCAGTGGCTTACACACATTTCCTCTTATGTGCTTTTCCACCCACCACATCCCCATACGCCATTGGCTTTCCCCTGGGCTTATCTGTGCCAGGCACAGCCTGTTTCTAGACCATGACCAAAGGATCACGTGTTTTCACTTTTCTAGAACAAATTATATTTGATACCTGAAATTCTATTTCAGCAATTTAAACAAACAGAGCTTGCAAACCCCAAATATCTGAGACAGGTCTCAGTCAATTTAGGAAGTTCATTTTGCCAAGGTTAAGGACGAACCTGTGACACAGCCTCAGGAGGTCTTGACAACATGTGCCCAAGGTAGTTGGGGTACAGCTCGTTTTTATGCATTTTAGGAAGATGCGAGACATCCCTCAGTACATGTAAGATTTACATTGGTTCCATCTGGAAGGGCAGGACAACTGGAAGGTAGGGGGAGCTTCCAGGTGATAGGTAGATTTATATATATTCTGATTGGCAATTAGTTGAAAGAGTTGTTATTATCAGTAGAAAGGAATGTCTGGGTTAGGATAAGGAGTTGTGGAGATCTAGGTTTTATCATGCAGATGAAGCCTCCAGGTTGCAGGCTTTAGAGAGAATAAATTGCAAATGTTTCTTATCAAATTTAAGATTTGCGTCGATGTTAATGCTGGAGGGGCATAATGAGGTGTGTTGGATCCCCACTTCCCATCATGGCCTGAACCAATCTTTCAGATTAAATTTTACAGTACTCTGGAGAGGAGGAAGTTCACTTAGATGCTGGAGCGATGAGTGGGAGGCCTTTGAATTTTATTTTTGGTTTACAAGCTAAAAGGCACCAATTCCTGTTGGTTTATATGAATTATTAACAACTCTTAAACCACAGACCCATCTTTGAACTTGAAGCCAATCTGTTTCAATTATCCCAAGTTCATTGTGTCTTCAAGCATGCCAATCTCCCATAATGCATCTTACCTCAGCTACTTTTAGCATGGCTTCCTAATAAAAATGCTTGACAGGATCTTATCTTGAGTCTGATTAGTTGCACCTGAAATTGATTCAAATGCATCATGTGATCTTTCAAACTCTTTTTTGGAAACATCAAAGTCAAATTCTGTTATATGATATTCAATCAGTTAATATACACATGACTGCATTCATTAAAGTATATCAATTTTTCCTTGCACCACTGGAGCTATAAACTATTATTGATGTCAGTTGAATATATGACAGCCACTGTTCTGGATTCTAAAACACAGAAGCTTATTTTCCTTGTTATGCAGAAAACGTATTTTATAGGAGACCACATTTGTGTACATGTTCACAAATTTGAAAGAACCTGCATTGGTTTCACTTTCTTTAGGAAGTAATAGTCCTTGGATGTTGTTCAGTGATGGTTTGCTCAGTTGATTTTGTCCCGTGATCTCTTTAGAGATTTATTAACCTGAGGATTTTTCAGTTGCTGTCTTATCATTGGATGAAATGGTGGTGTCTGCCCAGGCAAACCTTGAATCCAAATGGTTGGTAATGTTTGCAGAAGGTGAAGGATAGGTGCCCTTGTTTAAATTAGAAATGATGATTAGTGAGCTTTTCAGGTTCGCGATGAAGAAAAGAGTCAAGCTTACTTCCTACACCAGCATCCTCTGAGGGGACAGTGGGCCATATACAACTCTGTCCTGTTTGACAGCGATGGTACCATCAAGTGGGTCTGCCAAGGTATGCAGCTGGGGAAATCCCAGGACTTTGGAGACTGCAGTTGGCCCTCTGCATTTGCGGTTCCAAATTTGTGGATTCAAGGAATCTCAAATTGAAAAATACTACCCCCAAAAACAATGAAAAGTAACAATACAACAATAAAAACAATGAAAATTTAAAATAATGCAGCATAAACAATATTTACATAGAATTAGTATGTAAAGATGATTTAAAGTATAGGGGAAGAGGTGCATAGGTTATCTGCAGATGATTTAAAGTATAGGGGAAGATGTACATAGGTTATATGCAAATATTGCACCATTTTATATGAGGGACTTGAACATCCTTGGATTTTGGTATCCACAGGGTTCCTGAAACCAATGTCCCGTGGATGCCAAGGGACTATTTAATATGGGAAAACTGCAAGACCAGATGTAAACTCCTTTCTTATGTTTGTATTCATCTGCATATCTTTTGGTTCCTTAAATAGTGAAGTGGTGAATTTTATCATCAATAGAGGATGATTTAGCAAAGCCTAATTTGTGGAAGTCTTGTAGGATCCCTTTCTAGGCAGGTAACAGAGGTTTGAAGCAGATGGCTTTTAAGTGAGGGTGTGCCCCAGACAATGACAAGGAGTTGCTGGAAACATCATAGGACAACATTTTCACATACTTCCTGGAACCAGTGCTATACAATAAATCTAAGACTTTTGACATTACTAGTCATCTGCGGGTAAACAGCCGCTTGGAATTAGAAAGGATTTGGGTATTGATTTTTCTATTCTTAGTCTCTTACGAAGCATAGTGGTCACCACTTGTCCTTGGCCTGAGAGTAGGTGCATATAAAAGATAATGGAATGTTACCACCCTTATTTGGAATGAGCACTGCTCTTGTTTTGAGTACTGGGGCAAAAGGCTGGGACTAAGCAGTCGCTGCCAGAGGGTAGTGGAGGGTGCTGCAGTGTACTGCAGGATGCTGGAGGTTGCTTCAGGGTGGCAGAGGGTGCTGGAGGCTGCTGGAAAGTGCTAGAGGGTGCTGGAGTGCACTGCAGGGTGCTGCTGGAGGGTGCTGCAGGGTGCTTCAGGGTGCTGGAGGGTACTGCGGGGTACTGCAGGGTGCACTACATGACTCTGAGTGCACCTCATCCATCTCTTCCTATACCCTCCCTGCGTATGCATTAGCAGCTAATTTCTTTGGCCTATGTAATTTTTCTGGAAATAGGAATAGGAAACACTAAATCAATGTTTATTTCAAGATCTGTCTGATTGGCATATATGTTTTATTTGCTGGGATTTTTCATGTCATGTCATTTACTGGGTATCCATGCTGGCTGTCAGTTTTTTTCCACTTTTCCTCACTTTAGTGTTCAGGGTCAGTACCTAAATTCTTATCCTGACTTTATCTTTTCCTGTTTCCCTTTTTGAAATCTTGAGGGTTTTTTTTTTGTTTTCGCCTGTTTTAATTGTTATTTTAGACTTGGGGATACATGTGAAAGTTTGTTACATAGATGAACATGTGTTGTTGGGGGTTGTTGTACATATTGTTACATCACCCAGATATTAAGCTCAGTACCCAATACTTATCTTTTCTGCTCCTCTCTCTCCTCCTCCCCTCCTCCTCAGGTACACCTCAGTGTCTCTTGTTTCCTTCTTTGCATTCATAAGTTCTTATCATTTAGCTCCCACTTCTAAGTGAGAGCATGCAGTATTTGGTTGTCTGTTCCTGCATTAGTTTGCTAAGGATGATAACCTCCAGAAATCTTTTGTATATGAATTGGACAAGAAGTTTTATTTAACATGTGAGTGTACAATGAAAAAGTACTAGTTTATAAATGATTTTTAGATAAACCTTGTAGAGTGTGGGGAAACACTGAGAACCATATACATATATATATATATATATATTTCCTCTCTGGTAGTTGTAACTTCATGGGGAGATACTATTTTGGGGGGTTAAAATCTCCCAATTAAAATACTATTAGCTCTACATATGCTAACATTTTGTGGGCATCATATCTCAGTATCCAATATGAAATCTAAAAATAGTATTGACGTGCACAAAAATGAAACTGCCTGGGAAACATCTGCAGCTGAGGCTTTCCATTTGCTTGAACAACAATAAAAATAAATATATAGAAGAATGTTTCTATTTACCAGTATGTAGATATCCACCTGTAGGGTGACCAGAAAATATTCACAATTGTTTTTCTGGTAGAGGGAAAACATTCATAGCAAGCTCACCGAGGGAGAAACTGGCAGGTAGTGCAAAAAAAAAAATCATAGAAGTGAATGGACATTTTAAACATTGAGAAGCAATTTTCAGGAAAAACACAGGTACTGTAAATCAAAGTGACAAAGAAAAAAATTGCATAATTTCTGCATTACTTTTAAAATAGAAAATGTTTCTGAATTAACCACAGAAATGATCCTACACAGAGCAAGAATTCAAGAGCAGGAAGATTTAATAAAAAATGTGTCCATAAAGATGGACCGGCTGCTGAGACAGATATTGATCTAGACTGGCTTATGAGAGTCTCTATTGAGCCATTTCTTCTCTAAGCAATAGAGTTTTAAGGAGCAGGCATTGGAAAGCCTCGCAGGAGTCATCTGAGGTAGCTCCATGACTTCAAGAGGCTGATGACTCAGTTATTCAAAATAGAGTGCAGCCATCCTCCAATTATAGACGTCCATGGATGGAAGCATCCCAGGCTCGCTTCCTTGATGATCTCATCACATTAGTAGCCAAGAAGTTCTTCCTGTATCTCTAGTCCATGGGTCCATAGTGAGTCTAGGGGCTGTGTGCAAATCATGAGTGATGTGGGTCTGTCCCCATGAGCAGGTGTTCAATGAGTCCTGTAGATGTTAAAATTGTAGTTGGAAGGTGAAGTTGGTAACACTTGATTTTCTTTTTCAATTCCAATGAAGCCAGGAGATCCAAGACATTTGCTGTAAACAGATTATTTAAAAAGATGACTAGTGCTTGTAGTCAGAGCTCCTCTGCTAGTCAGGGTACAGATCCATGGTTCTTGCAGTATTCCCTGGGGAGACAGCCCCATGTGGCAGAGAGAAGTACATGCTAATTGAGATATAATTATTCAAATGAAACCTGCTGCCTCTCAAAGTTACTTTCCATGGTCTCTCCTTTTTAATGCTTGACATTTGGCCCAGGCAGAATGAGAATTCATTTCTGAAACCAGAGCCTCAAAACCCCATTACAGGATGAGTCATACACCGTCAGCCAGGACAGATCCCTCTGGAAACGGGGACTTTGTAGAATTTGGGGGTTGGATGGGGAGAGCTTGCCTGGTGGGTGGGAGAGACAATGGATATCACCTTAGTGATGAAAAACCCAATTAAGGCAGCCTGAAGTATAACAGTTCCCATGGCGAGAGGGCTCAGTGTGGTACAGGAGGCAAACTCAGTATAACGATGAGGCAGAAGTTCTCATCCAGGCTGGAAACTGCACCACTTTTTCAAAGAGAACTCTGTCAAGAGAACATCTAGAGATGACAGAAGTACTCACTGAGACACAGTCTCTCCCATGCAGTCACTGATTTTCCTTGTGCCAGAACTTTTTCAGCTCCTCCTCAAAAACTCAACAAAAGGCTGCAGTTCATTGAATTGTGATTCTTCATTTTTTCTCAGGTTTGCCATTGACTTTCATCAGGTTAATATAATTTTATTAATGTCTTTTCTTCTCTAAATGTTTCTTGCCAATTAGAAACCATGGGTTATATTTACCCTTGTTTTCCTCAAACAGAATAGGTATTGCACTCTGAAGAACATAAACCAATATGGAAAAATGAACATGAATTATTAGATTCTGAGATGCAGATTTTTGGTGGGTCCTAAGATACTTGCCTGAATCAAGTAGGATCTTAGTGGATGAGATATCCAAACTTTTGATCTGGAAAAACAATTTCATCCAAAATCTGGCATAAAGTCCCTTCCTTTTCTCCAGGATGCAGTGGTTCAGATCTTGAGGCAGATACTAGAACTCCTGACATCATCTCAGAATTCTTTCATTTTGCAAATGCTTCAGGTACAGAAGTCCAAATGCTTATTGAAGCATTTACAAAATGCTTTGGGTGCTGAAGTCCAAATGCTTCAATAAGACCATGCAGCTGAAAAGATTTGAGTATGTGAGATGTCAGTTCCTGTGCTCTAGATCAGCGGTCCCTAACCTTTTTGGAACCAGGAACCAGTTACGTGGAAGACAACTTTTCCACAGACTTGGGGGATTCTGGATTCGATGCATTCCCATCTATCTGTTTTGCTTCTGTTGTCTGTACTTTTAGAGTCCTATCCAAAAAATCATTGCCCAGGCCCATGTAAAGAACTTTGTTGATTATACTTCAATAAAGATGGGAATAAAATAAAACTCAATACAGTAAATAAAATGAAATAAACTAAGAAGAAGAATAAACAAATAAAAAATGCAGGCTGGACCCACCAGGGTTGACCAAGTCCATTAGCAGTAGGGAGAATAATTGCATCCCATCTCTACACAGCATTCAAACTATCCTTTTCTCTTCATTTAATAGCCTCAATCCTCCCCTTCTCTGTCTGTGTAAGCATAGCATATGTGCCTTCCAATCTAAACAGCCATTTCCTCAGTTAAAACCACACTTAACTAATATAACACATATTCTCTACTTTACAAAGAGTACTAATTTAAAAGGATAGTGCAACGTTATGCTAAAATATTGACTAAGAGTTCCATTTATGTAATGGATACAGCATATTGAAACACTAAAATGTATATTGGAACAAGGATGCTATAAAGTAAAAGCATGCAAAGGTGTAGATTTTAAATGCACAGCCATCTAACTCTGAGATATTTAAATGAAAGGGGAGGAGGCATTTGGAGAGAACAAGGTAAAATGCACTGCATTTAAATATCTGGCCCACGTTTGGGATGGTTGCTGGTATCATTGGCATGTTCTAGTCTTTCTCTGTTTTCCTCGTGATTTTATTTTTACTGGACTTACTTCAGCAATGAAAAGACTTTATATTCCAGCATAAAGACATCTTTCCACCACAGGGTGTCATATATTGAAACATGAAAATAAACAGTGAAACATTCTTCAATTCGGTACAATTATTTTATTACACACACTTATTTCAGCATTGTAATTTTAGCCATTCACAAGCACATTATGATATGGGACTGAGCCCCTCTCCTTGTCCGTCCTCTATTCCCAACCTTAGGACTTGGTAGAAAGGATCAGAGTCCACATTTATGTATTCAGATGGAAAGAAATGGTTCATTCTGTCGCATGTGCTGGTTGCCTTACTAGGTTTCATGCATTCTTCCATGTTTCTCTGTGGGGTTACATACACCAAGTAGAACTATGTAAAAAATAGAGGTGACCTCAGTGGTTGCATGCAGGCTTTCGGAGGTGAATAAGCTGATCCTGCACTTCTAGCTGCTTGGCCCGGGGGTGGTACCAAACATCTCTATGATTTGGCAATGTTTCCATCCAAATAATGTGAAGTTGATGATTTTAATAAATCTGAAAAGATAAATATGAACTTAAAAGTGTTAAAACACGTAGAAATTTTACCTTCAAGAGGCATTTTATTTATTCTCGTCGTAGCCAGCCAAATGGTTGGTAGCCAGCCAGATGGTTGCAGATGCATATCCCACAGTGTTAAATAAAGGAAGAGGTAGAGTATTTCTTATACCCCAGCTCAGGGGCCAAACCAGACTGAAACTCAGAGCCAAAGTTAATATTCCGTGTCTACTTGATGGTTATCCCTGTTCCACTGTTGGGTTGTATTTGTTCATGGCTTAGATGTGTGTATGCATGTGTGTGTGTGTGTGTGTGTGTGTGTGTATTTATGTGGGTGTCTATGTATGTGTGTATATATGGTGTGTATGTGTGTGTATGTCTTGGATGTGTGCATATGGTAACGTATGTGTATTTGTGTGTGTGGTTTTGTGTATGTGCATTTATGTATTACGTATGGCATGTGCTTGTGTGCTTGGATGATTGTCTTATGTGTATTATATATTTATGTGTGTATGCACATGCATTTGTATGTTTGTATGTGCATATACGTTTGTGTGTTTAAGTGTTGCATGTGTGCATATCAAGGGGAGGGATTTATATGGGTCCAAGTTCCCTGGGATGCCGATGCTGTGGAACAGGAAGACCTACTCAGACATAAGAAAAGTGCAAAATGACCCAGGATTCTGTTTTGCTCCCTGAAGGTTTCTGTAGATGTGTCAGCTGGGAGACTGGTGGGCGCACTTGCCAAGCCCCCACAGACTCTCAGCCATCTCTGCGTCTCCCAAAACTGCCAGCATCACCTTTGACAGTTTAGCAAATGTTATTCTATGCTCTCAGGATGAAAAGAGAAGTCTTGGCAACCCACGGTTTGAATACCTGGATGTGTCTCAGTAGTTCCCCTAAGCCAAGCCTGCTCTTTCTCCAAGCCCCACAGGCAGCCCATGAGTAAATGGAGTAGTGCGTCTCTGTGCAGCTAAGCCTGTGGAGCAGCGTGCTTGCATGCTTCAAAGAGTCGATAGAATAGGAGGCAAAATGCTCTCCCATACTTACGAGCCCTTTCTTCCCTATCGACATTACTTCCCACAACTAGAAAAAAACACCGTTTTCACTAATAGCTTCATCCTGTTCTTTTTCTATGGGAAAACAGGAGAGCCAAGCTGCTGGCCACCGAGAGTTTTTCCCAGATCTCAGCATGTATGTATAGCTTTTAGTATAATTGGATTCAAAAAAAGAAGGAACAGAGACATTTTGAAATAAGATTCAGAAAAGAAAAACACTTTGTGTTTGGGAGTTTATTTGCAAAATGCAAACACTGCATTGAAAATATTTTGATATTGAAGTTCTTAACAGTTACTGAAAATTTCTTTATGTATTTAGATAATTTATATGGGTTATGGTGGGAGATGTTTGTTTTTTAGAAAAAATAAAATACATAGAAAAGTGTAGAAAATAGATTAATGTAAACCCCTCCCCTTGCTGGAAACCAGCGGGACACTACTACTTTCTTGATGGGAATTAACAACCCGGGAGATTTTCAAACCCATCAGGGACATTTTCCTCTCACTCTAAGAAGGCTAGGATGTTATCCATAGAAAAAACAAGCCAATATTTGTGTTTTAGGAGAGCTTGAAAATATCTGTGGCTCTAACTGTTGCTTTGGGTTATTTATTTCGATGAAATATTTTAATTTTATTTTAGGTTGAGGATCATCTCTTTAGACACTGCAGAGGCTAAGAGTAGAGGCAGCCCTTTTAGTCACCGGGATTAAAGTGCTCTATGATGAGATGAGCAATTTGAAACGTAGGGTCTGTGAGAGACTGCCTCCTCTACTCATTTAAGAGTATTTTACTTTTTTAGGATGGCTTAAATCACCATTGACCTGACACTGTTCCCTCTATTTCTTCGGCCTAAAGTCATGTAAAAAAAACAGGGAGACACTCTTAACATTTATCTTTTATTGCAAATTTAGAATTAAATACCTCCTTACTTTTATGATGAAATCTGACCCAACAAATTAAATAGCAAAAATGTGCAAGTGTAGACACTGCCTGTATAAGGCACTTAATTCCTACCTCTCTCGCTTCCTTACAGGGGAGGGCTCTTCCCCCTTTCAGATCCATTTTAGAAGTTTCTTTATATCCCGGGTTCCTTGGGTACTCCTATGCAGTGCAGGCATTTCCCACGTGGGTAAACGTTTTGGGTGGGAGTGGGGCAAGCACAGCTGGCTTCTGTGAGCACACACCACCCATCACTCAGCACTCTCGTTTCATCCCTCTGTTGTTGAAGACTCCACCAGCACAGCTGTGCAATGGCATGGGGTTTACCACCTCACAGCTGCATTAAGCATTAGATTGTGCAAAACTCCATGAGCCAATGCTGCACAGAAAGATGTGGGGTTGCCAGATGGAAGGATGGAGGTGCTCCCTCTTAACACAGGTTTGGAAGGATGGACGTGCTCCCTCTTAGCACAGGTTTAGAAGGGTGGAGGTGCTCCCTCCTATCATAGGTTTGGAAGGATGGAGGTGCTCCCTCAGCACAGGTTTGGAAGGATGGAGGTGCTCCCTCTTAGCACAGGTTTGGAAGGATGGAGGTGCTCCCTCCTATCATAGGTTTGGAAGGATGGAGGTGTTCCCTCTTAGCACAGGCTTGGAAGGATGGAGGTATCCCTCTTAGCACAGGTTTGGAAGGATGGAGGTGCTCCCTCCTATCGTAGGTTTGGAAGGATGAAAGTGTTCCCTCTTAGCACAGGCTGGAAGGATGGAGGTGTCCCTCTTAGCACAGGTTTGGAGGGATGAAAGTGCTCCCTCTTAGCATAGGTTTGGGATTACTGTGGGGTCTGTGTTGGTTGCTCCTGTGCCCACACCCTTTTAATAGTTAGCTTTCATGCAGGGCCTTATTTTCAACTTGATCACTGTAAACTACACTTCAATTCAAAAAAACAAATTGAAGGACCAGCATTCCTGATGATGATGTTCTAGGCATGCCTCACATATCTTTGAAGATTTAGGCAAACTCCTAGACATGGGAAAGGCAAGCACTGGAAGTGCAAAATTAAATAACAAAAAAGATCAAAACCAGGAACAAAGAAATGGTTATTAAACCCTATGAAAGAAACACACTTTCACTTTCCCTAATTATCTGGGCTCTTGGGGGGAAATGGCTTTTATGCTGTATCAGTGGGAAATTAATGTTGACAGCATTGCTTATCTATAATATGTGTCTAAATATCAGGCTGTCCTCTCGCAAATTAGTTTGCACACCAGTCATTAGTCCTCAGCTACAGTCTATTGTCTCAGAGCAATGAATTAGTTCTGGGCTTCTAGAATAGGTTTGAGAGAGAATTGGAGTGAGGTTCCCAGGAGACTGTCTGATAAGGTGTCTGCATGAACGCAGCAATGCACGGAAGGAGAATGAGGCAGAGATTTTTATGGGTTAGCAAATGAGGAGCTAGTGACCTGCTGGACCAGTGATGTGTTCACGTAGGTCATGGAAACAGCAAGAGATGAGCTTAACCCAACAGGGATCTTCTGCCAAGACCAAAGAAGCAGTGTGAACATGTGCTGGATTGGAGAGCATATGTTCTTTTACTAAATTAACAGCTCAAGTACAACCTTCCCTTATCCCTTACCTGCCCTCCATGTCTTTCACACCAGAGGCTCCCAGGCAGAGGCCGGCCAAGCTAGAGAAGGAGAGAAAGTCTGCAGTTAAATCAAGAACATAGTTTGGATCTGTATCTGGGACAGTGAGACTGTGTTCATTAACCAAGCTGGCCATGGGTGGGTGTGAAGAGGTAGGCAAGCTGCACAGGTTGAGAGACTGATCCCACAAAACATTTCTGACACCAACTGCCAGCATAGAGGTTTCTGTAAACTACCCTGTGTTTTAACACTTTACTGGGATGATGCTCAGATCTCAGAAAAGTGCTATCCTTATGAGTACAGTTTTGTTTAGTGAAATGATGCAAATTTAGAACCAAGCAAAGTATGAGACCCATAGGGAGGGGTCCAAGGTGAAGCTCCAGAGTCCTCTCCTCGTGAAGGCCCTGACAGTGTTGCCTTCTTCAGGCTATGATGTGTGATAGTACACACAGAGTGGTGCCTGCCAGGAAGCTCACATGTGCTGCAATGTGCAGAGTTTGTACTGGGACTGAACTGCGTGGATATGATTTATTGAACCATGGATCGCATGGTTAAACTCAGTTTTCGGCCCCGCTTCCTTACCTGGAGGATGATGTCACCTGGCTCAGAAACTCAAACCTCAGGGTATAGTTTTGGTCTTTCTGGCCTGGCCATCCCCTGCTGAGTCATCTCATCAGCATAAGGCATCAGGTGTGTAAAATAAAGGTCCTCCAATCACTCAAGACATTTCAAGACTTTAGTGGTTATTTCCCAGGAGCTAGAGTAAAAGACAGAACTTTTGATAGAGTTGTTTGCCACACAATGGCCTATTATTTAAACATAAGCAGAAAAGCCAATTTATATAGGAGAAGGGTGAAGTTCCCCCTACTGAGTAAATTTGAGAGGGGCATCAGGAAAGAGAAGAAAGTTTGTGTTATGATCCTGTGTGACACATAAGGCATTCTTATCAGTCACCTCAAAGATGGGAGGAAATTGGAGCAGATATTGTACAATTGACAACGTCACAACTGTAAAATAATTCTCCATGTTTTCTTCTCTTACCCACTGTGTTCCCGGGGAGGTCAAAGTGTGATGCTGGGTTTGGCCTCTGTCTTCCTGGTCTGACCTCACAATTGATCGGGGGTAGATGTTGACTTAAACTTGCAGGTGCTACTTATCTTGGGAAATAACTTCCCACAATCCTATTATTTTACCTTTTCAAGAAACTTGGAGGCAGCTAGGTCAGAATATTAGTGTTCCATTTTGCAGAGAAGAACCCCGGCCATTAGAACTGGCCCATAAACCCTCAATGAATTGAGGGAAGAACTATGATTAGGATCCAAGCCTTCCTCCTATTCCATGTTTCGTTCCAATAATCCCACATGGAAGTCCACCACTGCCCTTGGGCCATGAGAATGAGGCTGCTGCTACAGCTATAAAATGTAGTGCCAGAGACCATTCAGTCCTTTTCTTGTGTCATCCACAAAGTGCTGTGGCTGGAGTAAGTATTAGAGTGATTCCATATGTGTAAAGTAGAGGAAACCCTAAAGTCAGCCCCTTGAGCTAAGAAACGTTCATTGTAGCATCAGAAGTTTATGCCAGCACCATGCATTTTACCCCACAAAAATGGATGAGAAAGGAGCTGCTGAGCTGGGAAGGGGAGAAGGGAAATGAGCTATGTCATCAGGCCCTGAGACCTCAGATCAAACAACATTCCAGCACATAAATATTCATCCAAGCAGCATGTCCAGTTGCAGTCCATTTAGCATGACGTTAACAGTGAGCTGTAAGACAAAAGCCCAGGAGCTCATTATCATGAGCCAGGCTTGGGAACATTTGGAGCAAGTTCTGAAATAATTAATGTTTCATTTGAATAATGTGATGAACATGCACATTTGGTTTATTGTGGGGCTCTTTTGGAGATCCCTGCAACTCTCCCTCTTGCAGAATGCCTGGTGGCAAGGGACCTGCCCATCAACATTTGGAGGAAGAATCAGGAGTGTTATTTTTAACTCCTCATTATTAGAGGAAACACAAACATCTGGAAGACTAGAAGGAGTGATTATTAGCCGTTCAGCTGAGAAATAGCCTGGTGTCTACAATGCATCATTTTCCAATTATTTAGATATTTTTCAATGCCTTAAATACTGGAGGCATATAAAATCCAGCTCATTTAATCTCCCTAAATTATACTTTCTCCATCTGCCATGGTCTTACAGTTTGATAAAACCTCTACTTTTTACAAGCCCAATAAAATCATGGAAAATATGGAGGAAGCTCAGTTTCAGCTTGATTTGGTTTTTGTTTTTCTTTTGGGGAGAAGAATTGATATACCTGAACTGGAAAATAATTTTCATATGCTCAGTTTGCTAATATAGTTTGGAGATTATTTTAAGGCCACTTACCAAAAAAAAGGTAATTTTATGTTTTTCTTATGAGATATTCCAAAATACTGTGGCATTAGAAAGTTGTGCTTTTCACTGGAAACAGAAAGAAATAAGCCAGATTTCCCCACCTCCATAAATCAATTCCAGATCCCAGTGGTTTTGACTGCATTTATCAATCTTTCTTTATTGAAACTCTCTGTCTCACATGGCTAGCCCAGAGCTCTAAAATGCTGAATAGAAGGAAGGGAGAGGTCTGTGCACTTTGCTGAGTTTGTGCCATGGAAGAAATCAATACTCACACATGCATGGAAAAGCGTCAATATTTGCAGTGGCAAAGAACTAGTAGTTATGCTAAGGTCAATTTTATGCCAAAACAATAAGAAATATTCTATATTTTATTAATTTTTTAAAAAAATTGTAGGGCCCCTGGGAATCCTACATGGGAACCCAGAATATATTCTGTCTATGTATTTCAGGTTCTGGAACTTCAGCTTTAGAAAATCAGTTTCATTGGAAACCCTCTTCCAATGTGACCTTGTGCTATTGCCAACTAAAAAATACTCAAGTAGAGGATTTCTAAGACTGAGTTATATTTTTTCCTACAAC
Source organism: Pongo abelii (assembly GCF_028885655.2). NCBI lineage: Eukaryota > Metazoa > Chordata > Mammalia > Primates > Hominidae > Pongo > Pongo abelii. The sequence continues at coordinate 126,556,891 of NC_071995.2, forward strand.
AAGATACCTAAAGCGGCACATCCATGTGTTTGGTTCAGAAACTCTCCAGTGTCTTCCAACACCCAGGCTTTTTCCATCCCCCTGTTCCAGTTTCTTCTGACTACTGACTTGGTCCTTATATTGTCACTTCATGCCCTAAAATGGCTACCAGAGCTCCTAGCATCATACAACCATACAACTGTATTCACACAACCATGTTCAAAAGAAGGACAAAGTCAGGTTTCTATATGTGCGTCTCATTAATTACGGAAGAATCCCCTTACAGATGTGCCCATTGAGATGTCCTCACAGGTATCTTTGACCAGGATTTAGTTACACGTCTTTGACAAAGGAGTTTGGAAATCCTCTCAAGTTTGTGAGTAGTATCAGAAAAAAAAAAAAAAAAAAAAAAGGAAAACAACTGAGAAGAGGCAAAGAAAGAGCTTTCTACATATACCTAGACCTGATTAAACCATCCTTTGATCTCTAAAACCACTTTGTAGTTCATAAATCTTATTAACTCAAATGCCCTTCATTTGAAATTTATGATAATTTGGACAAGGACAAGGTATAAATTAAGAAAATATCTGGTAAGCGAATAAAATATTTCAAAATTAATAGTATCAAATGACAGAAATACAGAAGTACTACCAGCCCTTGCAAGGGATAAATAAACAGGTCCACATTTATACTGAGCTGATAAGATAGTGACAATTTAGTCTTATCAAGTGATTTATTTATTTATTTAATTTATTTTTTATGTTTTTGAGATGAAATGTCACTGTTGCCCAGGTTGGGGTGCAGTGTTGCAATCTCAGCTCACTGCAATGTCTGCCTCCCAGGTTCAAGCAATTCTCCTGCCTCAGCCTCTCAAGTAGCTGGGATTACAGGCATGCACCACCACACACAGCTAATTTTTATATTTGTAGTAGAGAAGGTGTTTCACCACATTGGCCAAGCTGTTCTCGAACTCCTGACCTCAAATGATCCACCCGCCTTGGCCTCCCAAATTGCTGGGGTATCAAATGATTTAAAAGGTATTTGGGGGAAAAAGAGTGTGGTTAGATGTTTTTAAATTTTATTTGAATACCGTAAGTACTATATTTGACAGTTATTATATTTGATTTCAATATTTTAATAATTCAAATTGTAACTAACGGAGAATTAATGTTTGTCAATTAGAAAGGTATACGATTTTGCTGCACTTCTATTCTGAATTCTCAACAGTCTTATTTGAAAAGAAAAAAAAATTATGGAATAGGAAACCTTAGTTTGTTTTGGCTAATGGGCAATTGGTTATACTCTTCCTTATCCAGAGTGTGTTCATTCCTTTGGACCAACAGATCCTCAGCCTTTTGCTGGAAATCTTATGTCCAAGTTGAGAAAAATAAAAACTGGACTGAGAGGTGCAGAGGTGTGCCCCAGCATCCCCTCACTATAAGAGTGAGTGGCTGTGCTGTGATTTGCCCTGATGGACAGCTTAACTTTGCTGCACCTTGAATGCCAATTGCCAGTTCCCACACGTCCAATTATGCCTGGGAAACAGAGATGCTTCTCCATCTGGCACTCATTGAGTGTCTTTCTGGCAGAGACAGGAACAAAACTAAGAACAACATGAAGTGTTACTCTACCATCTCTCCTAGGTTCTGGGGCTATTCTGACAAACTCTAACCCTGCACAAATCACCCGTGAAATATAATATACACAGCTAGGGTCAGCCATCCAAGAACCCTATCCAACAGTTTAGCCAAATCCACTCAGTACCAACCATCACCACACACCACCTTTGCACAATGTAGTGTCTCTTCTGATGATCTTACAGTTCTTCTGTTTTATATTGTTGTCATACATGGAATTTAAACTGAAAAATAGTGCATATAAACAATTGTGTTTGACTGTATTCATTGCCCAAGCAGAAGCCATTTTTCCGTTTTCCTGCCAAACCATCTCTATTTTGTGCTGAGAGTAGCTGGGTATCCCATCCCCAGTCCCAAGGAGTGAAGCCTGATTGGTCTGAGTCAGACATGTGTTACCATTCCCCATTGCCAGTGATTGGGCTAAGGATGGGCATGTGACCTGATAGGGGCCAATGAGGCAAAAGGGGAAGTCAGAGGCAGTGCTTTGGGGATGGGGACAAGCAAAGAACAATGACAACAAAAGCCAAATAAGAATAAAGAGACAAGCCAACATAAACAATTAAAGAAAAAAAATCATAAGAAAAACAAGATAGAGCTTTCAAAAGAAACACATGTTTTTCTTGCCCCACTTTCTTCTTGCTTGGGAGGGTGATAGATTTGATGTTTGGCACCCAGACAGGAATTTCTGTCTAAGGATGTCTGGAAGAATTGCACGGACAGAGCCTTAGATCCTTGAGAAAGGCATGTCTCCAAACTGCCAGTTGTGAGAGCTAATTCATCATCCACATCATTCAACTGTTAACTGTAGTTAAGCAATCTGACTGGTGAAAGTAAAAAATGCCCATTGCTATTAGATTCTGATGCTTTCCAAAGGGGCTGAGCTTGATCCTCATGCTGCCTTTGATTAAAAGGAAAACCAGTGAGGGCTGGAGGTCTTAACGATATTTCATCCCCCAAATGAGACTTTCTCTTCAGTGTAATGTGAAGGGTTGAGAGAGAATTGAAATGAAGATGGAAAATGAAATAAAATGTCTCCCATGTGACTCTATGTTGTTTAACGCTGTCTGGGTGTCACATAACGTCATGTTGCACAACACTAGTGAAGCAGGCACCCTTTGAAAAACATCGTTACAATATGTGCTATCCAAAATCAAGAATTTTATTCCTCTGAGGCTATGTTAAATACAGAGTGAAGCACAAGATTTTTCTGGGTATGAAATATTGAACGTGTGTGTTTGTGTAGATGTGCATGTTATGTACACAAAAATATCAGCCTATGAATTCTTCAGTCATTGTAGTTTCAAATATAAAAACAAGAAATCAATAGATGATTAATAATGACTGAACTGAATCAGGATGTTTTCAGAAATAACAGTAATTTTGGCAGTAGTTAATAACAAATGCCATTGTTGGCTCAAACTTTGAAACAATGCAATATTTTGATGATTAAAATTTTAACAGTTTGGGTATTTGGGGATTGATTATGGAGTGGCCAGATGCTGTCAGAGGGAAGCAAGACCTGGCTCAGGGCTTATGTTTACGTAATTTGCCTTATCAATTAATCTGGAGGCAGCTTTCTGGTTTCCCGTGTGGGTCTAGCTGCACTGTCAGCTCCTGCTGTGTCTCTCCTACTGTGCTTTAAATAGCATTTTCCAATTTTCAGTCTTTTGTCAAATATTCATTTTTTGTTTGTTTTTTTGAGACTGAGTCTTGCTTTGTTGCCCAGGCGTGATCTCACTGTAACCTCCACCTCCTGGGTTCAAGCGATTCTCCTGCCTGCCTCAGCCTCCCTAGTAGCTGGGATTATAGGTGCCTGTCACACCTGGCTAAATTTTTCTGTTTTTAGTAGAGAGAGGGTTTCATGATGTTGGCCAGGCTGGTCTTGAACTCCTGATCTCCAGTGATCCACCCACCTCGGCCTCCCAAAGTGCAGGGATTACAGGGGTGAGCCCCCATTCCCGTCCTCAAATATTCTTATAAAATTTCCTATAATTATCATAATGGTGGTACTATTATCTACCTAAGTAGATTACTTAATCTACTCAATTTAAAAGTCTTATCTCACTTAAATAAATATATTCGAAAAGGACATTCTAACAGGAAACTATACCAACATGATGAATGGAAAACCATTATCACTTGTCAAAAATCAAAGGTAATTATGGAAGTAAATGCAATAGATAAACATAAAATATCATTACCTAGATACCACTATGTGCTTCAGGTTTACTGCCTGAGTTCCGCTTTTCCTTGGGAGTGGTCAGAAAGGAAGATTCAGTAGTATCAGGAGGATTTTCAGATATATAAGCATCAAACAGAATTCTCGATGTAGCCAGCATTAGTCCAAACTGCAGCATTTTGTAAGCCCCCGCAGTTTCACATACCTTGATGAGAGTGAAACATTCCACCGGGGCTCGGGCCGTGAGAAACATCCTACTAACCTGACCGCAAGGCACAGGAACATCCTTTTCATACCTCGCCAGGCAAAGGCTCAAATGAAGGAATGTCCCTACCATATCCCGCTGGGCAAAGGTCCAAGGAATATCCTATCGCATCTCACAGGAGAAAGGGCCAAACCGCCTGATCATAGGGACATCTTATCAATATCCTGCTGGGCAGCAAACCATACTGCCCAGACCTCCCCCCGCCAAACCTATAAATGATGCCAGCCTGTAAGCAGCAGTGGGCTCTGGCATTAAGCTGGTCCCTCATCTCTGCAGGTCTAGTGCTGGACATAAAAATCTGCTTTGCTGTAGAGCTGCCAACTGTCTCTCTGTCTTTCTTTAGCCCTCACCTTCCCTTCAAAACCTAACAGCCAGAAGAACCCAAAGCTTGTGGAAAGGGAATCCCTTAGTCGCCATATAATTGAGTGTAATTTAAATGGCAGATTTTGTGTCATCTAGAATCATGTCCTAAGGTAACAATCTCCCCTGTTGTGGCTGACCAGGTTGGAAGTCCACCATGATAGGCAGCTGTAGACCCTACCCCCATCCCAAGGGATGGCTCATGATTAGCCTAATCCAATGGAGGTAATCCCATTCCCCTGTCAATGACTGGTTCAGGGATGGGGCAGGTAACCCAGTTTTACTCAAACAGATAGTAGGAAATACCTTTGCGGCAGGAAAATAGGGTCTGGAGGCAGGGAACATAAGGCCAATTTATACATCAGCTGTGACAGGAAATGTCATCTCCATAGGCTATAGGCTGAGTAAATGACTTTGTAACTTTACTTCACCCTCTTCATTTATTTAAGACGTACACCAAGTAACCAATGGAAACTTCTAGAGGGTATTTAACCCCCCAAAATTCTGTAATGGTGCCCTGAGCCCCTATGCTTGGGCCCACTCCCACACTGTGGAATGTACTTTCATTTTCAGTACATCTCTGCTTTTGTTGCTTCATTCTTTCCTTGCTTTGTTTGTGCGTTGTGTCTAATTCTTTGTTTAAGAAGCCAGGAACCTGGACACCCTCCATTGGTAACACCTTCTGTGCCTTCTGAGCAATATTTACCTCTTTGATAATAATTGTAATGTAAGAAAGCTCATCATTTGCCTCTGTCTTCCCATCATGTTTTAGAGGCTGTTCTGGGAGGGAGCATTGGAAAGATGACACTAATTTAAGACAATGACAAACCCGTTCTGAATATACCTCAGTCTTCTTAAGGAAATCATACATATCCTCATAGGTTTTTTTTTTTCAAGACAGAGTCTTGCTCTGTCACCCAGACTGGAGTACAGTGGCACAATCTCGGCTCACTGCAAGCTCCACCTCCCGGGTTCACCCTATTCTCCTGCCTCAGCCTCCCGAGTAGCTGGGACTACAGGCACCCACCGCCACGCTTGGCTAATTTTTTTTTTTTTTTTTTTGTATTTTTAGTAGAGACAGGGTTTCACCGTGTTAGCCAGGATGGTCTCAGTCTCCTGACCTCATGATCCGCCTGCCTCGGCCTCCCAAAGTGCTGGGATTACAGGTGTGAGCCACTGTGCCCGGCACACATATCCTCTGGTTTAAGGACCTGTTGGCTGAATCTTCTGTGCCTTGCCCCCGGAAACATTTCCAATTAATACACTTGTTTCCTGTTTATACTTGTGTGGACCCCAAATAGCAAAGACAGATCTCAGTCAATTTAGAAAGTTTATTTTGCCAAGGTTAAAGACACAGCCTCAGGAAGTCCTGAGACATGTGCCCAACGTGATCAGGGTTACAGTTTGCTTTTATACATTTTAGAGAGATGTGAGACATCAATCAATATGGATAAGATGTGCATTGGTTAGGTCCGTTAAGGCAGGACAACTCGAAGTGGGGGCTTCCAGGTTAGAAGTAGGTAAGAGACAAAAGGTTGCATTCTTTGGAGTGCTTGATCAGCCTTCCACTAAATACACAGTTTAGTCTGGCTCAGTGAATCTGCATTTTTACATAAACAATAGGGGAGAGGGAGCAATCAGATAGGCATTTGTGTCAGGAGAGTCACAGAGGGATGACTTTGAATAGAATGAGAGGCAGGTTGGCCCTAAGCAGTTCCCAGGATGACTTTTCCTTTTAGTTTGTGATTTAGGGGTCCCAAGACTTACTTTCATTTCACACCTGCTTATGCCAGCATTATTCACTGGGTTTAACTTAGTTCATCCTGTGTTCTCCACTGACACAATCTTACAAAAATCTGAGAAAGTGTGGACTTCTATGAGTGAGAATATTTTTGGAGAAGACTCTGATAAAACACAACTATGACACAACAAACTCAACAAAAATATTCTTCAGGATATTGCACCTGTCTGGGTTTGATCAGAAAAACGGAGCCACCACAGTTGTTACAGGTGCAATTATTAGAAGTTTAATGGGCATAATATTGGAATTAGATGGTAGATGGAACTGGGAGAAGGAAGGTCTAGGAAGCGGCAGCAGGAAGATCAGAGGAAATGCAACTAAGCACTTGCCTAAAGCAATGGAAAAGCCAGGGCTCACAAAGAAGTCTGATATGCTGCTTTGAGCTTATGGAGAACTGTGTGAAGCCAACACATTTACCTGCGTGGCCTGCCAGTGACAATAGCTTTCACCTCATTTTTGTCTTACACATCTCAATGTATTTCCTCTCATTGGGAGAGAGTTTTGGAAAGAGTTCCTAGGCTTAAGAGGAAGTAGTAGTAGGCTGGTTGTGGTGGCTCACACCTGTAATCCCAGCACTTTGGGAGGCTGAGGTGGATGGATCACTTGAGACCAGGAGTTTGAGAACAGCCTGGCCAATAGAGCAAAACCCTGTATCTACTAAAAATACAAAAATTAGCTGGACATGGTGGGGCACGCCTGTAGTCCCAGATGTTTGGGAGGCTGAGGCATGAGAATCACTTGAACCTGGGAGATGCAGATTGCAGTGAGCCTGGATTGTGCCTCTGCACTCCAGCCTGGGAGACACAGCAAGACTCAGTCTCAAAAAAAGAGGAAGTAGTGGGGTGGCTAAGTTAGCAAAAAATAATCCAACACAGATTTACATCTATCAAAGAAAGAGAAAAAAATAAGTTTGCAACCATCTTTCATTCATTCATTTATTCAAAATAATAATACTCTTGTATTATACACCAATCACCATCTTGTACCTGGAATGACAGTTGCTATTGACTGAATTGTTTCATCCTAAAATTCATATGGTCAAACCCTAACTCTGCATGTGATGGGGTCTTTCCAAGCTGAATAAGTTTAGATGAGGTTGTGAGGGTCAGGTCTCTATGATGAGATGAGTGTCCTCATAAAAAAGACACTAGATACACATGGATATATAGTAGACATTGGAGATATATAATCGACATTGGAGACTACCAAAGGTGGAAGGGTGTGCAGGGGGTGAGGGTTGAAAAATCACCTACTGGGTACAGTGTTCACTGTTCAAGTGATGGGGAGAAGCCCAGATTCCACCACCGTGCAATGTATGCACACAAGAAATCTGCACTTGTAGCCCCTAAATCTATGAAAATTTAAAAAGCATATAAAAAGACATGGGAAAGCTTGCTCTCACTCTGTCTCACGTCCATGTGAGGACACATCAAGAAGGCTGCCATCTGCAATCCAGGAAGAGAGCCCTCACCAACACCCAACCATGCTGGCACCTTGATATTGGACTTCCCAGCCTTCAGAACTGTGAGACCACAAATTTCTGTTGTTTACACTACTCAGTTCATGGTGTTTTGTTATGGCAGCCCAAGCAGAATAAGATAGCCATGAATAGAGGAGACATGGTCCATGTTTATTATTGTTTTTATAATTATTTGATGATGACAATGGTGATGATGATGTTTCCCTTTCATCATTGTACCTGTAAAGGCTTACTGGAAAGTTTTATTTCCCTTGGAAAGTAAATTTCACAACCCTTGAATAGTTGTTTGCTGTTCAGAAAACCTATTTAGGAAGTTTTAAATGCAAAATTTATGTCTGATCCCAAGCTAGATAGGGGACTGGAAGAGGTGAGATAATTAAGAGAAGAAAAAGCAGGTGGAGGGGAAAAGAAAGAGGAGGAAGAGGAAGATGGGAAAGATAAGATAAACAAAAAAACATACATTTTTGTTTATTGTTTCTCATTTTTCCAAGAAATTAGATTTTTGTGGCATCAATTCCCCTCTAAATTCAGGAAAACCTTACCAAGATAAGAGATGCATGGTTGTTAGGCCAGGTGCAGCAGCTCATGCCTGTAATCCCCGCACTTCAGGAGACTGAGGCAGGAGGATCACCTCAGGTCAAGAGCTCAAGACTAGCCCAGGCAACATAGTGAAACCCCGTCTATACTAAAAATACAAAAATTGGCTGGGTGCAGTGGCTCACGCCTGTAATCCCAGCACTTTGGGCGGCCAAGGCGGGCAGATCATGAGGTCAGGACATTGAGACCATCCTGGCTAAGACGATGAAACCCCGTCTCTACTAAAAATACAAAAAATTAACCAGGCATGGTAGCAGGCACCTGTAGTCCCAGTTACTAGGGAGGCTGAGGCAGGAGAATGACGTGAACCCGGGAGATGGAGCTTGCAGTGAGCTGCGATCGCGCCACTGCACTCCAGCCTGGGCAACAGAGTGAGGCTCCGTCTAAAATAAATAAATAAAAAATAAAAATAAAAAACAAATTAGCTGGGTGTGGTGGCAGGAACCTGTGATTCCAGCTACTCAGGAGGCTGAGGCAGGAGAATTGCTTGAGCCCAGGAGGTGGAGGTTGTAGTGAGCCGAGATCACACCATTGCACTCCAGCCTGGGTGACAAGAGTGAAATTCCGCCTCAAAAAAAAAAAAAAAAAAAGATGTGAATGGTGGTTAGTGACAATTTCAGTGTTTATGAGCTGAGGGGGATGAAATTTTCTGCTACCACCTGATGTTCATGTATTTTCTACTTCTTTATAGCATCAGTGTCCACTGGCAATGAGCTAGGCACATTGAGGCAGCCCAGGTTCTAGGCTTGAATGGTTATTGATGAAGACTGCATGCCCTGAGTTTTAGTTCTAGTTTCCAGAACTCCCTTCCAATGAGAGGAAACAAATAAGGTGTCTAAGACAGAAATAAAGCAAAATTCATTATCCCTGGAAGGCCATGCAGGTAGATGTGTCTGTCCCACAGAGCTTTCCACAAGCCTGAAGCAGAGGATCACAGGTCTCTGAGCTGCCCTCTTCAGCTGCTTCTGGCTGAAGTCATCAGGGGTGGGTGTGTGCTCTCATCTATATCTTCGCATCAGAGGATACTGATTTTCCCACTTCTTTCAAGGAAAAAGGTAGTAACCAGACTTAGGCAATCCTTCATGTAGTAAGGAGAAAGAAATGGAACACAATTCTCCGTCAGGAATTCTGGCTTTACTCTGATAATTTTACAATTTCACATTAGTGACTTCTGCAGCAAATGCATGTATTTATGTTCAGATTAAACTGATACAGGGGAGACGATGACTAGAGCCAGCATTTCCTGAGCTGTAAATGGAGGATATGCCATAATGAATTTCAGGTTCCATGAAGCTTTTGCGTAAATAAATTCATGACACTAAGAATTGGGAAATAAACATTTTAGAGAACAATCACATTCTAAATGAGAATTGCTAAGAGCAGGAGGCCCCTGTCATTTACTGGATTAGTTATGGAACTGTACATGAGCCCTGCAATATTTGTTCTGCTGCTGTGGTGTGACTGGTGAAATGAAAAGATGCGTCCGGGGATTGCTCAGTAAATGTTCCTCTTCTTTCTGCCATTGTTTTTATAGCTCTGGGAGGAATCTGCCACTCAGAGTTAGAAATTAATATCATACTTGTATGAGAAACAAAAGTGAAGATATGAGATGGAGACGTTTTGGCCTCAGAACAATAACTCCATTGATTGAGTTAAATGTGTTTAACTCAGGCAGAAAGACGTGCTACCTGTGTGACACCATCATAGCTCCCAGCAGCCAACAGGAACACGTGCAGCCGCTAAGCTGGAGGGAGAATGCCTGGTAAACCAGATGTCCCTAGCTCTCGAGTCTGTGTGTTTTAAATGTCTTGGAATTATTTGTGGATATTGACAGACTGAAATTCATAGATCTCCAGCTCACAGATAGCGTGGGATATTTCCAAATTCCCCAAGTTAATTTATAGCTGAAAATGGAATTTCAGTCTCTTACTCTGTATGGCTGGAAAACTATTTAGTGAATCCATATGTGTTCCTGGGGGGCATTTTGAGGACATTTGCTGAGATTGACAAATATTTCCAGTATTGTGTCTCTCCATACCCACAACAGCATTAAGTGGAGGCGTCTGGGATTGAGCCGTCACACATCTCTCTAACCACATTTGCTCAAATGTGATGGGCCAAGGCCTTCAGACATGACCAGATAAGTACAGGTTGAATTTAAATCAGTACTTTTCCTAAGAGAGATGAAGAGAAAAATGCACACAGGTAATTGACTCAACTAACATACTATGAATCTAGGAGGAACAAACAATAGAAATTGGGACTTTTAATGTTTTATTTTAAAGCAGAAAACAGGTCATGTGGATTACACTCAAAACACAGAGAGGGCCCCTCCTTCCCGTCATCAGGGCAGCCACACCCTCTCCCCTCCAGGCACCAGGCTCTTCCTGTGTTCTCTAATGTCCAGTAGGGCAGGACTCTTGAACCCCATCTACACAGAAGCAGGGGCTTGGGATTCATTGTTTGTTTTTTGCTTCTAAGAAAAGAGTACATTCAGGGTATATGGAAAAGTAAAATAGATAATATTTTTTTCTGAGTAGCATAATACGTGCTCTCATGATCTTTGGGGCTGAAAAGAAAGGTACCAGCCTGCTGTCTCTCCTGCTGTGGCAGAACCTGCAACCTCCGGTTGAGAAGTCCGAGTCTTTGGATAAAGGGGCTTCTTTCAGCCTGAGTTCCTGAGACAGAACAATGGGAAACAGATCCTGTGACCTCTCACATTGTGACAATGCCAAATCAACTGTGTCGTTTTAAGTCTTGGAAAATTTGGGGTTGTCACCTTAGCAAAATCCAGCCTTTTCGGAACAGCCCCAAATCTGAAGTTTCCTATAAACAAAAGTGAAGCAATGTTAGGTCCCTACTGTATAAAGTTACTGGGAGAATCATACACACCACCACATTGGAAATCATCATCATAAAATCTTGCAATTGTGATAAATTTGTATCTTGTTTAATTTATTATCATTAGGAAAGGCAGAAAAAGAACATTGTGTATTCTGAAAATGCCGGGTCATCCTGGGTCACTGGAGCAGGCTGCACGGGGAGGAAGGATGGGTGATGTGGCTGGTGGTGGTAGCCTGCCTATGGAGGGCCACTGGGCTCCAGCTAAGCTATTGGCCTTTATTCAGTGGATCCTTGGAGCTATAAAGCATTTTCAAGTGTTGAAGCAAACTAAACATGGCCTGAGAAAGACTCCGTACTTCTATAATTAAGTCCTTGTGGATGAACTGCAACCTGACTTAATAGGTAGACAGGACTGAAAACCTAACTGAGCAGTATGCGCCTTTAACAATCGCTGAGTCTTGGTCAATCCCAGAGGCCATACTTCAACCAGTCATATACTGCTGAGTGTTCAAACTGTGTTCAAATAAGGCAAACGTCGAGCTGTTACCAATCCAGCTGTTTGGTACCTCACTTCCAATTTCTGTATATCACTTTACTATTTTGGTCTATAAATTTGTTCTCATCACGAGGCATGCTTGGAGGCACCTCTCTGAATGTGCTGTGATTCTGGGGGCTGCCCAATTCACACATCGTTTATTGCTCAAACTCCTTTAAATTTAATGTGGCTGAAGTTTTTCTTTTAACACAAGTAATGAGTGACACATGTTGGTGATTGGATAGACATCCATTAAGACTGGTAGAATGGAATGAAGTAGAGCCTGGAAACAGGAAATTGTGCTACCATTTCTCTAGCCAGGCTGAGTGGGCAGGAATGTCTGTGGACACCGTATTGCTGGCCCAGTGACTGGAAGCTCAGGATGTCCCAGAGGCTCTGGCGTCTCCCAACTGCACCAGCCAATGCAGCCAGCACTCTTGTCACTGTGCATACCACACACCAGTTTGGACACACCTATGAACACCGTCTTCTATGATTTGTTTTCTCAATTATTTTGTGATTACATCTTTCCTTTAATTTTTTGTACATTTATGCAGAAAATGTATATAGGTTGAACTTTATGAATTCTGCACACCCAGGTAGAAATCCAGAACATTAACTGAGTCCTACGTAAACTTACAAAAATGGTCCAAGGTATAAAGCCACAAAACTTATGAGATACCGTTACGGGGCACTTGTTTCTTCCCAAGGGACTCACTGGGAGCTACCAGTGGTCTCAATCTCATTCACTGTCTGAGTCTGTTTGGGCTAAGTCTCATACCACATACCAGGCGGCTGAGACCACAGAAATATATTCTCCGATGTCTGTAGGCTGGAATGTCCAACATGAAGGAGCCAGCAGATTCGGTGTCCAGCCTCATAAATCGCCTGCTGTCTTCTCCCTGTAACCTCACAGGGCAGAAGGGGCCTCTCTGGGGCCTCTTTCATAAGACCACTCATCCATTCATAAGGGCTCCACTCCCATGACTTAATCACCTCTTAAAGGCTCTATCCCCAAATACCACCACCTTGGGAATGAGGGTTTCAAAACAGGAATTTGAGGGGGACACAGACATCCAGACCCTAGCACTCACCTTTCTCCTATTTGCACATCCCATCGACCTTTCAATCCCTGTTGATGGTTAGGAATAGGAAAATCACTGGGGACGACCTCCCCAGACGGTGTTTGATTAGGTGACTAAGTGAGGAATGGGGCAATGTACCTACACCTGAGACGCTCCATGGGCACAACAGGTGGGTGATCTCTGGCCTTCTCTCTGCCAAAGACGATGTTGATCCCTTTCCCTACATCCTACACGTGATCTAAAAGGTAACAAGGACTAGATGGTGATATTGGCAAGAATAACATTCTTGATTGAGCACTTAACATGGGCCAGGAACTCTTCTTAGAGCCTTGCATTTATTAAATCATTTTAACTTCACAAGAGCCCTGAGACACAGGAACTATTAATATCCCCAGTATACTAACGAGGAAGCAAGGAGAAGTCAAATGAGTCCCCAGTTCACGTGGCCAACAGGCAGTAGGGCAGGACTTTTGAACCTTGTCTACACAGCAGCAACCCAGTAGGACAGCCCTGTCTACACAGCAACAGTCCAGTAGGGCAGGACTCTTGAGTCCATTCTACACCACAGCAGACTGTAGGGCAGCCCTGTCTACACAGCAGCAGTCCAGTAGGGCAGGACTCTTGAACCTCTACACAGCAGCAGGCTCATGGCCTTACGTGCTCTCTACTGTATTCCATGAAAGACAGTGGGATATGGGCTTCAAGTCACACTTGCTGGAGTCAGACTGCCTGGGTCAACGTCTGGTCTGTCTTTACAGCTTATTGCCCGTGTGACTTTGGGAAAGGCTTTTTAAGTGTTTATCTTAATTTCCATACTTGTAAAATAAAGCATCAGTGAGTTGAATTGTTAGGACAATACACAGTACAGAGTAATAACTTTGAAAGTGTCATTATTATCATCATTTTACTTTTCTGTCTTTCAGTTGCTACACTGAGTTTTTCCAAGGTGGTCGCTTTCTCAGATAGGAATTCCTGATGCTTTTCTGTAAAATTGTACCCCCAGTCACCAAGTGCTCTCTTCCTCTTCCTGGCCTTACTGTTATCAGTTGCACTTACAGTCATCTGATACACTATGTATTTAACTTACATACTTGTTTATTGTCGGTCTTCCCCCATTAAAATATAAACCCCATGAGTGGAGGCTTTCATCTACCTTTATATCCCATGCTATATATCCCAGCCCTAGGCAGTACCAGACAAATAGGTGCTCAGAGAAGAGCTAGTATCTTTTTAATCAATGTGATTAACTGTCCACTTCAGGGCAGACAACCCCTCAATGCTGAGAAGGAATGAGGTTTTTGAAGGAGCCTTGGCCTTCCCAAGAAATCCATTCTCCCTCTTGGAAAAGCTCCCTGGTGGGCCATTACACACCACTTTATTACATCCAGCCACCTGCAAGATGACCATTTTATCACCACCTATTCTTCATGTTGTCTGCTTTTTAGAAGTGCTGTATTAAAATGTCGCCCACATCCCCATCTGCAGCAGAATCTCTCCTTGTTAGGTACTGCGTGATCATGGTCAATGCAGGCGATAACGTAAAAAATGTTGGCCTAGGAGATTTCTGGACAACTAGTTAGTGGTTCAAAACACTAGAGAAATAAACTGTATGCCCATTAAAGACTCAGTGAAAAGGCTTGACAAACACAATGAGAATGATGGCTGAGAAATGACTGGGAAGTGTGCACCACCATGCTTTATACCCAACTGTGGAATGGGGAGGCTGTGGCTGCGCCTGTCAATCAGCCAATGCTGTCAAAGGCTGGATGAGGGGTGACCTCCCCTCCCTCATGGGGAGCTGCCATGGAGGTCGCCTATGAGAACCCAGAAGTATCTTGTCCTACACAAAGGTTTATCTTACTGCAGCGGGGAGTAGCTGGTCTCTCAGTCTCTGTCCCTGGAGCAGAATACAATCTTGTCAATCTTGTCTTGCTTCTGTTTCTGCTTCATTGTCAAATTAGCCCAGTTTCCACATTAGTAAAATAAAGATAACAGTAGCATCTGCCATTATTCACTTCCACAATTAACCATCTTAACGCCTGGTGCTTAGATTCGGGGGTCTGGTTTATAATGAGGTGTTGAACAAGCCTAGTCTATTATTATTATGATTTATTTCTAGCCACCCTCTTTGTTGACCATTTCTTCCATCTGCTCTGGTTCTGATCCTTCCTAGGTTTGGGGGTCTCACAAATACCTTATAACCTCAAGTCCACCTGGTGTTGGACCTTAGCTCTGTACCACTGACTGGCCCAGGGGTTCCAAAGGAGAGCGTATTAGTCCATTTTCACATTGCTATGAAGAAATACCCAAGACTGAGTAATTTATAAAGGAAAGAGGTTTAATTGACTCACAGTTCTGCATGGCTGGGGAGGCCTTAGGAAACTTATACTCATGGCTGAGAGGCAGGCACCTTCTTCATAGGGTAGCAGGATGGAGTGAGGGCAAGCAGAGGAAATGCCAGATGCTCATAAAACCGTCAGATACCATGAGAACTCACTATCATGAGAACAGTATGAGGGAAACTGCCCCCATGATCCCATTATCTCCACCTGGTCTCGCCCTTGACATGTGGGGATTATGGGGATTACAATTCAGGATGAGATTTTGGGTGGGAACACAGCCAAACCATATCAGAGAGGGTATATGCCTGTCCCACCTAGATCCAGTGTGCACACCTGTTCTCATAGCTGTGGCTCCAGGGATGAGGGCACAAGGATGGAGAAAGGAGGTTCCTTCCAGGTTGGTGAGTTGGGCAGCCTGTTTAGGAGACTTGATGAGGAGCAGAAGGTGTGCATTCCTCAGCTCTCTGTTCTTTAGTATCATGAGACAGTATTTGAACACCAGGACTTGCTCCTTTGTTCTTAACACCTGAAGAGCAATGGCTTCATGTCATTACGTGCTCAGAATCTCAGTCCTCAGAGGCCCCGAGACCCTGTGTGCCTGGCCCACCTTCCTCCATGACCTTCTCTTCACCCTCCCATTCCCCACAAACCACACGGCCATGTGCCAGTTCTATGACCCAGGCTGGTTCCTACTTCTGGGTGTTTCCATTTGAGCCATTCCCTTTCCATAGAACCCTTTTCTTGTGGGCTTATTCAGGTCATTCTCAATAGTTCTAGTCCTTCTCACACACCAACCTGTTTCATATCCTTCAAAGCATTCTTCATTGTCAAATATTATCTTATGCATTTACTTTTCACCAATTTACTGTATTACTTTTCTCACTAGACGATAAGCACCATGAAACAGGGGGGTGTTGCTGCTGTCACCCACAATGTACCCACAAGGCGTACATAGAGGGGCTCTCGTTTTTTAAAACATTGAATGAATAAGCTGGCGTCTCTGTCTTTTCTTAGCTAAGATTCCTATTCCTCCTTTCCCTTTACTTGCTCCAAAAGTGAGGTCAGATTTAAATGCACTGTGATCTGATCTCTCTGCGAGTCAAGGTATGATACCAGCCAGGTATTTTCTCCTCTCCATTTCCACTTTCCATCAACCACCCAACCCTGAAACTGAAATGTGACTGGTCTTGGCAGTCAGTTGTGTGTTTTAGATAAATATGTGTGGGCGGATCATTGCAACACTATGAATTTCCGATAAGCCAGGATTTCAGCCACCAGAGAAGTCAAATGGATGGATTGGTTGTGAATGTCCCTGGAAGGCCGGCCCTGAGACTGGGTGAGCGGCCCTGTTCTGTGCTGTGCAGAATCCTGACCACACACAGCACAGAGGCCTGGGCAGGGGAGTCACTGCCCCCGAAAGCATGTGTTCTTGAAAGGTGCAATGACCTCCCTAGCACAGGACCCAGTGATTGTTGTCTCCCGGTAAATATCTGCTAAATGAATAAATGAGTAGACTAATGTGTGGATGAAATCTACTTCTCTGATGGTGAAAGACTCATCAAATCAACACACCCTGCTCAGGAGTGGAAGTGGGTCCATTGCAAAACATTTTGTGCTCCACCACGTGGAGCAATGCCACCTAGATTTCTATGCCTTGCCATTTAGCTCCAAGGGTTCAGTAGCCGACAGGCCCCACCTGCTAAGGTGGTCCAGATCTGCCTCTCTTGTTGAGCTGAGGCCACACTCCTCCCGGGCAGCCAGTTGATGATGGAGCAAAGCACTGCAGAGATATTGGGGTCTGACCCATTCCATCTAATGCAGCACTCCTCTAATGGGCAACCCCCTCCCCACGACTGGAGCCCCATCTGTGCTGGCTTGGGCTTTGTCAGATCCCTTTCCCAAATCCTCCCTGTCCAGCCCCACTTCCTCCCTCTTCTAACTTTCAGAGGTGTGATGGTTAATATTGAGTGTCAACTTGATTGGATTGAAGGATGCAAAGTATTATTCCTGGGCATGTCTGTGAGGGTGCTGCCAAA
This sequence comes from Pongo abelii, assembly GCF_028885655.2. Lineage (NCBI taxonomy): Eukaryota > Metazoa > Chordata > Mammalia > Primates > Hominidae > Pongo > Pongo abelii. The sequence continues at coordinate 126,574,031 of NC_071995.2, forward strand.
GAAGATTAATATTTGAGTCAGTGGACTGGGAAAGGCAGACCCACCCTCAATCTGGGTGGGCACCATCCAGTCAGCTGCCAGCACAGCTAGAGTAAAGCAGGCAGAAGAAGGTGGAAGTAACCTACTTGCTGAGTCTTTTGGTCTTCCTCTTTCTCCCATGCTGGAGGTTTCCTGCCCTCAAACATCAGACTCCAAGTTCTTCAGCTTTTGGACTCTTGGACTTAGGTGTGCCAGGGGCTCTGGGGCCTTCAGCCACAGACTGAAGGCTGTGCTGTCGGCTTCCCTCCTTTTAAGATTTGACTTCCTTGCTCCTCAGCTTAGATTCCTTGCTCCTCAGCTTGCAGACAGCATATTGTGGGACTTCACCTTGTAACTGTGTGAGTCAATACTCCTTAATAATCTCCCCTTCATATATACATCTATCCTATTAGTCCTGGCCCTTTAGAAAACCCTGACTAATACAATGAGTATTGCCTCCAGTAAACCGCCTGCACTCCTAACACTATTTCAGCATCTACTTCCCAGAGAGGCAAATTAAGGATGTTTTTCCCATGCATACATCAGAGATGCCAAACTGTTCAGTTAGTTTAGAAAGATTGAATTGTTTGACAACACATAAACACTGGAAGGCCTCAAGTAAAATATAGCTCTCCTATCTTTTCTTGTGAAGATGGGAGCTCTGGTAACTGGACTCCTCTTCCTACCTGGCAGCCAGCACAGTGGTGAGAAGTCCCCTCTGCAAGGGGTCTCTCCTCTCAGTCTCCCCCAGCCCCCACCCCTCACCGTTTATCAGAGGCATGGGGGGTGAACAGAAGTTACAGTCATTAGGATGTTTGTGCTGGATTATTTCCAGCACAAAATAATCCAGTGGGAAGTGGACCCACTTCCACTCCTGAGCAGGGCATGTTGATTTGATGAGTCTTTCATCCTCAAAGAAGTAGATGTCATCCACTTATTAGTCTACTTATTGATTCATTTAGCAGATATTTACAGGGAGAAGCATTCACCAGGTCCTGTGCCAGGGAGGTCATCACACCTTTCAAGAACGCACTCTTGGGGGGCAGTGATGCCCCTCTCCAGGCTTCTATGCTGTGTGTGGTCAGGGGTACAAGGGAAATTAAACGTTTTTTGAAAGCCATGGTCTTTATGGGTAAGCAGAAGAGAAACTAATAGGATCAGTTATTTCTAGTGAAGGGGAAGAGTCCATAGTTGTTTTGGAAAGTTTTTAAAATGCAAATACAATTATGGGTCTTAGGAAATTCCACAGCGTGCTTCATCTTACCACCTACCTAGCCCCCTGTTGGGCCTGGATGCTGTCCCCAGCCCCGTGAGATTACAGGGATCATTGCAAATTTCCTGAGCACTGGGGCCAGGTACAGATGGGGTGGTGGCTGCAAGGTCGGATCAAGGTCAATGCTGTGCCTTGCCTGCTCTTCTGACCCTGGCTGAATCCATGCAGTCTGCTTTAGGGAAATCGTTTCATTTGAACAAGATGTTGATAGTTGTATGATCCCAGAACAAGCTGGACGTGGCAGCTGTCTCCTTGGCCAGCCTCCGGCCGAGCTGCTGTGCCCTTTATCTCAACTTCACTGAGTCTCCTACATCTTGAAACTTGAAAAAATTTATTATTTAGCTGAATTCTTCATTTCATTCCATTTATGGATGAGCATTTAGGAGGGCAATAAAAGTAAAGTTGGGTAAAAATAAAAGCCCTTCTTTTGTTAATGAGAGACATCTGTTTATTCCTTTTTTCTTTTAATGTGCATTTGCTTAATAGGCAAGTTTTTATTTAAATATCAGTTGAGGCTCTCATGACTTTGAGAAATTTATCAGAGTCATGGCCATTTTTTTTTCTTGGTAGTTAAAGATGCATTGAGTAAGGCTGCTGGCATTTACTGAGATGAGGAAGACTGGGAGGGGGAGGAGCAGGTTTAGGAAAAAGGGGTGAAATAAAGGGCTTGAGAAGGCGTGTCCCTGTGCTAGGTGGAATAATGGTCCTCTGAAGATGCCCACGACTGAATCCCCAGAACCTGCGAATACCTTACTGTATGTGGAAAATGAGACTTTGCAGATTTGCTTAAGAAAAGGATTTTGCTATGGGAGACATGATCCTGGATGATCCATGGGCCACTGACATGGTTTTGATCTGTGTTGTCGCCCAAATCTCATGTCAAATTGTAAATCCCAGTGTTGGAGGTGGGGCCTGGCGGGAGGCAGATTTCCCTCTTGGTGCTATTCTCATGATCCTGAGAGAGTTCTCCTGAGATCTGATCATTTAAAAGTGCATGGCACCTCCCCCTCCTCGCCTCCCCCAGCCCCTGCCCCCGCCTCCGCCTCGCCTCCCCACCCCTTGCCTCCCCCCGCCTCACTTCCCCCGCTTCACCTCCTCCCAGCTTGCCTCAACCCCTCCCACCCCCCGCCCCCGCCTTGCCTCTCCCCACACCTGGCGTCTACCCACATCCCCCACTGCCCCCGCTTTGCCTCCCCACCCCCGACCGGACCCCACCCGACCCGCCTTGCCTCCTGCTCTTGCCACGTCAGATGTGCCTGTTTCCCCTGCACCTTCCGGCATGATTGAAAATTTCCTGAGGCCTCCCCAGAAGGCAAGCAGATGCCAGCATCATGCTTCTTGTACATCCTGTGGAAATGGGCGCCAATTAAGCCTCTTTTCTTTATAAATTACCCAGTCTCAGGTATTTGTTTATAGCAATGCAAAACTAATGCGACTCACACAGGGACCATGTGATCCCAAGGCTCCTTGTAAGAGCGGGCAGGAGGCTCAGTCAGAGAAGGTGATGCGAGGGCATGAACCAAGGAATGTGGTGCCTCTGGAAGCTGGGAGAGACACGCACATGGATTCTCCCCTAGAGCCTCCAGGTGAAACGCAGCCCTGCTTGTACCATAATCTAAGGACTTCTGACCTTTAGAACTATACGATAGTAAGGCCGGGAGCGGTGGCTCACGCCTGTAATCCCAACATTTTGGGAGGCCAAGGCGGGCAGATCACCTGAGGTCAGGAGTTCGAGACCAGCCTGGGCAACACGGTGAAACCCCATCTCTACTAAAAATACAAAAATTAGCCAGGCCTGGTGGCACATGCCTATAGTCCCAGCTACTTGGGAGGCTGAGGCAGGAGAATCTCTTGAACCCAGGAGGCAGAGGTTGCAGTGAACGGAGGTTGCACCAGTGCACTCCAGCCTGGGCGACAGAGAAAGACTCCATCTCAAAAAAATAAAAATAAATAAAAAAAAGAACTACACAATCATAAATTGTGTGTGTGTGTGTTTAGGCTGCCGGATTTATGGTGATTTATTACAGCAGCAACAGCAAATGAAAATGGTCTCTAAGCACATTGCTCCCTGAATGCTGCAGATCACATTCAATATTAAGAGATTTCATTGGCAGATGGGCCAGGAGTACAGCCATGAACAGCATTTTTATGGCATCAGGTAATAACAATAAAGCTAATCTTCATATGGTGCTTCTTACGTGGGGAAGATACTGTTAATATTGGCTCATTTAGTTTTCACAACAAACCTGTGAGGCAGGCGTTTGCACCATTCCCAGTGGCAAATGAAGAAACTGAGGCCCAGAGATGTAGAGCACATGTCTCCAGGTCGCCCAGCTGGCAGGAGAGAGAGATGGGATCTGACTCAGGCTGTCTGGCTCCAGATTCCAGGACCCTAACCACTGCCCTGAACTGCCTCTTCTGGAAGACTGTGTTTTGAATACAAAATTTGCACTCACAGAATCAAAAGTGACCTTTCATAGAATTTCACCAAGTGATTCTCACAGCGTATAATTTCTTAATTAGGGAAATTATATCCAAAAAAAAGCATATTGGGGACTTGCAAATACATACTCTGAATTTACAAGATTTAGCAAAGGCTATCCAAGTGGAGTAATTTACAACGACCTTTGAGAAATATTAGCAGAACCATATGCTTTTGTAGTTACTATTATTATTAACCTGTATATACATATAATATGCTATATCATTTTATTTATTTATTTTTTGAGACGGAGGCTCACTCTGTCGCCCAGGCTGGAGTGCAGTGGCATGATCTTAGCTCACTGCAACCTCTGCCTCCCGGGTTCAAGCAATTCTCATGCCTCAGCCTCCAAAGTAGCTTGGATTACAGGTGCACGCCACTATGCCTGGCTAATTTTTGTATTTTTTGGTAGAGACGGCATTTCGCCTTGTTGGTCAGGCTGGTCTTGAACTCCTGACCTCAAGTGATCCGCCCACCTCGGCCTCCCAAAGTGCTGGGATTACAGGTGTCAGCCACCGTGCCCTCGGCCATAATATGCTGTTTTTAAAAATGCTTTTATCTTAATTTCCTTTAAGTATCCTCAATCATCTTAATTTCTTGGCCCAGCAAACCCTTTTATCTTAGACATGACAAAGGTCCTGTTTATTCCAAATTAGATGAATTGTTCATGTTTTCTGCATAAGTAATGGACTCTAATGTAGCTTTATAGAACTTGCAAAATAGTTAATGACCATTGTTGGTTTAGAGTTTGATATAGAGACATGTGAACCACCTACAAATGACTTTGTAAACAGTTTAAATATATTTCACTGCACCTGAGTAAAAATTGCCCTTTTACTATTCTTATAATTGTTATTACAAAAGCTGTTTAAATTACTGTTTAATTGCATCTGAACTACTTAAATAATTTAAGGTAAAATTAGACTTTTAATGTGTGACTAAATCTCCTTAAGATCCTAACCTTCATCTTAACCCTCTCCCTTCTCCCCTTAGCAATTTCAGCACCTAACATAGAGGTAACCAGCAATAATGGTTGAGGATAAATCATGTTGTACTCTTGCTGGGTATTTTTTTCCATACAGATATAACTGCGTGTGCTATTTTGGAGCTTGTTTTTCATAGTACACACAGGATGCCTCAGTTTGCACCACTGTCTCCTTGCTAAGTGGTATCAGGAACTAAAGTGGCATTTTTATCAGTGGCTTAAAATTCCTCCTTATCAACTACCATTGCCAGCTCTGCCACTTTTGGGGAAGATGGTGTGGCAGGCTCTGTTTTCCTTCCCTACTTCTGTTCTTTATCCCAGAACTGAGGAGAAGGGGCATCTCTGGAGCATAAAGGAGGCTTGGAGGGTCCTTGCTCTGTGCAAAGCCCCTCCCAGCCAGCCAGCTTCCCTTTAGAGCCCTCCTGATTAATTACTCACTCATCTGTCTCCTCTCGCTGAAGTCACTACAGCTAAGCCAAGCTGTAGCAACGATTTGGATCTAATATTCAAAATTTAAGCGTAATTCCCCCTCCTAATGCCTAAAAGGGTTGCAGTTTGGCTCCAGTTCTTGAAAGTGGCCTTTCATAGAATCTCACCAAGTGGATTCTCACAGCAATAAGGTGCCATCTCTGCATTTGACTTCAGGGCGAGCTTATTTGCACTGAATAAGCAGAACAAGTTCAAGGAACAGAGGCTATTTCCTGGGCTTTGGGGTGGCCTGAGAGAGTAGGCACACATGCCACCTTCCCCAATTCACCTCTCTGTATATACGAAGGATAATAATTCCATCTTTAAATGTTCCAAGTAACTAAGCAAACTTGTTGGGAACATTCCTTCAAGCTTTAAGAGGGAAGTCGCATCCTATCAGATAGATCTTTATTTTGTACTTCAAAACCTAATGAAGAAGAATCCTTTCCTACTCACGCTTCCCCGATGTGGGGTGAGAATGAAGTCATGCTTTGGCAAATGTGGTCCCTGAGACCATCTGTCCCTTGGGCAGCGTCACATACCTGCCCAATTCCTCCTCCTCATAGAAGCATCTGGGTTAAATAAGTCTGCACAGACCAGCTGAGAATTCGGGATTGTTTCTTTCCGCTGAAGACTTAGAGATCTTTGCTTTTGTTCTTATTTTCTACGTTTTATTATGTCCTATTCGGTTCTCTTCAATTCAAAAAGTGTTTTAAAATAATCAGCCTCTATCCTGTGCCAGGCTTTGTGTTCTAGGGACACTGCATAGGGACAATTTAAGCCCAAGAGCAGCCCACAATGTGCTCACAGTCCAGGGAAGAGATGCCCATGTAGACAAGGAAGACCCACAAGCTTGCAGAGCCACACTATCTGGGATTGCCACTGGCTTTTCATTTTACTAGCATGAATTTCTCTGAAGTTGTTCTCTATTTATAGTACTTTCTCTTTGGAGCATCAATTGAGTAGGACTGAATGCCTAATAAATTAGCCAGCCTGGATGTGACAAGATTTTCTCAAATTACAGTAGGTCATCAGCCACCAGTGTCATTGCCATTGGCTTTTCCTTGACCAATCGTCATTGCTGATAATTAATTACAGCTCCTAAATCCAAGGTATCATTATAGAGATAATAAATAATAGAAAGCTTCTCTGTTGGATTCTCTATTTATTTTATTGTGAATTCCCCTCCCTTCCCTTCTCCCAGAGAGCTCTTGGAATGGATTGTATGCCAAATTCTAATTCTCATTCTTAGAACTTGCATACCTGTTTTTCTCTCCTACTCCAGAACAATTTTTTTTCTTTATATTGTCTATTATTCTAACACTAAAAGGAAATAATTCAGTTCATTGACCTTGGTATGGGCAGAATGTTAATTAACACTGGGAGAAATGCCAGAGTGCCTTCAGGTGCCATCCAAGAAACAATTGTTTTACTTTTAATTGCAAAGTTCTTCATAGAAAGTAAGGATAAGAAGTAGGTCCTCACTGTTGAATCAGACAGCTGAAAAAGGGCCAACTCTGGGGATTGGCTTTCTTAGCCAGCGCGTTCTGCTAAGTAAAAGCCTGGTTCTGAATTTTTTTTTTTTTTTTTTGAGACAGAGTCTCGCTCTGTTGCTCAGGCTGGAGTGCAGTGGCACGATCTTGGCCCACTGCAACCTCCGCCTCCTAGGTTCAAGCGATTCTCCTATCTCAGCCTCCTGAGTAGCTGGGATTACAGGCATGCGCCACCACATCCAGCTAATTTCTGTATTTTTAGTAGAGACAGGGTTTCACCATGTTAGCCAGTCTGGTCTTGAACTCCTGACCTCAAGTGATCCGCTTGCCTCAGCCTCCCAAAATGCTGCAATTACAGGCATGAGCCACCGTGCCCAGCCTGGTCCTGATTTTGTTGTGAATTGTGGTTTTGATGCAACAGGAACTCATAGGTAAAAATGGTTGTTCCCAAAAAAGGAACTGTTTTTGATCCTTGAAGAGAATTACTGAAATTACTGAATAAAATAAATCAAATAAAGTGTTTAAGGGAACACAATCGAGGTTTCTGGTTCTTACTCTGCAACAAAGATGAGAGACTGGGCTTGTTGCTCTTTGTTTCTCTGGACCTCATGTTCCCTTATCAGAAAAATGAGAGAATGGGTAAGTTCCAGGTGTCTCAAGCATTTGAGGGGAGATATGTATCCAGTGTTGTACTGATCAAAGCCAAACTCTCCCACAGTGAACCCTGGAAGACCATGCAAACTATATCTCCATCTTGGAGTTTCATGAGGTGTAATTAAAATATTAATGATCCTGAAAGAACTGCAAGAAAGAAACTTGTTTAAAAGTGCATGATTCTTCTTTCATTTCATTCATCTTTCATTTCATTCACTTCCTTCTCAAATATTTTATAGGAATATAAAAAAACGGATGGATATGAATGGACTACATGCCTAAACTATGGTAATTCAAGTCAACAACCCTATTGTATCACTTTGCTAGGGTTGCCATAACAAAGTACAATAAACTGAGCTGCATACACAACAGAAATGGATTCTCTCACCATTCTGCAGGCCAGAAGTTTGATATCAAGGTATTGGCAAGGCCATGATCCCTCTGAGGGCACTAGGGGGGTCTCTTTTCCAGTTCTCTCTTCCTGAAACCTGGTGAACTTTTGGCATTCTGTGGCTTGTAGCAGCAGCATAACTAGAATATTTACATGATGTTCTTTCTGTGTGTGTGTCTTTGTGTCCCAAAATTTCTCTTTTTCTTAGGACACCAGCCATCTTGGATTGGGGTTCCATACATCTGCAATGGCCCTAGGAGAGTCAAGATTTCAACCTATGGGTTTTGGCAGGGGACACAGTTCAACCTGTAACACAAGTGCTCAGCACGTTTTCTCAGGTGGCTTCTGTGTCCTGCCTTTCCACCCCCTTTCCCATCTCCCACTTATTTCCAGCCTCCAGCACCTCTACCATGGATGTTCTGCCTTCCAGTTGGTCTCCTGGCATGTCCTATCAGCTCCTTTAATCTAGTGGCCGTATTGCACCTCATAGGAGCTTTCTAAATTGCAGATCTGATCCTCTCCCATCTCCACCTGTGCTTTGGTCTCCCTCAGTCTTGTAACTCCTCCCTGGCTTCCCACTGTCCTTGGGATGAAAACTTCAAATCCTTAGCTGTGTGTGCTTCTGCAGGCTCATCTTTCACTGTGTTCTACCACCTGCCTCCAATGGTCCCGCCATTCTCCGAAGGCCTCTGTCATTTCTTTTTCACATGCTCTTCTACCTGGAACACTGACCTCTTCACCAGCCTCTGCCTGGCATCCTCCAGGCACTGACTGTTTCTCCTAGGGGAGCTGGGAACATGTCTGCTTTTTATCTGCCATATCTAAAGCTCCTGGCTTAATATGTGGCAGAAGGTAGGAGCCCAATAAATATTTGTTGAGTGAGTGAATGAAAGAATTAACGAATCACCCAAACTCTGTACTAGATTCCAGAGATAAAAGGAAGAATTGGATTTGATCACTTTCCATGAAAGACAGATGGGGAAGCAATGGTCATAATGTGTGTGCTGATAAACATGTGTTCAGAGTATGGTCACTAGTTGTAGTTCTAAAAATGGAGAGGCAATTGCCTGTGGGACAGAGAAAAAAGTGTGGGAAAGATTCCAATGAATGCTTCATTTGAGCTCAGCACAGAAGAAGAAGTCAATGGTAGAGTGGGCCATGTTTTTATTTGCCTGGCCAACATCCCTAACTAATTGTTCTGGGAATAACATTAAATCAGTTTTCCTGGGGGAACTTTTTCCCTCAATTCTTTGGTCCATTTGGTTCTGATGGTGCAAACTTATATGACTGTTTTCAGACTTGGCCACTAATTCGATGAGTATGTGGACACCAGGCTTACACCTGAGCTGTCCAGGACAGACCCTACCCCTTCCTCCTGAAAACAGCATGTGCCACAGCCCTGGTCTTCAGAGTCGAACATCCAAGTGGCTTAGTGAGTTGTTCAGGAATGGACACATAGCCCAGTTTTCGTTGAAGAGAATCAGGGCCACAATATCTTGAAGTGGCTCTTCTTGAGCTGCTGTTGTCTTTTATAAGAATGTTAAGAGGCAGAGAGACAAAGTGAACCAAGCCAGGAAAATTGACCATTAGATGTAGATCATCCACTCTTGTGAATTATAAAGTCATCGTCTTTAATTTTACATTCAATATTTAACTTTCCCAGTCACACATTGTTTTACTCCATCAACTTTACCCTTTGCCTAATGCCATGACCTTAACTTTATTTTTCTAAGAATTGCCTTTTGTACTCTACTGGAAAGTCAAAGCTTTATCTTAATTTTATGGCAAATGCTCCTTCAGATTTAAGAGTAATCCCAGATGATCAAGGGAAATTAATGAAGTCACATGCAAAGAGGACCGATTGCCACCCACTTGGATGACATGGGCCAAGTGTGAGATGAGCCGTCTTCCGGATGCAGACCCCAAGTATGAGATGCGCCATCTTCCAGATGCAGATCCCACCAGCTCTATCTGTTCTGTGATGTCACACATCGGGATATTTGCAAGCTTTCTCATGCAGGGATTGGCGAATGAGACAAGCAACCTGTTTGTGTGCATGGAATCTGCACTATTCACGTGGACCTTTAAGAATCTTATAAAGACAATCTCCAGCCTCACTCACTTTTCTGGTTTTTAGAAGCAGCAAGAAATAACACAAAAAATTTGATGGCATTTAGAAAATTGCAGTGGTGTGCTTCTCTCTACACCAAAGCTGCCTAAGTTTTATAATTCCACAACTCTTTTCTGCAACTCAATTTAGGTAGTTAACTCACTATCGGCTGCATGTTTTTCATGTTTTTTCCCCTAAATTTTCCGTGCAATAAATTAATGGCTCCATTTGTACAATTACAACTAGTGACATAAAGTTCTGGATGGGTCTCTATGTTCTGGACTCTTAATTTCTCGTCCATTGGAAATCTGTTCCTGGAAACAGTCCCGTTCGTTTCCGGAAAGTGTTTTCCATTTATAAAAATGCTCTGAATCGCCATCTGATACTGAGTCATGGGTATCTTAGGGAGAAAATCTGTCTGAACACATCGCTCCCTGGTTTCAGGGAGGTAAGGAGACAGGGGCACTGAGGTGAGGGCTGATTAGCATTGAGGTTGGATGGGTCCACTTGATTCCACAAGCAGAATCACCGGTTTTTGTCTCAGAGTGTGGATGTGTCTTGGATTTTTGCTTTGTCTCTTTAATCCTACACTCAGGAACTAAGCAGTGTTTCCTTGCCAGCTACTCTGTTACCTCCCATGATGCACCTGACTTCTGGTTTTCCAGCCAGGGTCTGAATGTGCCAGAGAATCCAGCTGGGTATCTTTACACACCAGAAGAGCCACTGGCCAGAATGGAAGAGGAAGAAAGTCACTTCTGCCTTAACAGCACATCGAAGCAAAATAAAAACAAACACCAGTCTGTAGAATGGCATGGCAGCAAAACAAGCCGAAGAGTTGGCAGATAATCTTTTTAAAACAATGTATGCCCACTTTGGGAGGCTGAGGCGGGCGGATCATGAGGTCAGGAGATCAAGACCATCCTGGCTAAAAATACAAAAAATTAGCCAGGCATGGTGGCGGGCGCCTGTATTCCCAGCTACTTGGGAGGCTGAGACAGGAGAATGGTGTGAACCCGGGAGGCAGAGCTTGCAGTGAGCCGAGATCACGCCACTGCACTCCAGCCTGGGCAACACAGCGAGACTCCATCTCAAACAAACAAACAAACAAACAAACAAACAAAAAACCGCATGCCACTAGGTAAAGAGGGTCACACCTGTAATCCTAGCACTTTGGGAGGCTGAGATAGGAGGATCACATCAGGTCAGGAGTTCAAGACCAGCCTGGGCAACATGGTGAAACTCCATCTCTACAAAAATTAAAAAATAAGAAAAAAATTAGCTGGACATGGTGGTGTGTGCTACACAGGAGGCAGAGGCTACTCAGGAGGCAGAGGCAGGAGGATCACTTGAGCCCAAGAGTTAGAGGCTGCAATAAACCATGATTGTGCCATTGCACTCTAGCCTGGGTGACAGAGCAAGACTGGGTGACACAGCAAGAACCTGTCTCAAAAAAAAAAAAAAAAGTGTATGCTTTCTTCACTGCTGAAAATGAGTGATTCTTTTATACATCCAAAGGTATGTTATCTTTAAACATCGCAACTTTATTTTAGCCGTTTTGTATGGTATCCTTCCAAGAAGAGTTCTGTATTTGCAATTTTGGTATCTGAAGCAGAGTACAGTGGATACACATGCACGTGTGTGAGAGTGTGTGTATGTTTGTGTGTGTGTGTGTGCGCGTGTGAGTGTGTGTGTGTCAGTGAGAGAGACACAGAGAGAATGTCATGGAGAGTCTGGGTTATATTTATTTTAATGTTTTTAAGCACAGTGTTGGTCTGTGGAGCCACTTCTCCAAACCTGTTTGTTGTCTTTTATATACTTCTTACTGAGAAGCTCTTCAAACACTTTTCATCTTTACATCTTTCCTTGGCCATTCTTTCCGTGATGAACCAGCTCTTTCCACTGCTCTTGGCATGTTCCTTTGGTAGGACCCATGCCGTTGAATTTGCTTCTTGTGCATTTCTTGCCTGGGAACACATAGAACATTATTTAAGAAGTTATTTAAGGAAGGATGAGAGCTTGTTTATCATGGTCACCCTATGTCCAGCACACAGGTTGCTGTGGTACATACCCATTCCATATTTGTTTCATGATAAACTGAAGCTAGTGCAAAGCAGGAGAAAAATTATTCGTGGAATCCATCAAGCTTCCCCTTGCCTAGGTTCACGAATATAAATGCATAGACTCAGTGGGTCTACCATGCCTTCTAAGGAGCTCTTAAAAGAACCCTCCTAATTGTCGGCAGTGTAATTTACAAATGCATTCCTGTGTGCCATAGATATCTATTTTGTTTGCTAAGGAATCCTCATCCATTTCTTCTGGGAAATTCTCCAGGCTTTTTCTGCTTCTAGACAGAACTTTGCTGACCAACCTTTGGAAAATCTCTAGTCCAGAGAGTCACTCAGGGTTTGCTGTGTGGCCACGAAGCTGAGAAACCCTGCAAGTCTTTTGACCACCCTAACTTCTCACAGATTTTGTTCTGCAGCATATTTTTGGTTCCTTTCCTCTTCATGAGACTTCATACATGGGCCTCATCTGCAGCTGTGTGCGTTCATTTATTTCCCTCTAAATCAATGGAGGCCACTTGCTATTTTGCTGATAATTGACTGACCTAGGTGTGGACACCTGAAGTATAGCTGAGAATCACGTGCTGATGTTTTTCCACCTTCTATGCTTCATTTCTTCCAGAAATAAAGGTTTCTCGCCATGAGAAGACAGTTGACAGGTTCTTTTGCCTACTTCTTTCAACGTATTAGAAAATTACACTTGCATGGGTCTAATTGTCCTGTAAAAAATTCAGCCCAGGAATCTACACAGAATACAGTGACAAAACACAATAACAGTGTGCATTGCTCAGAGAAAGCTCTTTTTCAAATATTTGTGTCTAATGAAATGCTAATGATTTTCTCAATTTCATTTTTCACATTTTCAAAAATCTTAAAGACACCCAAAAGAACCCACATTATTTGCCTTTAGAATGTAGTCATCATCTTCATAGCTTTCACTTGAAAAGGAGTTCAATTTCATGTGTGTCTGAACACCTTAGTTCCCCAAAAGAATGCTACTTCATTTATATCCCATAGGATATTCACCTGAAACATTTGAAACTATTAAGTTGGGGCTGGGTGTGGAGGCTCGCACCTGTAATCCCAGCACTTTGGGAGGCTGAGGCAGACAGATCACTTGAGACAAGGAGTTTAAGACCAGTCTGGCCAACATAGTGAAACTCTGTCTCTACTAAAAATACAAAAATTAGCCGGGCGTGGTGGTGCATACCTGTAATCCCAGCTTCTTGGGAGGCTGAGGATCACTTGAACTCAGGAGGTGGGGGTTACAGTGAGCTGGGATTGCACCACTGCACTGCAACCTGGGCAACAGAGTGAGACTCTGTCAAAAAAAAAAATAATAATAAGTTGGTGCAAAAGTAATTGCATTTTTTGCCTTTGAAACTGATGGTACAAACCACAGTTGTTTTTGCACCAACCTAATATAAAACCCTCCCTAGGACTTGGGTTTTTTTATTTTTGTAAAAAAATTATTTAAAAAAAAACTCCTGATAAATTCTAATTTTCAAAACTGACATTTATTAAATATCTCAAGTATGATTTTACACTGCAGTGTGGATTATGCATAAGCTTCATGTTTGATTCATTTTTCTTTAAGATTAAAGGTGGTAGATGACACTTATGGGAGGGTGTTGTTTAAAATATCTTCTCCTTGCAGCTCTTCAATGTAGATTGACATCTCTAAGAACTAAGAAAAACATAGAGTAAAAAAGGAATGAATATGCAGAGGCTGTTCACACACTTCATGGGATCAGAGACGGGGTAGACCTGCAGCTCTAAGGAGGTGCTGGGATGAGAGCTCAGGGGAAAAAAGAGACAAGGCTAGAAATAGTGGGCAACCTCAGGGGATCCTCAGATACTTCAAGGCTGCAGGCTAACCCTGTGAAAGATTAGGAAGGGAAATCATGGTTTTTATTTAGGGTACAAGAAAAATAAGAGAAATACTGTGATTGTTTATTGCCCGTGTTTTTATTATGGAATTACTCTTGCTGCTGTGTCCTACCTGATATAATTTTAGTCTGGTATAAGAACATGTAGTCATGTGTGGGCGCATAGTATCTACTGTGGGCTGGAGAAATATGGAATACAGCAGGGCAGCAGAGAGAGGACATGGGATTTCTGCTTTTATATCTGTTGTTGTTTTGGGTCCTGATTTAGCCATTTCTAGCTGTGTGACCAATGGCAAGTTGTTAGAGGTCAGCTTGCACACCTAGAAATGAAATCACAATAACTGCAAACCTCAGGAACCTTACAGGAAAGTCATGGGAATCCAATGAGTTAGTAGATAAAAGCAGTAGTAGTTCATAATAGTAATACTAATAGTTAACAAAAATTAAAGTGTTATATCAGTGTAAGGGAGTACTGTTACTGAGATTAGATCTGACTTTTCCCAAGGCTCATCTTTGGATCCTATAACTCCTAGAAAATATTAAATAAATATTGAATTAATAAATTTAAATATGTATAGGTATGTGTAGAGAGAGAGAGAGAGATAAATGGATCATCAGACATTCCTAGTCCTATGGAATACAGAAATGTCCATCGTGTATGTGTGTGTATACTGTAATAAAATCCCCAGTGTTGCGAGCATAATGGAATACAGTTAGCCTAGTAGTTTCCTTTCTAGAGTACAGTGTAAATTCTTTATTTTTCTTCTTCCCTCAAACCTTCAAAATCTATACCCATCTCATCAGTTTCTGAATATACAGAACACTCCCATTAAGCAGTTGGTTGTGTTATGATTTGTAACATTTTAGGTATTTATCATAAAAACCATCTTTTCAAAAATTAGAGTATACAGTTGATAGTGGCAGGAGACAGACAAATTCCTAGACAGACAGGGGCAGATCCCCAGTGAAATCCAACCTTCAAGCCAAAGATAATTTAAAGCCTGAAAACTGAGCTTCCAGTTCCAGGTAGAGTCCACGACTGGAGTGAAAACTTTCTCTGTGCCTTTTAGCCTAGTGAATGGTGCCTTTTCTGGGCCACCCATGGACCAATCAGCACACACTCCCACATTCTGAGCCCATAAAAACCCTAACTCAGCCACACATTGGGCTATCTGCTTTTAGGCCCCCCTCACACAGAGGGCTACCTGCTCTCAGGTCCCCTTTCTGCCGAGAGCTTTCCTCCTGCTGCTCAATAAAATTCTTCTCCACCTGCTGCTCAATAAAATTCTTCTCTCACTCTCCAGTGTCTGCATACATCATTCCTCTTAGACGTGGGATAAGAATTAGGAACCCACTGAATGGTGGGTGTGAAAGGAGATGTAACAGTAACCCTCCCTCCTGCTCACTGAGCAAGAGGGGAGAAAAAGCTGCTGGGCACACATGCTGCCCTCCCTCATTTACCCACTGCTGTGGGTGGTGGCAACGAGCTGTAACATGAAGGAGCAGTAACACAAATGAGCGGTAACATGCCCCCCAATTTGTTGCTGCGGGTGGTGGGAAGGGGAGAGAATAGTAACAGTCCTTGGGGGGCTCAGACTTTGGGACTCGCCAGGCGAGAGCCCTAACACCCCTTGGGGCTCCACAGTTGCTGGCATCTCTGAGTTTTGGGGTGCTACCACGTTCCCCTCCTCCAGACTCCAGCACCAAGGTGGAGGCAGATCTCAGCACACCTGGCCCAGCCACGGGCTAAGCACTGAGCCACAGTGGGTGTGAAATTGAGGCTGGTAACAGTAGCCAAGCACAGCCCACCAGGCCGAGTGGGCAGAGCGAGCCCAGTAGCAAGCTCAAGAGCAGAGCAAAGCCCAGGAGAGGCGCACCAGCTGTGGAGATTTCCAGCTGGCAATGTGGCACTGAAAGAATCCTGTGTCATAGTCATTTTAAATAGTATTTAGGAATTGAAGTTCTTGAGGGTTTTGATATTAATAAAAATATATTTTTAAGAATATTCAGACAAATCCCAGGCCAAGACTGGGCATGGTGGCTCACGCCTATAATCCCAGCATTTTGGGAGGCCAAGGTAGGCAGATCACTTGGGTCCAGGTGTTCAAGACCAGCCTGGGCAACAGAGCAAGACCCCATCTCTTAAAAAAATTTTTTAATTAGCTGGTCATAGTATTACGTGCCTGTAGTCTTAGCTATTGGAGAGGCTGAGGTGTGAGGATTGCTTGAGCCCAGGAGGTCAAGGCTGTAGTGAGCCGTGATCACACCACTACACTCCAGTCTTGAGGAGTGAGGTCCTGCCTCAAAAATTAAAAAAAAAAAAAATCCCAGGCCACTAACTGGTACTCAAGAGTTATGTTTATTAAATTGCAACAGACGCACGGTGAAATGCATAATATTGGCTGGGATTCTCGGTGGTGGTGCACGGGGCAGGGATTCAGTGAGTGGAAAGGAGTCGGATCTGTTGTCTGAAGGGTGTGCAGGCCATGCCTTCCCTGGAAGCTGGAACCTCGACAGAGATCCCATTCTGGAAGCCACCTAGGAAAGGACATCCCTGTGCACGGAATGGAATGGAGCGAAGTTCAGCTTCTTTGTCATTGGACCCCTAAAGGAGCCTCTCACTGGGTCCTGGGCCCACCCACCAAGCATGGAAGAACATTAGCACTTCAACGTTGCATTGATAATACCCATTGTTAGTTCCAGTGTAAGAAATTAAGGTGCTTTTAGAAAAGAGTAAGGGTAAATAAGCCACAAGGAAAACAAAGCAGGAAACTCCATATGATTTTATATTTTTCTATTCTCAACTCAAAGCAGAGGCCCCTCAGAGATGAACACTAGGTACAGAACAAGACTCCTGTCAACCACACTTAGTTCAAGCTGAAGGAACCCGGCCTCTCTTTGCTAATGTGTTATTGAAGATTGGCATTGCTCATCATTATGGAAACAAAACTCCCAACACCATAATGTTAGTTCAAAGAAGGAAAACAGCAATCATTTGCCAACACTGTTGATTTGGAACCCATTGTTTAATTCCTCATGAATTAAAGCAAAAGACAATCAGAAAGGCAATTACCAGTAAGAACTAAAGGTATCGGCTTCATTTATTATAAAATATAATAAATTTAAACTTAATTTAAAAATCCAAATCCGGGTTAAGCTTTTGTTTTTCATTCCTCGAGAAATTTAAAGTTTTAATATAAATATCTTCTGCTGCAAACAAGACCCTAGAGTCACAGAATTTTCAGGCTTAAATCTGCCAGTGTTTCTCTGCACGTTTAGCTGAGAATATGAGGTAGGAAATGTATGCGATTTTATTCAATGGGTTCTGATTAGGTAATAAAGGGCAAAGGCCTGGGAAACTTTCACACTTCACTTCTCTGTGTTGGGATTAATTTAATTGTATCCACTTTCCTGCCCAGATAATAAGCTAAATTCCCAACTGCCCACTTGAAAAAAATATGTATATATCTGAGTGCATGTATGTATTATATATACAATTTAGTTTCTGAATATACAGAACACTCACATCAAGCAGTTGGTTGTGTTATGATTTGTAACATTTTTGGTATTTAGCATAAAAATCATCTTCTAAAAAAGAGTGTATAGTCATTGTAAATAATATTTGAGAATTGAAGTTCTTGAGGATTTTGATAAAATATATTTTTAAAAGAAGGAATATGTGTATTCCTTATCAATATAAAAAAATTTTATATATTATATAATATGTATTGTATTTATATATTGTATAAGTACAATGTATTTATGTATTATGTTATATAATTATATAATGTACTATGTAATATGTATTATATTTATTGTATTTATATTTTATATTGTATTTATATATTATATTGTATATTGTATTTATTGTATTTATATTTTATATTGTATTGTATTTATATATTGTATTTATATATTATAATTGTATTTATTATATGTATTGTATTTATATAATTTATATTTATATAGTATATATTGTATTTATATATTATATGTATATTATATACTATAATATGTATTGTAATATATATCATATTATATATAATAGACCTTATATATTTTACATATATCATATTATATATTTGTATATTATATATTATTATATATCATTATATATTATATATCATATATTGTATATATTTCATATAATATAATACAATATATAATATTGTATATAATAAAATCAATAGAGTAGTATATGTATTATAATATATTCTATATATTATATATAGTATATACTCTATTATATAGTAGTATAATATACTATAGTTGTATATATAATAGTATACTATATATAGTATATATTATAATACCTATACTACTGTATTGATTGTATTATATACAATATTATACATTGTATTATATTAAGTATATACTATGTAATATATAGTATATATACAATATATGTAATACACACACATAGTTATATATGTATGTATGTGTATACACACACACACACACACACACACACACACACAGAGTTTTCTTCTATTGCAAATTGAACCGGAAGGTTATTTGAAGCTCTTTGTTATCCCCAAGGGTCTCATCCCACCTCTCCTGCACTCCAGTGTAGAGCCACTTGCCTCCTTCCTGATTTAGTTCCAGAATCTAACTGGGTCCTGCTCCTTCCTTGCCTTTTATGATGTGTTATCATGATCTGGAACTTGGGGTCCAAGCTATGATAGCTACTTACTGCTCTTTTAACATTTATTATTTATTTGCTCCAACTCATACTGGCCACCAAATTAATTCTCCTCCATGTAGTAGACATCTTTTGGGTTTCTTCCTTGTTATTTCATTGCATAAATAATTAGATATTATGCAAATAGAAAGAATGAATGTGAAAAGATTGAGACATGCCATTTCTTTGAAAACCAAGTGAAAGGTGCCTCTACTGGTTCTGGGTGTATTCTATCCTGATTCCCTGATTCCCTTCCTCACCGCAGTGGGGCATGGGCTCTTACTTGGAGTTGAGTTCTGAGTCTCCCTCATCTTTATGTTTTTGTGTCTCCTGAGCAGAGATGACCACACACGTTTCGAAGTGCTCAATGGGTGCTGTTTAGTTGGAGGGACCTGGATATATCCACTCCCTGGGTGAGCCTCCCACTTTTGTAATTCTGTGCCAGATTCTCTGCAGCTTCCTGTGAAGCAGACTGATAGAATTCCCTTGCTTCTAGAGAATTTAGGACAAAAAGTTGCCTCAGAGCATGGTGGGGTCTGTTCCATTAATATACAGAAGGGGGCAAAGGAGGCTGCCTCTAGCATTTCATCATCTGGTTCCAGCTACCAATCCAGGGTATGCCTGAAATTATGGACAAACTATTAGGTTTTTGTGAATAAAATCTTACTGAGCGATCTGAATAGGGTGAAATCCGTAGGAAATTGTCTTCTCTGTCGTTTGAGGCCCCGTTAGCGTTTACTGTGGCTTGCTGGTATTTGAACAGACTTTCTCTCCCAGGGAATCCACCTGTGCAGGAGAGGTACCTCCTGCTTCTGAGGGACACAGCCTTACACGGGAGATGCAGACAAGGAGGTGAGCTTTCTTCCAGCTCCAACCCACGCGGTGTCTATGGAGGTCTTGTTTCTCCCCACTGCCCGTCAAACAGGCTCTGGCTGGGACTGGGTTTTATTCATTCCGGATAAAGTCTTTATTGTGTCCACAGCTTTCTGTTCCTTTGTATTCACATTTTAAAAATCTCATTTCTAACTGGGCGCGGTGGCTCACGCCTGTAATCCCAGCACTTTGGGAGGCCGAGATGGGTAGATCACGAGGTCAGGAGATCGAGACCATCCTGGCTAACACGGTGAAACCCCGTCTCTACTAAAAATACAAAAAAAATTAGCCGGGCGTGGTGACGCACTCCTAGTCCCAGCTACTCGGGAGGCTGAGGCAGGAGAATGGCGTGAACCCGGGAAGTGGAGCTTGCAGTGAGCCGAGATCGCGCCACTGCACTCCAGCCTGGGGGAAAGAGCGAGACTCCGTCTCAAAACAATAAATAAATAAAAAATAAAAATCTCATTTCTAATACCTGCGGAAGTCCGGACAAGAGAGGGAAGCAGTCTGCTTCCCGCAAACGTCTCCGCCTTGCTGCGTTCCTTCCAGCCATTCTCATCTGTTACTTTCTGTTTCCACCTTTACAGAGTCAGTCCTGGGAGGAGGGGGGGAATTAGGGCAAAAGGCAGAGTTCTACATGACTGGGCAGGTGTAGAGTCTGCCCTGGGGCATAGATGCTCAGTTATTGGTCCTTTCTTTCATGGGGTTTGGTGGTCTCCTCAGATCCTCCCAACCAGAGTCCCTCAACGCAGCTCCCATGGTGTGGACCCTGTTTCTCTGCCCACTCACTCTTTCCCTAAGCACCCAGGCTCCTCCCAGCCAGCCCCCCACAGACTCTATCTGTTGGATTCTCCTTCTTCCCCAGGAATTTATTCCCTGTAGAATCCTCGGTTGAGTCGTCCTAGGCTGGCCTGCTCTCAGGAGGTTCACATTTGATTCTCAGAACCCAGGGCTGTGGCCTCCACCATTGCACGTGTGCAGATCGCCCCCAATGCAGCCACCTCTCCCTCCACCCTCCCGCCAGGGAGGAGCCTCAAACACTGTTAAGTTTTTCCAAATAAGCGTTCGAGGCCCATCTTTGCTTTTCACAAACTCCACTTCGCACATATCAAAGTCTCTGAGTGGTTGTCTTACAATCCTTCTCTCCTGACCTGGGGTGAGGATGAGGTCCTCTCCATGCCTACCGACAAGGCACAGGGAAATAGAAACATCAACGACAACCTGACATAAGGAAGTCCTCTCCGTTGGCCTCTCCAATCTCAAAGCCTGTCTTGGAATCTGTGCGGGTGATGATTAACACTGCAGCTTTCTTCTCTCAGTCTCTTGGCATGTCTGGGAGAGATGGTCTAGTGCAGGGCTTGGCACGCTTTTCTGTAAAGGACTAGATAGCAAATATTTCAGATGTTGCAGGCCAGATGGTTTCTGTTACCGTGACTCAACTCTGCCAAAGCAGCTGTGAACACCATCACAGAGCCACAGCCCAGGACTGGAGGAAGGTGAGCGATGGTTAGGAAAGAATTGTAAAACCTGTCTTCCTTTACTGGACCAAAAAAGTGATAGACGGTGAAATAATGTTTTTATAAATAATGCAATTATTTTGAGTAATCACACAGTATGTACATTCTATACAGTATCATTTTGGCAAATACTCAATAGTATTGGATTTAATACTGTTATTATTGATTATACTATTGTTTTGATTATATTGATCAAAAAATATAAATATTTAAAATGTCTAAGACATTTAAGACAGTTTCTAT
The DNA here is from genome assembly GCF_028885655.2 of Pongo abelii. NCBI lineage: Eukaryota > Metazoa > Chordata > Mammalia > Primates > Hominidae > Pongo > Pongo abelii. The sequence goes on from NC_071995.2 coordinate 126,595,171, forward strand.
CACTTATGCTGGCATTTCTCATAGATAGATATAGACATAGAGATAGACATAGGGATCCATGTAGATATAGATCTAGGTATAGATCGATATAAATAGAGGTATGAGGGAGAGACACATACAGCCATATAATGGCTGTGTCTTGTTAAAGACTGCTTGCTCCTGTTCCCTTCAAGTTCATATGTTGAAACCCTAACCCTCATGTTAAGGTGTTCACCAAAATGTAATTGCATGAGACTTATGCCACCATCCAATGGGATGGTACTAGGAGATGGAATCTTTGAGAGGTGACAGATCTAGATGATGTCCTAAGAATGGAGCCACCATGATTGGATTTGTGTCCTAACAGTAAGAAGGGAAAAAACTGGAGCTTGCTTTCTCCTGCATGTGAGGATCCAGGAAGCAGGTCCAGGCCGTGGATCCAGGGAGTGGATCCAGGCCGTCTACAAGCCAAGAAGCCAGCCGCACAGGATGAGGCCCAGGAAACAGCCAGCAGGTCTCTACTCACTGACCCTGCAGCCTCATTGAACTAGAGACACTGCCTTTCCAGGATAGGTTAAATTAGACCTCCTGTATCCTTATGGCTGTCAAGGTCAGAAACAATTGCGGGGCACCTGCCACCGACACAGCTCCTAGTGACCCTCGCCCTTGACAAAGACCCCAACCCATGTTTGCACTGACTCTTGTGCTATCTGTCAATTGCAAACTCCATTTTAGTTAAAGAGAGGCCTGTCTCTGCCTTGGCAGTGCCCTCCACCATTTCCAAATAAATTACTGAGCACAGAAGCCCGTACTTTTGGTAAGCATTTAGCAGGGTCCGAGGAGAGATGCTTGAACAATTAGCTATTAAGTTGTACAGTTGCTTTTATGTGTTTAAAAAGAATAGTCTTTCCTAGGTCTGAATATGCGAAAGTATCTGGCAAAGGATGAAAAAACATTTTAAGACTTTAGTGTTGTTTGATTCAGATAACGCCAAGATAAAGCATTTTTCCGTCTCTCAATTACTGAAAAACAGTTGTTTCTCCAAAAGAAATATCCTAGCAGTCCACATTGTTTTCTAAAGAGGGATATTAGCTTTATTTTCAAATGTTTTTCAAAGGAAATGCTTCTAACATTCTCTGAGGATTCAATGAATGTTTTCCTCTGAGCAGATATGACAGCCAAACATTTTAGATATTTACGCCTAAATTCAAAGACGTGCAGTGCCCTCTTGTGGACACTATTGCAATCTCCACCAGCACTGAAGGCATCCGTGGCGTTACTGCAGGCCCAGTGGATGGCTGGGAGACCTCCTGCAACTTCTAGGAAGGGTCAGAGCCTGTTACAATCCTTTAACTCCAAAGATGCATGCGCGCGCACACACACAGACCACACACACACACACACACCTTAGAGTACAAAAAGTCAAATACTCCCAGTTTCCAATTCACTTTCCTGCAAGAACTAAAGTCAGGTTGTGCACAAAAATATTACTTATTGCATGAAAGTTACACCTCCAGAAGTCAAAGACCTACAATGAATATCTTTTTGCTGAATTAAGCAAGGTAAATTCCACTCGCAACTTTCTGTGACTCCAAGACTCTTCTTAGCTATTTCTGTGAACTCTGCTCATTTCTCTGTAATAGCTTTAATTCTTTGATCATATTGAAAGTATTGCTGGCAATGCACTGTCACTGGAGAACAGTAAATGAAGTCAGGATTATCAAAACCAGTAATTAGAGGTAAATTCATTTTTATGTGCTTGGCAAACCTTGCCATTTGATAGAATTAAGTATCTTGTCACATGTGAAATCAATGATAATTATAAATGATGGATTATTTGCAAGAAAGCAGAAAAAAAGTAGCTACTAGGCCTGCTTCCAAAGTTAGAATAAATGTATAAATGAGTTAATATTGACCAATTATATATGAAGTCTGCTAAATGTTTCAGCACTGCTGGAGGCAGAGAATTTATTAGACTAAGTAATGTAAAATATAACGAAATAGATTAAGTATTTTTTAATGAAATAATGGTACCCATTAGATCTGATGACTCTAATCTTAATGCAAATTATCCTCGTTATAGACATTCTCGCCCTGAATTGTAGATGGTGTGTTTAAATTCTCATGCTGCAAACCACCTCAAATCCCCAATTAAAAGAGCTACTAATTATGATAAACTAGACTTAGGAGAGTGGTTATGTCTAAGTGGAGAGGGATAGTTTGGGAAGAGTATCCAGGTGGCTTCAATGGTATTTGTATTTTCTTCTTAAAATTAGCATTGATGTGTTAGTCTAGGTCTTTGGAGAACAGAAAGCAAGTTGGGATTAGACATGCAGGAGACGTATTAGGAGAAACACTCTTGAGAGAAAATAGACAGGGAGCCAGGGGAGACGGGAAGAGCCAGCCAACCACAAAGCAGGTCCAGTTGTCTGGGAAGGGAAGAGGGGTGGCATGGTGGGCGAGAGAGTCTCAGATGGCTGTGGAGTTTGAAATATTTAGAAAAGTCAGCATGGAAGCCCCAAACCAAAGTCTCCATCAAAGAAGGCCCAGTCTCTTGGGGTAGTGTGCCTTAGGGAGCCCGTGGGGCATCATGGCTGGGGCCACCCCTGGGAGGTGTGGTCTCAGCACAAACATAGTGGTGAGGTCCAGAGGGCAGCAGCATGGTTCACCGGTCCATTGTCACACTTGGACATCCGAGTCTCCTCTCGCAGACGCCACAACCCACCCTGTCCACCGTGCAGCACTTTGCTTCCCATACATCTCGGGAGCATCTTCTCTGCAGTCCCCACAGGGCCTTCCTTCGCAAGAGGAAGCTTAGAAGAGGGACATTTGTGGCAGGAATTATAGCCCCAATAACTGTAGTTGATCTCAGAGCTGCAACTGTATCCTCTCCCTCCTGCACAATCCATTCTGAATCCTGTCACTCTCAGCTGTCTCTTGGGCAGGCCTTGGTGTCTCACTGCAGTCTGAGCAGAGCCTTTAGGCTGGGGTTGCTGCCCTTTCTCACTCACAGGAACAGTGAGGTGGGGGAGCATCAGGAGGCACCCATGCAGGTCGCCCGAGCTCCAAGTCCATGCCTTCCTGCCCATGGATAAATGCAGCCCTATGTCAGCTCCTGGTAGATGTCACTAATCAGTAGACACTCTTGCCAATACAGGAGACCCTCTCCTTTCCTGCTAATCCCTGGCGAATTCAGTGGAGTTATAAAAGGGACCACCAGAGCCCCCTTTAGACCTTTAATGAATCCATTTATTTTTGCTTTCTCCTGCTTCTCCAACATGAGCTTTTTTTTTTTTAATTTGTTATCTTACCTAGGTAGGTAGTTTCAGAGATTTCCACTGTGACTTCCTCACTATAAAAATTCTTACCACACAGGACACAGACCCAATATGGAGGTTCCTCCAAACACCAATTGTACCAAATTCAACTGATACTTGGGGACTTCAGAAGTGACCACTGAAGTACATCAAAACATTTTACTCCAAAATATATTTTTTGACGTATTTAGAAATGGCCCTGCAAAGCCGTCTTTTGTGGGGGAAATTTGCCTCTGTAGAGAATCTTCAGTAATGCAGCCAGGCCTCCCTTTCCAGCCTTTCCTGGATCTAAGAGAGATTCTAAGAGAGAATCTGACACCTTTAAAAATCTGGAAAGAGGCAGCTGCCATCTATTCTGCCTGCGGGATGCTACCTGTGAGGCTTCATTCACATGATAAGGCCACCTTTGCCAGCCAAGACTCTTCCTTTCTCTCTCCTGTGACCTGTCTTGCCACTAAAGCCTGTCTTTGGCTGTGCTCTGAGCCTGCATTCTTTCTGTAACCTCAGGATGGTGTATAAGCTTCTGTACCTCGCTGGCGGGTTAAGCCTTCATTCTGAAGACCCCCGTGTATACGTGTTAAATAAATATGCCTTTTCTCCTATTAATCAATCTGCCTCATGTCAGTCATTTTTCAACAGACCTTTAGGGGGCCCAGGGCCTTGGCCCACACATCACTTAGTTGGGTCTACACACACAGTGGGCTGACTGTGAGCCAAACTTCACCCAGGGATCCATTTATTACCTGGCACCCACAGGAGCCCTTCTAAGAGGCGAGACACAAAGCATGATGTCTCAATTGTGATGTCTCAATCCTGCTTTCCATGACAGCATCTCCTTTTCATGGTGTTGCAAGGTCCTTTGTCTTCCTCTTAGGGTTGTGGCAAGATCTTCAGTCAGTGATGTCAGGACTTGACAAATGGCTTAAGACTGGACTTTGTGTAAGAGATTGTAACTTTTTATGGGGCAACATCCTCAAACTCCTGCTTGCTTCTTCTTCTTGCCTTTTGTTTTTTCTTTTCTTTCTTTTTTTTTTTTTTTTTTTTGAGATAGAGTCTCACTCTGTCACCAGGCCACATTCTTGGCTCACTGCAACCTCCGACTCCCTGGTTCAAGTGATTCTCCCGCCTCAGCCTCCCAAGTAGCTGAGATTACAGGCACCCACCACCACGCTCAGCTTATTTTTTTGTACTTTTAGTAGAGACGGGTTTTCACCATGTTGGCCAGGATGGTCTCAATCTCCTGACCTCATGGTCCACCTGCCTCGGCCTCCCAAAGTGCTGGGATTACAGGCATGAGCCACTGCCCCGGCCTGCCTTTTTAAAGATATAGATGTTGCCCATCCATTTTCTTCTGAGAAAGGCCATTCCCTGCTATCCATCTCCACAATGCCTTTGGGTCAAACTCCCTCAAACGTCCCTGCACCCTTGCTGAGAGTTTTATGTTGAATGCAGCCTTCTGGCTTGTGGGTTAAAAGTGCAGCCACCTGTGTTACCTCAGGGCTTCCACATCCCTATGGATATTGATGGTCCTGGCCAGGTGATCAACCAGCCTTGCTATGGTCAGCTCTGGCCTGCAAAGCAGAACTGCCACTGACCCTCTTAGAGACGCCAGTGCTCTCTCTCCAACAGAGACGCCAGTGCTTTCTCTCCAGCACATTCCCATGCACATTACAGCATAAGCCATCGCCTCAGTATCTCCTAGGGGCTTTCTCGAGAAACACGATCTTCTGCTGAGTCATCTGGACTTAGTATATTCATTCTAACACATTGATTTCCCTCAGCTTCTTTTTTCTTACCATCAGCAGTGTTTTTCCTAGACTTCTAAAAATCTTCCCAGGAGTGAATTTGTCCCAGTATCTGGGACTCTTCTAGGGTGTAAATCCCATGAGAGAAAGTGTCCTAAGGCAATGAATGCTCTTGTATGCAGTATTGCCATCCTGGCCCTTAAAATCTATCCCCAGAAAGTGAGCAATTCCCCTCATTCATGCTAATGCATACAGGCTAATCTGCCCCATGTGTTTTTTGTTAGTGTCTGATCTCTCTGGGCTACCTTTTCAGTATCAACACATACCTACCTGGTTTATGCTAGGTGTCAACCCTAGTTGTTAGTCTGGCAGCCAGGAAGGGAACCGGGTGCAGGGTTGATGGGGCACTCGTTGCCTGAAGGATTTTGCAGTATAGTCAAGGGAGTGCTACTTCCTAGGAGGGGATGGTGGTCCAACCCCAGAAGCCATCTGCACAGGGGCAGTGTTGTGGCATCAGCATCCTCAGCGGGGGACATCCCACCCCGTGCTCCAGGGCTCCAGACCTTTATACAACAGACCTGTCTTGGCTGAGCATCCATATGTCTCTGCAACTCAGCAGCTCTAAAAATAAAATTTGTTTGTTTGCTTTCAAATCTGCTTCCTTGAGGTATAATTGTATACAATAAAAAATTGCATAGGTTTAGCAATCCCATTTCTGTGTATATATCCAAAAGAAATAAAATTAGGATTCTGGAGAGACACCTGCACCCCCGTGTTCACTGCAGCATTATTCGCAATAGCCAAGCTATGGACACAACATAAATGTTCATCCCAAAATGAATGGATAAAGACAACATGATATTCACATACAAGGAGTATTATTTAGCCTTACAAAAGAAGAAATTCCTTCAGTATGCAACAGCATTGACAAACCTGGAAGACATTATGTGGACTGAAATGAGCCAGTCACATACCGTATGTTTCCATTTATAGACAACGACCAGGATAGGCAAATCTATAGAGAAATAAAGTAGGTTAGTAGTTCCCCAGGACTGGTGAGATTGGGGAAAAAATGAAAAGCAACTGCTACTGGGTACAAAAATTTGGGGGGAGGATAATAAAAATGTTCTAAAATTGACTGAGATGACAGTTGCACAGCTCCCTTAATACAGTAAAATAATTTGACCTGCACACTTTTTTTTTTTTTTTTTTTTCTGAGACAGAGTCTCACTCTGTTGTCCAGGCTGGAATGCAGTGGGGCAGTCTTGGCTCACTGCAACCTGTGCCTCCCGGGTGCAAGTGATTCTCGTACCTCAGCCTCCCCGAGTAGCTGGGATTACAGGCACGTGCCACCACGCCTTGCTAATTTTTGTATTTTTAGTAGAGACGGAGTTTCACCATGTTGGCCAGGCTGGTCTCGAACTCCTGACCTCTGGTGATCCTCCCAAAGTGCTGGGATTACAGACATGAGCCACCGAGTCTGGCCCTATACACTTTAAATGGGAGAGTTGTATGGCATTGAATTATATACCTCAACAAGGCTATTTTTAGAACCGGGCAAATATGGTGATGAATTTCAGGGCGAAGCAGCTGAAGCCTGTCGGCCACACTCCCTGAACAGTCTGAAGCATGTTTCCATGGCTATCAGAATTAGGTCCCTGGGTGTGGCTGTATGATTGTTTACATTTGTTACTGCATGTTTTAAGGTGAAACTTGCTCTACTAACCAGTGGTATAGGCAAATATTCTCATATTCCAAAGCAAATTGCTAGATTATCCATACTAGAAAACAAGAGTATACAAAAGTTTGGAAGTTGAAGAGTTCAGGAAGTGGATGTGAAAGAGAGAAGCCTATCTGAGAGAGTTAATATCAACTGAGAGTCTCTCTTTCTTTTGACCTAGAAAGAGGAGTATTTGTCTCTCACCTTACGCCAAGTGGGAGATAAAATTCTAGAACTTTGCCCTGGAAGTTGTGGGAGCACCAAGCTTAGGACCAAAAACACTCCTCAAAATGCCTACAGGAGAGATGCTGCATCTGGAACCTCCTGCCTGGCATTGGAGCAATGATAGGGTCCCTGTGGCGAAGTTGCTGCATCCTCACAAAGGTGCTGGCAGGCATCAGGATGTCAGCCTGCAGGTGATGAGACCCCAACAAGGAGAAGCAGAACCAAGTACCCTGGGGCTGGGAGGAGTGGTCTGGAGAACACTGCCTTCACTGAGAAATGTCTTGTCTTAGGACAACAGGGAATTTTCTCAGTGTTGGCAAAAAGTAGATGTTCAATAAATGTTTGCAGTTGTAAATTTATCTTCTCACGTCATTTCATTCAGGAAAGAAGGCAGCACATGCATTTCAAACAGAAGGAATTTAATTCAGCGAAATTTCTGCAGAGGTGATTGAAAAGCCACTCAGATAGTAACGACTGACACAAGTGGCTTTCACCCTCAGCTAGAGAAACAAAGGGACATGGTGATGTTATTGAAGGTGGGAGCCTGGGTCTTAGATTTAAATCTTGAACCACAGCAAACCCAGGCAGAGGGAGATGGATCCACACGGGAGACTCAGCTGCCACCAGGATGCTGCCTGTGTCAGAAAGTAAATGAGAGTAAAACCCTGGCTTCCCCTTCCCGTCACTGTCTGCCACTGGGCACCACAGACTGCAGCCCTCAGCTGTCAGGGGATCCTTCTCCCAGAAACATGAGTTCTCTGGCCTCATCCAGAGCAGGATCCTAGAAAAGTTAGACCCACTGATTTGAAATTTTTGCAATATTTCTGCACTTGAGAAATTTTACATAATGTCAAGAATTTTTGCCATGGAGGGGAAGAGGGAGCAAGTTCCCTTTTGTTTTAGTTTAGGTGTGCTTGTTTTAGCATTAGGATCTCTGCCAAGCAGATAATCAAAACTCTCACGTTAGTGACGGTGTTCAAATTTGACATTGCATCTTTAATCTATTTACTATCAGAAATGGTTTGAGGCACTGCTGTCTGAGAATTAGGAAAACTTAAAAAGTAAATAGAACATTGCTTTCATAGTGTTCCCAACACAGAACTAGAGGGGGGAGTCTTATTGTTGCATTCACTACAGGAAAACTGGCTCAGGCCAAAGATGAACTCCAGCAAGGGCTCTAAATTTTTCCAGGCCATTTCCCCATCTTTGGACCAACTCTTTAGAGAGTGACATGGTCCTACTTTGGAATTTTCTGTGGAAAGGAAACATTTTCTTCAACACACAATAGGGATGTATTGAGTTAAATGGGTGTGTTCTGGACTGGCTAACAAGCCTGCAGTTCTTAAAGTCAATATTTTAAAACTATAACAACAATTATTTAGGGCGAAGAGAGAGTAATCTATGGGGGAAGAGTGGTCAGAGGTAATCATTGTTCTCTTTCACTTTTATTGTTCTGAGCAATTCAGCTCTATCCCCTAATTTGCACATCTACTTTAACAAAAGCGAAAAGGACTACAACAAGAGTAACAATAACAACTACAGACCATGTGGTTAATCAGTAATATTCTCTTAGAAAATATGACTGGAAATTTTGTCTTTATTTTATTTTTATTTTTATTTGTTTGGAATAGGGTCTTACTCTGCCACCCAGGCTGGAGTACAGTGGTGAAGTCTTGGCTCACTGCAGCCTCAGTATCTCCAGTTCAAGCAATTCCCCCACCTCAGCCTCCTGGGTAGCTGGGTTTACAGGCACATGCCACCACAACTGGCTAATTTTTGTGCTTTTTGTACAGACAGGATTTTGCCACTTGCCCATGCTGGGGATATTTTTTCTTACTCTATACAGCTCTCTCACTGAGAGGGATTCAGTAAAGATCCCGCTCTCTACCCCTTGACATTTCCAATGCCCATTAAAAGTTGGCATCCAGCAATGCCTAATTTGATGATTTCTTAATATGAACTCAATCTAATGGACTGGAAAATGTAGGTCACTGATGGAATTGACACAAAAGTGGATGTTAAAAGGTATAACTTGAGAATGGGAGAGAGTCTCAGATAAAAGGGAACAGAGGTAGCTCTAAGGTAGAGTGCTTGAGAAAATGGCTAGATGACATTTCAGACAGGAGGCTGGGGATGATATTGCATCATTGCTTTGGCCCCGTTTTAAATGTCAGTAAAATCCAAAGAGGAAGCACCCATCTGGGACTGGAGCACAAGTGCTCAAGCAAAGCCCAGAAAGCCCATGGAAAGCCTCTGCTCCCATCACATCTGCTAAGGATGTACCAGCCAAAACAGGATACATGGACAGGCCCGAATTCTATGGGGCTACCCTTGTTCCCACACCACAATCCTAATTACTACAGAGAAATCATACATCTTCATAACTGGTAGAAAGTCATCATTTTTTTGTTTTCATTAAAATAATTGTCTCAGTTGTTCTGCGCTTGGCGAGGTAAACCCTGGGGCTCAGACTTGGTTCCAGGATCACGCTATTTTAAGCTAATTTTTATTGAGTGTTAGGATCCCTGCCAAGCACATGACGGTCTCCTCACCAGAGATCATATCATGTGGTTGGGAGGACGTTCCAACCCTGCACCTCGCCAGTGGGGAAATGCCAAATCTATAAAAACGAGTGTAATAATAGGATCAATCACATCTGTTGCTTCCGAGAATAAGATAATGCATGTAAAAGTGCACAGCCCATCACTCTGAACACAGTAGATGTGTCAAAAGTGATAGCTGGTTTTGTTGTCATGTATAAAATTCTGGTAACCTTAGTAGCACCCCATAGGAATGTTAATTAGGATTAAGTTAGATGGCTAATGCAGGCTAAATTCCTTCACTAACTCCCTTGCTTTCTCTCCCTTTTTTTTCTTCTGCTTCTCTTACATTGCATACCCGTATCATATAAATGACAGAGAATGTGGGAAGAAAAAGTATTAAAGATGAATTTATACTTCTCTTGGAGTAAAAAAGGTAAATATATTTTTGGATAGCAATGATCTTCCCAAAATGTTACTTAGTCAAACTCTTGGGACTAATATTATGAAAAGCATTGGGAGTGAACAGAATGTTTTCCATGGGCGTTTAGAACAATTTAATATGTTCCATTACTCTGGTAGAGAAGGAAAGCACAAATAAAAGGAGAATTACTCTTCAGGAAAAACAAAAATGAAGGCTGTGCCTTCTCTGCACTAATCTTTTCAGATTTTTCTTTCTAGTAAACTTTTAGAATATTTTCTTGATTAAGCATTTGCTAGTAAATATGACGGCTAGTTCAAATCAACATTACTGAACAGTTAAAAAAATTAAAATGCCACAGATAGGAACATATATAATTTTTTTCTCATTTCTCTAGGTAATTTATACTTCATTTTAGAGCTTCAAACATCCCTGCATGCATTGCATAAGAAGCAAGCATTAATTAAGAAGAAAGATGGATTGATTGGAACAATATGTTTGGCTTATTTTATAAGAAAAATAAAAAAGATCTACAAATTGGTTATATAGTGTTGCATGTCATAAAAACCTTGCCAATATTTCTGTATATACCAAAACATGAAACAGGAAGATAGAGTGGAGAATGCTTGGAAAATAAATATTTTAAAGTTGCTATGCAAATGTCTTACATTTATGCATACATTTGCATAACTTTAGCTGCTTATAACGTGTGAATATACAAATGAGAATATGCATGTTTATAATCCTGTGGGAGAAGATCACCCTGCCCAAAGAATGAATGCAATTGATGTGAAACTAATTTGGAAAACTTAAATCTCAACCTGAACTCCATGTGCCTTCCCTAGTATCAATGCATTTACTTCCCCGTACTGATATTAAGAATTGGATTGATTGCCACGTTGTTAACCATGACCAAATACGATAGTAGTTTCTCACACCATTGACATACTTTGGTGATGAACTTGCTGTACTGCCAGTCATTTGATAGTATGTGACTTGGTGATTTCTAGAATTTGCTTTGATTTTTTTGTACCTAATAGAGAATGTATTTTAAAATAGATTTTGGATTAAAAAGAACTTCTGTTGCTGGTCAGTATGACATAAAAGGGTCTGAATTTACCTTCCTGGCTGACACAACAAATAGGAAAACATATTAGAAACAAGAGTTTCTGACCTCAGGCCTCAGGCAGTGCAGGGCAACTGATCACTGAGAGAGGAGAAATAAATGAAGCGAGCCCTACAATTGCTTCAGCTTACTACCTAGAGAAAACTCCCAGGCTACCAAGTAAAGAGGAAGGTACTGGCAGAACCTAGATGTCTCCAGTTGTAGAGGCAGAGATGGAATTCCAGGAAGACAAGAGTGGCTGAAGTTCCTAGGTGAGAGTAGCTGGAGAGAGAATTGCTGCAGTTCAATAACCATATACTAAACAAACAATCTCTACCCATACGCCTCCTCATACATGAAAGGTAACTCAAAATGGATCAAAGACCTGTAAGATTTCTAGAAGAAAATTAGGATAAAATTGTATGAAGTGAAGTCAAAGTTTTATTTACTATAACATCTGAAGCATGATTCATAACAGATTCTGAAAATAATACATTTGATTGAATAAAAATGAAGACCTGCTGATCAAAAGACAAGGATGGTTGGAAATATTTGTGAATGACGTATTTTTTTTTTGATAAAAGGCTTGTATCCAGAATATGTAAAATGTTTCCACAAATAATATAACATTAATCTAATAAAAAAAAGAGAAAAGGATGAAATATAAGAGTTTGTAGGCCGGGCGCGGCGGCTCAAGCCTGTAATCCCAGCACTTTGGGAGGCCGAGGTGGGCGGATCACGAGGTCAGGAGATCAAGACCATCCTGGCTAACACGGTGAAACCCCGTCTCTACTAAAAATACAAAAAAAAATTAGCCAGGGATGGTGGCGGCTGCCTGTAGTCCCAGCTACTCGGGAAGCTGTGGCAGGAAAATGGCGTGAACCCAGGAGGCAGAGCTTGCAGTGAGCTGAGATCGCACCACTGCACTCCAGCCTGGGTGACAGAGCAAGACTCTGTCTCAAAAAAAAAAAAAAGCAAAAAAAAGTTTGTAAAGTTGCTAAATATCGTTATTCACCATGGAAATGCAAATCAAAACCACGATGGGACACCGCTACCCTCCTATTAAAATATGCCAAATTAGAAAGACTGATCATGCTAGATATTGGTGAGGATGCAGAGGGCCTGGAACTCTCACACATTGCTTGTGGGAATGTGAAAATGTACGTGATTTGGAATACGTTGGATACATTTTGGCAGTTTCTTAAAGTTAACTATACACCTAACCTATGACCCAGTAGTCGCACTCAAGGTATTTACTCAAAAGAAATGAAAGGGTATCTCCTTACAAGTTGTACGTGAATGTTCACAACAGATTTATTTGCATTAGCCAAAAGAGTAGAGACAGCCCAAATGTCCATCAACATGTGAACAGAAAAACACTTTGCTGTATATCTGTACAAGGCAATGCTGTCCAGCAGTGAAAAGGAATGAGTTATTGGTACACCCAACAGCATAAATGAACATCCAAATAAATACACTGAGTGAAAAAAAAAGGCAGACAAAAGGACTACACACCATGTGTTTCCATTTGCACAAAATCACGGAAAATTTAAACTAATCTATAGTGACAGAAAGTCAATCCAGGGTTGCCTAGAGCAGGAGTGACGAAACACAAAGAGCCATGAAGAAAACTTTTGGGAAAGCTATTATTGTTCATTATCTTGATTGTGGTAATAATTCCATCGGAATAAACATATTTCAAAACTTATCAAATTGCATATTTTAAATATATGCAATTTATTATATGTCAATTATAAGGCAATAATGCTCTATTAAAAAGATAATTTTGAAGGATGAAAAAGCATTATGTGGATGAGAGAAAATAAATTACTCTGTGTAAAAGCACCTGTAACTAAGTAACTGAATTGCTTATCTATCATGCAAAAGTGACCTCAAAAATGTAAAATTATAAGTATTGTTTTCCTTAGGCAATTTTCATAGTAACCTATAAGATTCAAATCTTTGATAGTCTGTATGTTACTTATAAGAAAACGAAGTAAGAATTAATCATGTAAGTTTTAGCTTAGGGTTGAGCTGACAAGTTTCATTTCCTAATTTATTTTCTGGAAACATGATTTGCATATATGAATACATGTGCAGTTGCATTTTTAATATTGTCTTCAGTGTTATTTATACAGAGATAATAAGAGATATGTTATTCACTTCTTCAAAATTCACCCTTTACCCCACAGGTGGTCGCATCTCTGGGATCTGGTGATATTGGTAGTATTAAGCATCACATATTAGATTCCGGGTGATGAGAATTTTATGATAGAAGGAAAGACTCTTTGTTGGCTTTATATGACTTCCATTATTGTTAGCACCAGTAAAGATGTTTAATCACTATTGTCTTATAATGGTGTTATAAATTCAGGCTGGTCAAACACATAGTAAGTACATCCTTGCTTACCTATCCTAAACCTGCAGCGGACATGATTAATCAATCCCGTCTCTTTTTGAGGCAAGGCTTTGGTCTTTGAATTCCTCTCACCACATTACCCAAGACAAACACCATATACAGGGAGACAGCGCATGGAAGATGAGCATAATTTGCTATCCTAGCTCTAGAGAATTCTGTAGAAACTGTTCTGGTTGTGTGCAACTTGGCGTGGAATGTGTAATAGCTACCCAATAATTAAGAGGCTTATTAAGAATAACAATGGTAATGCTTTTCCTTTTATATAAATTGCTTTTTTTAGTACAAATGTAATACACGCTCATTAGAGAGAAATTTGGAAGGCACCAAAAATCACAGAGAAATATCATTATTGCACCTAATCCCACCGCCAAGATAAAAACACTACTGCCATCTTGCGGTCATTTTTTTAAAGAGATTTTAGACTTTAATGTAAATGGTAATAATATACAAATGAGTGAGTGCACACTGAATAGTGCCCAATTCTTGCAAAATCAGTGGTGACTTAGAATGCCACTTGCAAATGATTCAAACAATAAAACCTGTCTCTTGTAATTTGGTTCCTGTCTATAAAGAAGGAACCAAATGCTAGGACAGTACACCTGCTGCGCAGGCAGGAGCCACTGAGCTGGTTGGTGGTAGATTGGGCCTCAGGGCTCATATTCATTTTTAGTGGTGGTCGAGATAAGAGTTACATGAAAAGTATGATACAAAGAAAAGGCTTGGTTATGTCCTGGGAGAGGGGTTGTCACAACAACCCAATGCAATGGAAAATTAAAAAGTGTAATTATTAAAAAATAAGTGTTTAAAAAGGACATCCGGGCTGGGCATGGTGGCTCATGCTTGCAATCCCAGTACTTTGGGATGCTGAGGCAGGCAGATCACCTGAGGTCAGGAGTTCAAGACCAGCCTGGCCAACATGGTGAAACCCTGTCTCTACTAAAAATACAAAAATTAGCCGGGCCTGGTGGCACACGCCTGTAATCCCAGGTACTTGGGAGTCTGAGGTAGGAGAATTGCTTGAACCCGGGAGGCAGAGGTTGCAGTGAGCTGAGATCTTGCCATTGCACTCCAGCCTGGGCAACAGGAGTGAAACTCCCTCTCAGAAAAAAAAAAAAAAAAAAAAAACCTCCATAATCTGTGGTGGTAGATGACGATTTCCATCCATTACACTAATCACCTTGCATCAACTGTTTAGTATTAAGTAGCTTATTCTTCTAGACATCTAATTTCTTGAGGTCAGAGACCACCTTATTCATCATCATGTTTAGAAAACTGTGGTGTTGTGTTTGTCAAGATGGGCTAGGTTACACTGTGTTAACAACCCCGGAATCTCAGTGCCGTAAGGTGGGGCTTGGCAAACTATGGCCCAAGTGCCAAATCAAATCCACAAACTGCTATTGTAAATAAAGTTTTATTGGAACACAGCCATTCCCATTTGTTTCCAGATTGTGTATGACTGATGCCACTCTCCAAGAGCAGAGGTGAGAAGCTTCGAGAAGAGTCGAAAATTCTTACTATCTGGGTCTGTAGAAAAAAACAAGTTTGCCAATCTCTGGCTTAAAGCAACAAGGAACTATTTTGCAGTCATACTAAAGATGCACAGTTGGTTGGTCTTGGAGGTGAGGCCCTGCTGATTGTATTCACTCGGGGACCCAGTCTGATGGACGACAACCTTGGCATATGCTTCCATGATCACACCGCAGGAATGAGCATGGAGAATGAAATGCCAGCAATCAAATTATTCCAGCTGTGGATAATTTCCGCTCACACATTATTAACTACTCAAAGAAAATTCCCCTGTTTAACTTGAAGAAAGCCAACAAGCGCAGCCCCTCCCCGTGTGTTCAGAGGAAGTGGACACCTGTAAATCAGGGCAACATATCTGCCACAGAACTAAGTAACATTGTCATTGAATAAGCAAATAAACAAAAAAGAATCATAACCAGTTTATGCAATTCATTTGCTTTTATTTTCAAATACATCCATTAACCATCCTCTATGAAACATCATTCTAGATACTAGTACATCCACCTGCCTTCATGTAACTTACATTCTAGTAGGGAAAACTAAACGTTAAATTCTCCGTCTTAACGTAGACAACATTTCTCCATTTCACATTAATCTCTGTACCTTTCTGGTTTAAAAAATATATATATCGTGGGTTGTAATATCTCCTAATTACTAACTAGGGCAGTATACTACTAGTATTATTATTGCTATTCATAGGGAGACATTTTGGATATTTTTCCAAAGTCATCCCTGATGATCAGCAAATTTATTTCTAATGCCATCAGAGTCTGTGCTTCTCAATCAAATCTGAATCTGGGAAGCATTTTTTATTGTTGTTTTTAACCTAGGATCTGATTTATAATTACCTGGCACTTCAAAAATACAAATTTATTTGTGGATAATTGATTAACAGGAGCTGTCGGAGAAAAGCCTCTGATTGAAGCATCTCACACAGTTTGAAAGAAACACCCAGCCGATAGGTAATCTTGTTTAGTTGAAAGAATGACAGGAAGGGAATTTTCCTGTATTCCCATCTCCAAAATTTATTTTTTAGCTAAAAAGTGCTAGCTCCTGCTGTGAGTGGACAAAAATGAGGATGAGAAACATGAAATATAAATTAGTTCTGACTATAGCAAAATGCGAAACACTCAATGACTGAGAAATGTTTTTATACACCTACAATGGTGATGCCCCAAAAGGCTCACTGTCCCTTCTCCCGCTGGGACTGTATATTAATTCCAGAGGAAAAACCTCAGGTATTGTTTTTCATCCCGTAAACAAATAACATCAGTCTGTTGGTGGGGACACAAGCTGGAGTTGCATCATAGAAGAAGGTTTGACTATCTGATGAAACATGAACATCAGGGTCAAAGACAAATGCTCAGAAAAAAAGTTCAGATAGAGATCAAATGTTTCAACTTCATAATGCTTTTCCTTCCTTGCCAATGAAGGAAATGCAGGTCTGCAGGCATCAAGAGGAAACTGTTACAGCTGAGGTTTCATTGCATGAGCAACAATTATTGGCTATAAAACCCACACATTATAGTGGAAGGAAAACGTCTCTCTACTAAAATAACCTTAGTCCAACTTTGAGTACTGACACAAATGTTCTTTTGGTTTCGGTGATTTTTCTCTATTTCTTTTTCTCTCTTCTACTTTATTGACTTCTATTTTTTATTACTTTTTTTTTTTCTGTTTCTGATGGGCTTGATGTGCTTTCTTTTTCTTTTTCTGATGTTTTAACGTAAACAGTCAGGTCATTGATTTTAATACTGTTATTGTAATATGTGTTTATTGGTAATTTTTTTCTCTAACTATAATTGTGGGTGTGTCTATTTCTACTTTATGCACCATCAGTGTTTGCTGCATATATTTAGAAGCTCTTATATTGGTACATATTCGTTTGATATTATTGTATCTTTCAATGGATGGCTCATTTTTCATTAGGAAATGACCCTAATTCACAGCAATAGTGCTTTTTCTGAAACCTACTTACCTGATGTTAATAAAGCCTCTTCAGCTTTTTAAAATTAGTATTTCCAGGGTGAATATTTTCCTATATTTTTATTTTAATCTAATTTGTGTTTTTATATTTACACTGGGTTTATCATTGTGTTTTTTGGGGTTTTTTTGTTTTTGTTTTTTGATTTAAGTTTCTTGTAGAAAGCGTATAGTTTGCTTGTTTATATCCAATTTCACAATTTATGTCTTTTATTGTGACGTTTTGAACACATATTTTATCAATTACTGCTATGGTTAGGTTTAAATCAAACATCTTGTTATTAATTTTCTTTATGTATCTTCTATTATTTTTATTACCTTTTAACATCTTTTGCCTTTATTTACATTTTAACTGTTATTTACTTCCACTTTAAATTCCATATTCTCCTATTAGCTTCCCATTTTTTAGATGGGTGATTTAAGATTTATAGTCTGTAATTTGAATTCATTGCAGCCTACTATGAAGTAATAATGTGCTTCTCCATGTATGGTACAGGAAACTAATAGGAATAGATTTCCAGTGTTTCCCACCCAACTTTTGTACTCTTGCTGTCACACATTTTATTTCTACATTTTAAGCCTAAATCTCATAATAATTGTTTTTCTTCGTTAAACAGTCTTTTATCTTTTAAAGATATTTAAGAAATAATAATCATTTTATAACTCTCCCACATATTTATTATTTCTCATATTCTTTAATCCTTTCTGTAGACCAGAGTTCCAGCTGATTTTATTTTCTGCTTTTTGATTAACTTTTTTATATTCCTTTCAGTGGTATGGTGGTTTTAAATCTCTCAACTTTTGCATAACTGAAAACATCTTCATTTCTCCTTCATTTTTGAAAAATATTTTTGTAGGATTTAGAATTTTAGGATGACGTACTTTTGTGCATTAATCTAAAGTCGCTTCACCACCCTCTTACCGGCACTGGTTCTGCTGAGAATTGTGCTGTCATTGTTAATTTTGTCCTTCTGTACATAATGATTCTTTTTTTTTTTTTTTTTTTTTGAGACAGAGTCGTGCTCTGTCACCCAGCTGGAGTGCAGTGGTGCAATTTTGTCTCACTGCAACCTCCACCTCCTGGGTTCAAGAGTTTGTCCTGCCTCAGCCTCCTGAGTAGCTGGGATTACAGGACCCCGCCCCCATGCCTGGCTAATTTTCATAATTTTAGTAAAGATGGGGTTTCGCCATGTTGGCCACGCATCCTTTTTAAAGATGTTTTCATTAACTTTGGTTTTCAACAAATTAATTATGATACGACTTTGCATAGTTTTGTTCATGTTCATTGTAACTGAGGATCCTTGAGTTCCTTAGATCGGCAGATGTATAGATTTTATTTTTTAAAAAAATCTTATTCGAACATCTCCCCTCCATTTTTTCTGTGACTTCAGTTAAATGCACATCGGGCTGACTGATACTCTCTCACAGCTCACTGACGGTTTGCTCATTTCCTCCTGGCTTTTATCTTTGTGTTACATTTTGGATAATTTTCAGTTGCTGTATCTTCAAGTTCACTGCTTTTTTCTGATAATGCTATTAATCCTAGAGTATACACATATATATGATTTTCCATTTCTAGAGGTTTAATTCGGGCCTTTGTTTCCATATCTCCACTTACACCCACAATTTTCAATATCATTTTGACCATATAAAATATGCATATAATATAATAATAATAATAATACAACATATTGATAATAAAATATAAATTAGTATATACTACGTTATATAGTCATAACAATACATTGTATATTAATATATACTATATTGTATATTAATAATATGCATTATGTATTTATATGTAATATATACTACTAATAAAATATATTATTTGTATAATATATTAATAATAAAATCGTTATACATATATACATAATAGTTATTTCTATCATGTACATATACATATATGACATATATATGTATGACAGTTATTTTATTATTATGGCTTAGTTCTATTATCTGTGTCATTCCAGTGTCTGTTTCTATTGATTGAAATAAAATATCTTCCTCCTTATGAACTACATTTTCCCATGTATTTGTATAATAATGAAGATGAGCATGGTTATCAGCTGACCATGAATACTTGAGTGACCCCAGCCCACACCACATGAAGCACAGACAAACTGTTCTAACTGAGCTGTGCTCAGAACCCTAACCTATAGTATTGAAATCAAGTTGATTTTTGTCATTTGAAGTAACTAAGAGTTGGGTTGGTTAGCAAAAGCTAAGTGATATTCACGGTAAATATTCATAAAGTCATGAATGAATATCTCAGAACATCTCAGAACTTTGAAAAAAATTTTAGTGACATATCCATATAATATTTGTATTTGTTTGTATACATATACAGTGTGGATTTTTACATATTTATCTCTCAGTGTTCCAGTTAAGGAAATGCAATTCTTCTTGTTAAGACTGAAATATACTCTTCCGATTATATATAAATAGTGCCTTATTAAAATTATAAATATAGACGTTTCTAGCTGAAAGAAACCTAAGATATCTTTCACTCCAGAATTCTGAATTTAGAGATGGGAAACTTGAGGATCAGAAAGTAGTGAAATAATTTGCCTGAAGTCATGCAGTCACTTTGTTTCAAGGTCAGTATTCAAAGCAGGAGACCAGAGCAAGGAGGCTGTTCCTGTGGGGAGGGGACTCTTCTCTAATGGGTCCAGGAAGGCTATGCCTACTGATGCTATAGTGAGAAACAGAATGAACACAATCTGTTTTGGGGAATGGTATTGCTGGTGAAGTCAGTGTTATGTTTGTGTATAGGCACAATGGCTTAGACAGACCCTTGGGAGAAATCCAAGGGAAAAAAAAAGCAAAACAAGAATGATGGTTATGCTCATGGTGTGAGGGTGGGATTAATGGTGATTGCCTAGGTTGTGATGGTGGTAGTGATGGTGGAGGTGACGCTGCTGCTGGAGATGGTGGTGGTGGTGGTGATAGTGATAGTGGAGGTGCTGATGATTGTGGTGGTGGTTATAGTAAAGGTGCTGATGTGGGTGGAGGTGATGGTGTAGGTGATGATGTTGCTGGTTGTGGTAGTGGAGGTGATGATGTTGGTGGAGGTGATGGTGATGGTGGTGGTAGTGATAGTGACAGAAATGATGGTAGAGTGATAGTGGGGGTTATAATGGTGGTGTAAGTGATAGTGGTGGTGGTGGTGGTTATAGTGGAGATGAAGATAGTGGAAGTGATGGTGGTGGAGGAGATGGTGGTGGTGTTGATACTGGAGGTGATAGTGATGGTGGAGACAGTAAAGGTAATGATGATGGTGGTGGTGATGACTGTGGAGGTGATGGTAATGGAGGTGATGGTAATGGAGGTGATGGTAATGGAGGTGGTGTTGATAGTGAAAGTGGTGATAATAGTTGAGGTGACAGTGCAGGTGATGATGGTGGTGGTGGTGATAGTGGAGGTGATGATAGTTTTGGAGATGACAGTGGTGGTGATGATGGTGGTGGTGGTGATAGTGGTGATGACGATGGTAGTGGTGATAATGGCGGTGATGATGGTGGTGGTGATAGTGGAGGTGATGATAGTTTTGGAGCTAAAAGTGCAGGTGATGATGGTGGTGGTGGTGATAGTAGTGATGATGATGGTAGTGGTGATAATAGAGGTGATGATGATGGTGGTGGAGGTGATAGTGGTGATGATGATGGCAGTGGTGATAATGGAGGTGATGATGATGGTGGTGGTGGTGATAGTGGTGATGATGATGGTAGTGGTGATAATAGAGCTGGTGATACAGAAAGTGATGATGATGTTAGAGGTGATCATGCAGGTGATGATGGTGGTGGTGGTGATAGTGGAGGTGATGGTCATGATAGTGGAGGTGATGATGATGGTGGTGGTGGTGATACTGAAAGTGACGATGATGTTAGAGGTGATCACGCAGGTGATGATGGCGGTGGTGGTGATAGTGGAAGTGGTGGTGGTGATAGTGGAGTTGATGGCGATGATAGTGGAGGCAGTGATGATGATGGTGGTGGTGATACTGAAAGTGATGATATTAGAAGTGATCATGCAGGTGACGATGGTGGTGGTGCTGATAGTGGAGGTGATGGTGGTGATAGTGGAGGTGATGGTGATGATGGTGGTGGTGATAGTGGTGATGATGATGGTAGTAGTGATAATGGAGGTGATGATGATGGTGGTGGTGGTGATACTGAAAGTGATGATAATGGTTGAGGTGACAGTGTAGATGATGATGGTGGTGGTGGTGATATTGGAGGTGATGGTGGTGACAGTGGAGGTGATGATGATGGTGGTGGTGGCAATACTGAAAGTGATGATGATGTTAGAGGTGATCATGCAGGTGATGATGGTGGTGGTGGTGATAGTGGTGATGATGATGGTAGTGGTGATAATGGAGGTGATGATGGTGGTGGTGGTGATAGTGGAGGTGACGGTGGTGATAGTGGAGATGATGATGATGGTGATGGTGGTGATAGTGGTGATGATGATGGTAGTGGTGATAATGGAGGTGATGATGGTGGTGGTGATAGTGGTGATGATGATGGTGGTGGTGATGATGATGGTGGTGATGGTAGTGGTGATAATGGAGGTGATGATGGTGGTGATAGTGGTGATGATGATGGTAGTAGTGATAATGGAGGTGATGATGGTGGTGATGATAGTGGTGATGGTGATGGTAATGGTGATAATGGAGGTGATGATGATGGTGGTGGTGATAGTGGGGGTGGTGATGATGGTGGTGGTAGTGATACTGAAAGTGATGATGATGTTAGAGGTGATCATGCAGGTGATGATGGTGGTGGTGGTGATAGTGGTGATGATGATGGTAGTGGTGATAATGGAGGTGATGATGATGGTGGGGTGGTGATAGTGGAGGTGATGGTGGTGATAGTGGAGGTGACGGTGGTGATAGTGGAGATGATGATGATGGTGATGGTGGTGATAGTGGTGATGATGATGGTAGTGGTGATAATGGAGGTGATGATGGTGGTGGTGATAGTGGTGATGATGATGGTGGTGGTGGTGATGATGATGGTAGTGGTGATAATGGAGGTGATGATGGTGGTGATAGTGGTGATGATGATGGTAGTGGTGATAATGGTGATGATGATGGTGGTGATAGTGGTGATGATGATGGTAGTGGTGATAATGGAGGTGATGATGGTGGTGATAGTGGTGATGATGATGGTAGTGGTGATAATGGTGATGATGGTGGTGGTGATAGTGGTGATGATGATGGTAGTAGTGATAATGGAGGTGATGATGGTGGTGGTGATAGTGGTGATGGTGATGGTGGTGATAATGGAGGTGATGATGGTGGTGGTGATAGTGGAGGTGGTGATGATGGTGGTGGTGGTGATAATGAAAGTGATGATGATGTTAGAGGTGATCATGCAGGTGATGATGGTGGTGGTGGTGATAATGGAGGTGATGATGATGGTGGTGGTGGTGGTGATACTGAAAGTGATAATGATGTTAGAGGTGATCATGCGGGTGATGGTGGTGGTGATATTGGAGATGGTGATGTTGGTGGTAGTGATATTTGGGGTAATGATAGTGGTGGCAGTGATGTTTGTGTTTTTTCAAGCATCTGCCTTGAAAGCAAAAATAGTATAAAACTGTCAGGTACAAAAAAGGGGTGGTATTACATAGAAGTGGGATACATTCACTGCTAATGCCTCAGAACTTCAGATATAGTTACTCATTCCAATCCTTGGAAGTCATAGCAGCATGTGTATACCCCAATTCATTGTCAAGGATGCTTTGGTGTATCTCTACAAGCAAAAAAAAAAAAAAAAAAGAAGCCAAAGAAAAATTAAAATTAACACTTAGTTACTAGAAAATAGTGTATCTCTGCACATTAATATTACTAGAAAAATAGCGTATCTCTGCACATGTCAGATATTATCGCCCTTTAATTTTTATTTAGTATTTTAAGTTTCATGTCTTTTTTTAAAGAAAAAATTTTTATTATAATGATAACACAGATTTGAGTAGAATAAAATTACTCAAGCCCACAATGCAAAACTACATTTTGTCTGTACTCATAATTTCCACAAGTGCGTGTGTGTGTGTGTGTCTGAAATACATTCACATTGTTTGCTCATTAGGTTTTCAGAAGATAGTGAGATAGTTGATATATTTCTCATTTAAGGGTTTATGAAAGAGGATTGACACAGAAAAGCCAGGCAATATAAATAATTGTACATCAGCATTTTAGTTAACAAGATATCATTAAGGAAGAAAAGTAGAAGTTGCAGAAACAAGGTCAGAATTTAATTGGTGAAAATTTGCAACACTTGCTTACCCATTTTCAACGAAAACAAATTTCTATATGCTATAAATTCATTTCTTCAAGGGAAAAAATTTTATTATGAGTTTTAATTGTTTAGACTTTTACCAAAATACACTTTAGCCTCACCATGTGCCTGTTATTATTTGAGCAGCAAATGGTTATTTAAAACTGGCCAGAGGTTAGGAGCAGAAGTCATTCAGCTGAAACTGTTTAAAATGACACACCATTTCTCAAGTTTAGAGAAGCCAAAGAATTCATTGAACAAATGAATTATTGATTTCAGTAGGGGAGATGTGTTTAAAAGGTGTTGATTCAGTCTGTAAAAGACTTCAAAATGGCTTGTAAAACTGAGATAGAAATAGCACAGCAATGAGGAATATGCTTTGAAACAGCTTCCAGTGGGTTGTAGTTTAGCTCAGCACCAAAAGCTATTCATAGCCTGTAGTGAAGTTCCATCTTTAAAATACATCTCCATCCTATACACTGGGGCTCTGCACCCATAAGTAATACATCAAAGGAGCATAGTATGTTCTTTCATTTTTTTCATGTTAAATTTGGTTTGAAAATGTAACTTCTTATGTGTGACATCATCTTATAAATGTTAGTGAACATCAAAATGATTTAACAATTTAAGGCATCCCTGTTGTAACCATTTAATCTTGTGTGATTCGACATGTAGAGTTTTATATTTGCATGAAAAACATGACTCAAATATTCAGACATTTTGTTCTTGAGTGATAGAGTTAGGGCAGTTTCAATGATACTCTATTTCGTTTACATTTTCTATTTTTCTTGTTCCTAAAATGATTTTCTAATATGCCATTTAAAGCTGTTATGGAATTGTACCATTCAGATTTCAAGAATTTTTGTGCAAGGAGCACAGTACGCTAGCGGTCCCCAGCCACAGCACTTCTGCAGCACAGCGTGGAGTCCTGGGTCTGGTTATCTTACTCAGAGCGAGACGTGTCCATGGGTAGCCCTCCTGTGAGTTCCCTGATGGACTGGCCAACACTTTTTCAGAGCGCCACTGCCACCTGGAGTTCTGCCTCTCTGATCTTCCTTCCTTCAGCCTGTCCTTTCGTGGGTGTCAGACCTGCATTGTGATATGGTTGTCCCTTCCTAGTGTTTCTCCCTGTCCATCTATCACCAATGCTATGCTCAATGCATCTCACACTTCTTACTCTGCCTTGGTGTTTGTTTCCTGGAGAAATTAAACTGACATGGAGGATAGACTGCATTCATTTGAAAAGGAGACCGACATCTAGAATTGATGTGTGTTCTGATATGTCTTCTTGTTTGTTACAATTCAGTCTGATGGAAAAAAAAATGATAGTCCTCCTTTCAGTGACTAATTCATGTTGATTTATGTTCACCTCACTGGGACTTATACCTCACTTGGTCTCATATTCTTTTATCCCCTCAAAAGTGTTGAAAACACGAGTTCCTCTTGAGCAGCTCTGGAATTTAAGGATGCGTTTGTAGCAGAACTGTTGGACAGGATGTGATCATCACTTCCTACTGAACCCCAATCACTTTGTTGAATCCCAATCGCATCTTCAGCAGCAAATCTGACCAGGAGAAGCTCATCTAGGCATGTCTGTCTTGGACATCCATAAGCATAGATGTACTTCTTATGAACCTAGTGCCACCGCAACACAGGAACTTGGTGAGGATGTGACACTGAATCTAGGACAGCCACTCGGGGACACTGATATAACGAGTCATAGGAAATAAGGCAACATGGCATGAGAGGAAGCATGGAAGGAAGGAAAGAGACTGGGTTTCTGATAGCGTTGTGGAGCTGCTCTGCCATCCCTGAGAGCAAATGCCGATGGGTATCTCAAGTCAAGAGCAAATGCCTTGAGAGTTTAAGTCACTGTGTTTATTACAGGTGGACAAAACAGAGAAGATATATCTCTTTCATCTTTATCAGGTTCATTTTTGTTTGTCTGTATGTGTTTGTTGTTGTTAACAGCATTGTCCTTTGACCTGAAACCTAAACAACAGCAACAACAAATGTGCTTCTCCGTCAGAGTCTCATGAACGTTACACTAAATTACCTCTCCCCCCATTCCTCCGCACCCCATCAGCAAACATAGCAGTTACTACCTTGGAACCTTAGGTTTCATGGTACACAGTTGAAAACCCACTAATCTATTTTTAAAAATAGAGTAGACTTATTTAAATACATTGTTTTTACTTCTTCAAAACAGCGATTCAAGTATTAACACAAATATTGGTGGCATCAGTAAAGTTTCACCTTTTGGTAAATTTATAATTTTTTTCATTGCAGTGATGCTGTCTTGAGAACATAAAAATATCAGCTACAACTGACTCTTGCACCGTTATTTAGAAATGTTTTATGAGAGAGTGTGGTATTTTTTCCTCTGTGCTGTTAATCCTGAACAGCTAAGTGTTGTGCTAATTGTCTGTCTATTGGATTATAATAATGCACATTGAGATGTCTCTTCCTTTCAGACACATTCCCCATTTAACTCATGAATTTTTACTATCTTTTTGGAACAGGTATCGATTTTAGCTTAATGCTTTATGACTTATTATCTAAATCAATATTTTGTAGACAGATTTGACTATGAGAACATTATAAAATTATTATGGGCTGGGTGCGGTGGCTCATGGCTGTAATCCCAGCACTTTGAGAGGTGGAGGCAGGTGGGATCACAAGGTCAGGAATTCGAGATCAGCCTGGCCAATGTGGTGAAACTCCATCTCTACTAAAAATACAAAAATTAGCCGGTGTGGTGGCAGGTGCTTGTAGTCCCAGCTACTTGGGAGGCTGAGGCAAGAGAATCACTTGAATCCAGGAGATGGAGGTTGCAGTGAGCCGAGATTGCACCACTGCACACCAGCCTAGTGACAGAACGAGACTCCACATCAAAAGAAAAAAATTAAAGATAAAAAATAAAATGAAATGAAACAATAAAAAAATAAATAAAATTATTATGTATTTCCAGAACATGTAGAAAAACTTATAGGGCTAAATGAATAGCTACATTGAATAACAACTAGGTTTTAGTCACAAATATTTAATGTATAATAAACATCAACGAAAATGACAATTTTATGTTGGAATTATGAAAAAACATACAGATTACAAACTAATGATTACAAGTGGAATCATTGCGAGTACATGCCAGATGACTGTTATGTTCCCAATGAGGTAATCACCTTTCTAGTTCAGGTACACCATTTCAGAACAGCAGAATTTAACAAGTCATAGATCTATGACCATAGACATATGATTATATATGCATATATGTACACACATAAACACACATACATGCATATACACATACATATATGTATATACAAGACACATGTATATGTTCATTTTTCCTTTCTTTGTAATGTTTAAAATTACTAGAGCACTTATCAAACTTCCCACAACACATTTGGAACAGTCTTCTCTCTAATTTGTCTCGAATTTTTATATACATCTTTCAATTATATCATAAACTCTATGAGAGAAACCTCTTGTTTGTTTACTTTTTAAATATCTTTTATGCAAGAGTAGGAACCTAACCAATTAGAAGCTTTCAGTCAATATCCATCACCAGATCGTGTAGAATAAGATGGCAAATACTGTTCATGCCCATCAATTATCTGTTGGACGTGATTAGTCAATTTATTAGATCTTATTATTGAGTAAGCCAGGCCATCATGGAGCTCACAGATCCATGTTGAGGCAAAATAAGTAAATCAAAGACTTACGTCATTAAAAGAAAAATTGTAACTATAACAAGAGCCATTGAGCAGAGGAGGCTGAAGGGGATCTACCTGCCTTGGCCTCCCAAAGTGCTGGGATTGCAGGTGTGAGCCACTGCATGCAGCCTTCCTCTAATTTTTGTGGCAATCTTATTGGCATGGGACTCTGGTGAGTTCTGTGATGCACACACACACAAAGTGCTAGGGTTCTGTCACTATCCAAGCACCAATTAACCAGGGACAGGGAAATAGAAGAAGCAAAGTGCATGCAATGTTGTGCTTTCAAGGTTAATAGTAAGAATAGGTGGCAGCTGTCTAGGATCAAGGGGATGTTATCATCCCCATTCTATAAATGGGGAAAGGAGAAACAGAGGAAAAAAAAAAAAAGCTTGAATCCTGACAACTATGCTATAGTCTTGTTCAGGAACCTGCAGTTGTAGCCACCACACCACTCTGCTCTCCCAACACCAGGTCATTTGAAGCAATCTTAGAGTGCTGGCTGGGAGTTAGGACAGAAGGGGCAGGTGGAGGACACTCAGTGAAGGGCTTTGAATGTACTGCTAAAGAATCTGTCCTATTCTGTGGGGCACACAGGGCCAGGGAGGCAGAAGAGATGAGTGATGGGGCCGTGTCCACTCTGCAGCCAGAGTGGAGACTCATAGGTCCTGCGTGCGTAACTGCTTGTTGAAATGTTCTGCTGCTGTGGGGCCTCTAGTTTAAGCTCTGACATGCAGAGAATTTGAAAGCAGTCATTTCTGTCTTTGCAAGGAAAGGCTGGACCAGCTAAAAATCAGTGACTGTTCTTGGAACATCAGAAAACTGAAGTTGAGGGAAAAACTGCCACTGGGAATCTGGGGAGACAGAAGCACCCACAGAGTCACAGCAAAGATCGGCCTGCCAGGAGCTGGAGCTGCTGGAGACGAAGACTGAAAGTAAGATTAAATGGTAATTTTGATGAGTTGCTGGAGGCTGAGTTTGACATACTAGGGGACATAAAATGGATTCATATACAATTCTCAAATAAAAACATAAAAAGTGAAGAGAAAAAAGCCAACAAATATAATGAGACCTTTATTACCCTAAGAACGAAACCAAATAAAGACATTTAAAGATGTTAAAAAGAGGAAAAGGACAGATCGCTATCTCTCATAAACACAGGCAATAAAATCCTCAACACAACTGCAGTGAAATGAATCCAACGACGTACAAAAAGAATGTAAAACTATGAGTAATTGGGATTATTCTCTGTTTCAAAGGTTTGCTCAACATTGGAAAATCAATCCTGCCATCCACCACATCAAGAGGCTACTTGTCACATGCTCGTATCCACTGATGCAGAAGAGGCATGTGCCAGAGTCTAATGTTCGTTTATGATAAAAACTAGCAAGCTAGAACTAGAGAGGAACATCCTCAGTTTGGTAAAGAACATTGAAAAATTAAACCAAGTACATACAGCCAGCGTCATACTTAATGGTGAAAAAACTGGAAGCTTCTCTCTTAAGATTAGGAACAAGACAAATATCCTCTTTCACCACTCCTGTTCAACATCATACCGGAAGTTCTAACTGGTGCAATAAGACAGGAGGTAAAAGTAAAATGTATCCAGATAGGAAAGGAAGAAATAAAACGGTCTGTATTCACAGACAGTTAAAAACATCCCACTCAACAGTTAAACTCTGTTAAAAACATCCCAATCAACAGTAAAACTCTTTATTTTTTTTATTTTTTTTATGTTTTTTGAGACGGAGTCTCACTCTGTCGCCCAGTCTGGAGAGCAGTGGCGCGATCTCAGCTCACTGCAAGCTCCACCTATCAAGTTCACGCCATTCTCCTGCCTCAGCCTCCCGAGTAGCTGGGACTACAGGTGCCCTCCACTATGCCCAGCTAATTTTTTTGTATTTTTAGTAGAGATGGGGTTTCACTGTGTTAGTCAGGATGGTCTCGATCTCCTGACCTTGTGATCTGTCCGCCTCGGCCTCCCAAAGTGCTGGAATTACAGGCGTGAGCCACCAGGCCCGGCCCAGTAAAAGTCTTTAAATAAACAAAATCAAATATAAATATAATATAATGTATTAAAAATAAAGCATTTTGAATAAATAACAAAGGACCTATATTTTGGAAACTATAAAACTAATTTTCTTTAAACTAATGATCTAAATAAATGTAAAAGTATTCTCTTCTCATAAATTGAAAACTGAATATTAAAATTCAATTTTTTCAACTTGATCTATAGATACAATGCATTCCCAATCAAATTCCCAACAGAAATTTTGTAGATATTGGAAACTGATTCTAAAGATTATAGGAAAAGGCAAAATGCATAGAATAGGTAAAAATACAGAAGGAGGGGGAGGAAGAGAAGGAGGAAGAGGAAGCAGAAGGAGGAAGAAGAGGAAGAAGAAGACGAAGAGAAAAGAGAAGAGAAGAGAAGGAGGAAGAGGAAGAAGAAGAAGAGGAGGAGGAGGAGGAAGGACGGACCAGGAGGAGGAGGGAGTAGGAAGAAGAGGTGGAGGAGGAGGGAGGAGGGGGAGGAGGGAGGAGGAGGAGAAGGAAATTGGAAGACTCATACCACTTGATATCAAAAATTTATATGACTACAGTAATCAATACAGCATGATATTAGAGAAAAAATAGATACACATAGATCAATGTACCAAAGCAGATAGATAATAAATAGAGCAAGTCAAATGAGTCAACTGATCTTTGACAGAGGTACAAAACAACTCAATGTAAAATTGACAGTCTTTTCAATGAATGATACTGGTAAATTGGATGTTCATATATATATATAACCCTAGCCATAACACGAAAAGCTAGACCCATGAAGTAGAAAGATTAAGTTGGACTTTGTAAAATTACAAATTCTTGTTCTGAGAAAGACAGTGTAAAGAAAATGAAAAGACATGCCACAGGCTGAGAGAAAAGATTTGCAAAGCTCATACCTGACAAAGCACTTGTACCCAAAATATACAAAGGACTCTTAAAACTCAATATGAGAAAATAAACAACTCAATTTAAAAATGGGTAAAAGATTTGAAGAGATTCCTCACCAAAAAAGATATGCAGATGGAAAATAAGCATATGAAAAAATATTCAATGTCATATTTCATTAGGGAATTGTAAGTCAGACTTTTGTGAATGAAATTACAGTTAGATACCTCTGCTAATGTCTTAGAATGGCTACAATCCAAAACACTGACAACACCAAGTGCTGGTGAGGACATTGAGCAGCAAGAGCTGGCGTTCTCTGCTGGTGGAAATAATGATACGGCCAATATGGAAGACAATTTGGTAATGTACAATGCTAAGCATGCATGTGTCATATGATCCTACAGTCACATTAGTAGGAATTTACTCGAATGAGCTGAAAACTTAGGTCCACACAAGGAGCTTCATTTACGAATGTCTATAGCAGCTTTATTTACGATTGAAGCCACCAATATGTCCTTCAGTAGCTGAGCAGATACACACGCTGTGGTATATGCAGACAATGGAATATTATTTTTGTAATAGTCCCAAACTAATAACAGTCTAGAGGTCTTCGAATGGGTGAATGGTTAAAAAAGTTGGGGTACATCCATACCATTGGATGCAACTCAACAGTAAACCAGAAGGAACTGCTGCTCCATGCAACAATGCAGATGAGTCTCTAGGTCATTATGCAGGGTTAAAATAGCCAATCCCATTGGTGATGTAGTGTATGATTCCATTTAGATAACACTTTTTCAACGAAAAGTCTACAGAAATGGAGGGCAGATGAGTGTTTGCCAGGGCCTAGAGACAGCTGCTGCAGGCGTGGGGGAATGCAGTTATAAAAGGGCAACAGGAGTGATCCTGGGTGATGCTGCTGTGCAGTTCCCCTGAATGAGGTAGCAAATGCGTGAACCTACACGTGATAAAATTGATACAACTAATCATACATACCAAACACCACACAAACATACACCTGCAAATACAAACAAAACAGGAAATCTGAATGAGATTGGTGGAGTGTATCAATGTTAATTTCTTTAATGTGATATCAATTATAATTTTACAAAATGTTACCATTGGGAGAAAGTGTGTAAAGTGTACACATTATCTCTGTGTATTATGTTTTACAACTATATGTAAATTGACAATAACCTCAACAAGAATTTGAACTAATAAGGAAGAATTTAAATAGGCACTGATCCAAAAAATCTGAAAGAAAAGTCTGTGAGTGGATTCCTTGACAGGTCAAAAATAGCTTTATTTTCTACAAACAGGAAACACCTCCTCCCCCTCCCCGGGTTCCTTCTGTGATTTCTGTGTGTGTGTATGTGTGTGTGTGTGTGTGTGTGGTATGTGTGTGTGTGTCTTCATGGGTTTCTGTTTCTTTGCTAATAATTTTCCCCTCTGACTCTGACCGACATGTAGAGCAGGGTGAGACATAGACACCAACAACTTCATTTCTCTGCTTTGCAGTGGGAACACCTCCCCACAGTCTCCTGGGATACAGGCCACACCAGACAGACTGAGCTCTCGTGATTTTCAAAAGTAACTATTTTTCTGCCCTCATTTTTTCAGCCTCTGCTTTGCATCTCCTTACTTGCATCCTTAATTGACCATAATATAGAGCTGAAAGAAAAGACTGAATTATTTATCAGTATAGTAATGAATAGTTTCATATTCCTTATCTTTAAACATATAAACAGATGAATGGAATATTTCATATTTCTCTAAGACAAGTACTCTGAATCAATTGCTTTTTATTTATAAAACCTATTGTGTTTCTCTCTCATAGGTAATGATCCTAGAAGAAGAAAAAATAGATTTCTTATGGCATCAGTAAGCATTCAATCTAGGTACTCTCTTGAAAATATTACCATTACTGTTACTACTCACCATTTATAATAAGAATGAACAAGTTCAACAAAACAGCTCTGGGCAGTTTGACAACAGCTCAAGAGACTGACTCTCTTTGTTTCCCCAAATTGGATATATAGTAGATTTTACCAAATATTTGCTCAATTTTAAATCAATGAATGCAATTTTGCTTCGTTGAACCACTTATTTTGGGAAAATGTCACAGTTCCAAGCTGAGCTTTACTAGTGAAATTTGCAAGTAATTATTTATAATGATATGCAAATTATCATCAGGCAATTCAGTAAAAAGATTAAAGATGGCGTGGCAATATTAAAACTCCAGGAATTAACTGCTGTGAAAAAAGAAATGATTTTTAAAAATAATCTGAGCTATTTGTAAAAATTGAAATTTCTTTTTTGGTTACTGATTTTGAAAAAGTTAAAATACGAAATGAATGTAAGATACTTAAACGCCAATAAAAACCTCTTCTGGAAATTATCCTTAACTTATAGCCCAGTTTCATTGATACAACCTTTAAAACACTAGAGATTTGAGCAAAGGAGTCGAAAATGTGTGTATTAGACTCCAGCCCCATAACCTGTCTGAAATTGAAAGGATTTCAGAGTGCAGTGGTTAAGCTGGCTGACTCTGAGGATAGACGTCACAGAGTGGGAGAACAGGGTAATTTGTGGTGTATTTAGGGGAATTATTGAACCTTCCTGAGCCTCCATTTCCCAGTCTACAAAATGAGACTGTTTAATATGTACCTTCCCCTTGGGAATTTCATAAAGATTAAATGCAACACCATAATTAAACATCTTAGTATATTGTCTGGTTCATAATAAATGTTTGGTAATATAAACAGGTGTTATAGTTACTATTTTTGAAGGATATAATGAAATAAATCAATACTTATATGTGATAAATAAAATGAAACTTTATGTTTACCATGATAAAAATATATAGTGCAAATGAACATAAAGGAGAACAATACATTTGAAAAAAAAAATTTTTTTTTTTTTTTTTTTTTTTTTGAGGCACGATCTTGCTCTTCACCCAGGCTGGAGCGTAGTGGCGCAGTCATGGCTCACTGCAGCCTCAACCTCCTGGGGCTCATGCAGTCCTCCTGCCTCAACCTCTGCGTAGCTGAGACTGCAGGCACATGTCACCATGCCCAGCTAATGTTTGTATTTTTTGTAGAGACAGGGGTCTCACTATGTTGCCCAGGCTGGTCTTGAGCTCCTGAGCTCAAAGAATCTGCCCGCCTCAGCCTCCCAAAGTGTTGAGATCACAGGCATGAGTTATTGCACTGTGCTCAGCTAAAAAATCCTTTACTATACCATAGGTAAAGAATTGTCTCCACACATAGTTATTGTGTGTGTGTGTGTGTGTGTGTGCGTGCGTGCGTGCGCATATAGTCTTCCAGAGTTATCCAGTGCATATCCAGGTGTATTTCACCCTTTTTTTTTTTTTTTTTTCAGATGGAGTCTCACTCTGTAGCCCAGGCTGGAGTGTAATGGCATGATCCTGGCTCACTGCAAACTCTGTCTCCGGGGTTCAAGTGATTCTCCTGCCTCAGCCTTCCGAGTAGCTGGGATTACAGGTGCCCAACACCTCGCCCAGCTAAATTTTTTTTTGTATTTTTTAGTAGAGACGGGGTTTCACCATTTGGCCACGCTGGTCTTGAACTCCTGACCTCAGCTGATCTGCCTGCCTGTGTATTTCACCCTTTAAGAAATACAAATGGAAGCAGACAATACCCTTAGCTCTGATCCTTTCTGTTGCTCAGGGATAAATCCTCGAGATTGTTCTGTGTCAACACATAGAGATCTACAGCCATGGCTTTCCTGAATCTCGCTCACCATGTTTTCCTCTCCAGGGGAAAAGAGAAGTCATTTCCACGTTGACACTGCAGGTCATGACCTTTCCTTTCTGCTAATTACGTGACAGCATAGTATAATAGGACATGGGCAGATAAGGCAATTTGACATTTAGGTAATCATTCTTTATAATTATTCAAGCTAGACCTACAAAGACCAGATAAGGAAAGGCATCCAGCCTCCTGAAATTCTAATCAAAATAATGGCAGGTATTTTTAATCAAGCAGTTGTGAAATGTTTGGTGGAAACATACTTCATTTTTCAGAACTATTGGGAAGGTCATTTCTCTTTCTGGAATCTCATGCTGTTTACTAGACCTAATGTCATCATTTCTAAAAGGCAGCTAGATAGAGTGAAATTGTTGTAGAAAGTGAATTTTCTCAGCAGTAAATCTACTAATAATGAAATTTAAACTCCTGTGCATATTCTACAGCCAGCGAGTGTAAATCTGGTAGGCATCTTCCACCCTTCACATTCAAACCTTCTGCAATACAGGAAGTAAGAAACTCCTTTAAAAATCTGCTCTCAAGTATGAGCTTCACTCCCCTTTTCCTACCAAGAGGGTGATCACAGTTACTGATTGTGGACAATGGGGTCTCCATACTCAGGCCTTACCTAGGCTGAGTGGTAACTGTCTACACTCACTCCACACCTGGCTTGCAATCCATGCACCTGGATCTGAAGTTTCCACTGCAGCATGAAATTTGCATTATCTCCTCGCTTTCAGAATTTGGCCAGAAGACTCTTTTTTTTCAGTCAAGATAAAAATACGACGTGGGAGAGGAAAGAGTGGTTTTTGCCTTCTCCTATTCACCCTGTTGATGAGGGAGGAATTCCCACACTAGGGCCATGGCAAGACTCAACACTTGCCCCCTGGGCCTGGACAGAGGAGAATAATGGTAGCTGATCACTCACACAGACTCACAGCCTGAAGGAAGAGCACAGCATACACCACGCACGGGGCCACACAGAGGGTGCACACAGAAGAAGAGTGAACATGTAGGGGCTGTGGGAAGCAGGCTTTGTAGGAAGGAAAGGAAGTAGTGAATTAGTCTGTTCTCACATTGCTAGTAAAGACGTACTCGAGACTGGGTAATTTATAAAGGAAAGAGGTTTAATAGACTCACAGTTCCACATGGCTGGGGAGGCCTCACAGTCATGACGGAAGGCAAATGAGCAAAGTCACGTCTTATATGGCAGCAGGCAAGAGAGCTTATGCAGGGAAACTCCCCTTTAAACAACCATCAGATCTCGTGAGACTTATTCACTATCATGAGAACTGCACAGAAAAACCCACCCCCATGATTCAATTACCTCCCACCGAGTCCCTTCCATGACACATGGGGATTATGGGAGCTACAATTCAAGATGAGATTTGGGTGGAGACACAGTCAAACCATACCAAGTAGCTTCTGGTTCCCAGGGGTGGATTCAGTCAGCTTGTTATTAAATAATTCTGCAGGGTGGCTGGGAACTGAGATGCAATACTCAGGATTAGACAGGGCCTGTGCCCCGTCCCCGTGATGAGGAGGGTTCTCTGGCTAGGGGACTTAACCGTGGGAGCGGATTGGTGAGGAGAACTGGCAGCCGGGCCATCTGAGTCCCTCCCAACCTCCCCAGGTGTGAAGGAAACCGTACCAGTAGGCTTAATTTTAAGACTTACACTGCAACAGTGGACCCATGGGACAGTTTTGATTTTTGTTTTTTGTTTTTTGTTTTTGTTTTTGAGATAGAGTCTCACTCTGTTGCCAGGCTGGAGTGCAGTGGCACAATCTTGGCTCACTGCAACCTCCGCCTCCCGGGGTCAAGCGAGTCTCCTGCCTCAGCCTCCCAAGTAGCTGGGACTACAAGCACGCACCACCATGTCCAGCTAATTTTTGTATTTTCAATAGAGACAGGGTTTCACTATGTTGGCAAGGATGGTCTTGATCTCTTAACCTAGTGATCCCCCGGCCTCAGCCTCCCAAAGTGCTGGAATTACAGGCATGAGCCACTGCACCCGGCCAGGACAGTGTTTTTATATTTTTGTCTGTTTGTTTGTTTTGCTGCTTCCTCTTTACTGGGTGACCCATCGAGTGACAGACCTTAAGCGTCACTGGAAGGACTCATGCCAGTGACTTTTGCTGACAGCAGTTCTAGGAGACAGGGAGCCACAGCTCACATCCCAGGTGATGGAAGGGACCTCATCGACCTTCCCTCTCAGTGCTTCTGTCTAAGGACATCCTTCCTTTACACTCTGACAGCACATCTGTAAACACTATCTGGCTTTCAAAGAGGTGGGTATCCACAGCATGTTCTCACTTTTGTTTAAATACAAAGTTTACAAGTGTGAAGTTCTCTAGTTGCATCATCACACATCCCAGCTCTAAAGAGATGCATGACCATTTGGAGCATTCCCAGATGTCTGTGAAATAAACTATATTTCGCTCTTTGAAAATGCGTCTTGATGGATAGCTACACTATGACCTAGCAGGCTGGAGGGGAAAATGGAACAAAAAAGTTTTGTTCTTCCAGATGCAGTTAAAGTATCATCCCTAGAGATAGTGATGATCCTGAGGAATCACATATTCTTCTACGCAGGAGAAAGTGGCATGAAGTCATTTGTATTGGGAGCTTCCATTTGGCAGGGTTGTGTGCCTGACGATCATTTCCAGGGGCAGCTTTCAAAGAAGGGAGAGAAGAGCCAAGGCCAAAACTGCAGGGGTGAGTGCCTCACTACCGCCTCCCTGTGGACGGGAACGGACTCTGCAGAGAATTTACTGTAGAACGAGCCCCATAGTCAGCTTCTAAACTTGTCCTTTAAATAATAAAGTCACCATCTTCCTCTATGAGATTCCACTACCATTATTATTTACTTAATATATTTTCTTTAAATTGACTCATTTTTCAAAGATACGTCTATTTTAAAGTGACAGTGTATGTCACGACTATATGTGAAAGCTAATATCAAGTACTGCAGATTAAGTTACCAATAAGTGAAAACATGATCAAAACTATATTGTTACAATCCAGCCAAATAGTAGGTTTTTCCTGTTGACAAATTAACGAGTGTTAGGAAGGAGTTAAAAGTCTACCAACACCAACCTGATGCATGTCTTTAGAGGGATCATACATTATTCCATATCGAAATGAGCCATTCTAATGTTCAGCTTTTAGCTGATAGAATCTACGTGTAGGACAGAAATTCTATAAGTGTTATGAAAATTTAAGATGTCCCAAACTTAGGCCGGGCAAGGTGGCTTATGCCTGTCACTCCAGCACTTTGGGGGGCTGAGGTAGGAGGATTACTTGAGCCCAGAAGTTCGAAACCAGCCTAGGCAACATAGCAAGACCCTGTCTCTACGAGAAAATTTTTTAAAAAGCTGGATGTGGTGGCACACACCTGTAGTATCAGCTACTCACGAGGCTGAGGTAGGAGGATCGCAGGAGCCCAGAAGTTCAAGGCTTCAGTGAACCATGATCACGCCACTGCACTCCAGCCTGGGTGACAGAACGAGGTCTTATCCAAAAAATAAAAATTAAAAAAAAAAGATATTCCAAACTTAGATGTGTGTCCATAGCCTGAGTGAGGAAATATGTCACATCTGGGAGCAGTGGGGTCTGTGGTAGCATGGAGAGCAGGAGCCCTTTCCACAGGCTGTGAACTGGTAGACGATCAATCAGTCTGCCTGGTGCCTCTGTCCTCCACCATAAAGGTGAGGTTACCACTGAAATCAAGTTGCTAATTCCAATGCTCCATTCTCAGTGAAATCATCCTGTAAGTAAGGAGTCATAATAGCTGCCTATTATTATTATATTACTATATAATTATTATATTGTATTACTAAGGATCAGGCTTTAGATTTAACACAGTAGGCTTGGAATGCAGCACGGGGTAGATTCCTTTTTAGTACCACTTAAGAACGTCATTAATATGTAAACTTAAGTCTGGGTGTGTGCCTGCAATTCTCTGGGGGCACTCAGTATTGAAGAACTAAAGGGAAAGTTGTAAAGATCTAAGGGAATCATTTGCTCAGCCAAAGTCAAAATTGTGTCACAGAGTTTTTTTGGTAAAATGCATGATGCAAGCTATTTAATTAATGTGTCAAAAAAAGGGGGGGCCAAGGCATTCACTGGAAATAAATATGGGTTCTGGGTCTAGGGAAAAGCAGCTTGAGTCACAACTTGGCAGGGAGATGGATTTATTTCTGTCCCCGTCAACCTCTAAGCTACCTGTATCTCTCCGTGCATCTCTCTTTCGCTCTCTCTGAATAGATAAACAGGATAGAGATATGAATGTAGAGTATGTATATATATACACCCACATATAGGTATGCATATATATATAGGTGTACGTATAGATATGCATGTATATATACACACACACATATATATACATATATATACAGAGAGAGAGGAGTGTGTGTGTGTGTGTGTGTGTCTGTGTGTCTGTGTGTGTGGTATATCTATAAAACATTGATCTTAAAGTGTAGCTTAGGCTGGGCACGGTGGCTTATGCCTGTAATCCCAGCACTGTGCGGGGGCCGAGGTGGGCAGATCATGAGGTCAGGAGATGGAGACCATTCTGGCCAACACGGTGAAACCTCGTCTCTACTAAAATACAAAAAAAAAAAAAAAATTAGCTCAGCGTGGTGGCGTGCGCCTGTACTCCCAGCTACTTGGGAGGCTGAGGCAGGGGAATCGCTTGAACTTGGGAGGCGGAGATTTCAGTGAGCTGAGATCGCACCACTGTACTCCAGCCTGGCAATAGAGCGAGACTCTGTCAAAAAAAAAAAAAAAAAAAAAAAATTGTTAGCTTAGTCAGTTTTTTAAGGCCACTTTGAGAATTAATCCATGCGATTATACTTGGGGCTTTCTGAAACTTAGATTTCTCGTCTATGAAACGGGAATAAGTCCATCACACAGATAATACGACAGCTAATTGATAATATAAAGGTGTTTAGAACACTCACACATAGGAAGTAATCAATAAATATCCCACTGTGTAAACAGGAGTCAGCATGTGTCCTGAAAGATGCTTTTCCCTGACATTTCTCCTAGTAGCTTCCTTGTGGGTGTTGACTTGAAAACTCAATACCAGTTACTCTGCTCTGGGCCCCAGGAGGCTGACCTCAGTGGACTGTAATATCTGCCCTATTTTGCCCTTTAACCCCTGGTTGGGTTCAGTGGGCCAGTAAATTATTGAGATAATAATAAGTTGGATCAAGTTGGCAACAGTCATCAGAAGCACATAACTGTGCCCACAAATAATTTTTCTTTTTACCAAGCTAAACGAAGAAAGGAGAAAGTAGGAGAAGCTGGCATTGGGGGACCCACCTCCTACCAGGTAGACACTTTCTCCATAAATGTTTCATTATTTCGCAACCTACCCAATGACTTTTTTTTTTTTTTTTTTAACAAATGAGAAATCTGAGGTTCAGAGACATTAAGACGCTTGCCCAAATGTACAAAGAATATTAGTGGAGCCAAGATCCAAATTCAGCCATATTTGACTTGCAACACTACAACCTTTCAAATGTGCAAATTTCAGTAGCCTTTGCACCATGAAGTAAGAAGTAGTTGGAGGTGCATCAGTTAAACTGTCCATTGTGAGAATTCATGGATTATCATTTTTTATTTTTAACTTTTTATTGTCTGTACATTTATGTGCATTTTGTACATTTTTTGTATATTTTGTACATTAATCATGTTTATCTAAGAATGGAAAGAGTCAAGCAGAATCTCTTTTTTTGTTGTTTGTTTGTTTTTTGAGATGGAGTCTCACTCTGTCACCCAGGCTGGGGCGCACTGGCGTGATCTCGGCTCACTGCAAGCTCCGCCCCCCAGGTTCAAGCAATTCTCCCGCCTCAGCCTCCCAAGTAGCTGGGATTATAGGTACGTGCCACTGCGTCCAGCTAATTTTTGTATTTTTAGTAGAGACGGGGTTTCACCATGTTGGCCAGGCTGGTCCCAAACTCCTGACCTCGTGGTCTGCCCGCCTCAGCCTCCCAAAGTCCTGGGATTACAGGCATGAGCCACAGCATCCGGCTGTCAAGCAGAATCTGACTTATCATTTGCTTATGTCAGCAGCATTCCATGGTTGAAAGGATGATCACCATGGTGATGGTGATGATGATGATCTTGATGATACACAGATAATACTGATGAGTGCTTCTATGTGACAAGTACTGCTTTGTGCATTCTGCAAGGGCCGCTTTCTTGAACCCTCATAATAACTTTTTTTGAGGGTATATATATTACCAGTCTCCATATTTTACAGTGAATGAGCTGAGGAAACAGAATTTTATTAATTCATCCAAGGTCAACCAGCAGTAAGTCTCAAACACAGTTTTACCTTATTCTATGTATACTACCAGTCTCCACATTTTACAGTGAGCTGAGAAAACAGAAGTTTATTAACTTATCCAAGGTCAACCAGCAGTAAGACTGAAACACAGCGTTACCTTATTCTAGAATTGTCTTACTTAACTGTAACCTAATAATGTTTTCAGCAAAGCTGGGTTGGTGTAGAATTCTCAGAAATGTCTTTCTTTTGATTACGTTCATAGTTCTTGCGCATATTTGGGTCTATTACAAGTATGCATGACATTTTGGGGCATAAAATTTCAAAGAAGAGACAGTGATAAGTTAATTCTATTGCATGATGAATGCACAACATTTTTAAAGTGAATAAAATCAAAATTCACTTTTAAAATATGTGTAATTCCCAGCCAGGTGTGATGGCTCACACCTGTAACCCAGCACTTTGGGAGGCCAAGGCAGGCAGATCACCTTAAGGCAGGAGTTTGAGACTAGCCTAGTTAACATGGTGAAACCCCATCTCTACTAGAAATACAATTATTCGCTGAGCATGGTGGTGTGTGCCTGTAATCCCAGCTACTTGGGAGGCTGAGGTGGGAGAATCGCTTGAACCCGGGAGGTGGAGGTTATAGTGACCCAAGATTAAACCACTGCACTCCAGCCTGAGTGACAGAGCGAGACTCAGTCTCAAAAAGAAAAAAATGTGTAATTCGCAAGATTATTGAAAACAAACTAGAGTAAGGCAAAAAGAAAACTAGAGAGTAAAAGATAGATTGAATGCTTGTAACAGCACTGGATCAAAAAGAACTGGGCTGGTCCCCAGGACAGCTTTTGCTACATCCCTGCTCTGCCTTTAAGAAATGCAAATCCAGAAAATGTTAGCACCTCAGTTCTTTTATTTGTAAATGAATGTACCTGCCTAACCCACTTTACAAAGATATTAGGAGTATAAGGCCAAAGACACAAGATATGAATGCACTCATTGGTAAGAAAAAAAAAAAGAAGTTGGATAGTAAAATTCACACACAAAATTTTAATATGCTTTGACACGTTGCAGTGAAAAATGAACGTGTACAAAACCCAGGAGCTCATCATGAAAGCAGAGAAACAGGACTTCAGTGTTAGAATGGCAGGACAAGGCAGCAGAACCAGGTTCCAATTAATGAGAGCTGCTGCTTCTGCTTAGCTCAAATCAAACTACCCAAGTATGCAGAGAAGGAGAATAGAAAGTAAATTTTGGAATGAGGCCAATAT
Organism: Pongo abelii; assembly: GCF_028885655.2. Lineage (NCBI taxonomy): Eukaryota > Metazoa > Chordata > Mammalia > Primates > Hominidae > Pongo > Pongo abelii. The sequence goes on from NC_071995.2 coordinate 126,636,420, forward strand.
TTAAATCCTAGCCCTGGCATAGAGGATACCTGCTTGTTCAGATAACTCGGGGACCAGATGTCTCAGCAGGACAAATAATCTCTAATCCTTAGTCATGGGCTCAGAACCAGGATAGCGGTCCTGCAAGAGCTGAGATTGGGTTTCTGCCATTCTTGAGGAATGGGAGTTCAGAAGGAAACAAAGACAACATGTACAACTAAAAATAAAATCACTTTGGGAATTCTTCCTCAATCTGGATGTGATAGCTGAGATCCACACCCACCTTATTACAAAAGGTCTTGATGTGCCATCCAATGTTCTTGATGTGATTTGATGACATTGAGTTTTCTTAAGTATCTGAAGTCATGTGTCCTTGGTTTCTGTGTCATGGTGCCTCAAGATCTAGAGGAAATGAATTGGTAATTTTTAGCAGGAGAAAAAATGTGTCTTTCAACAAAATAAAAAAGAATCTGCATAGAACTAAATTCTTTCTTTCATCGTCTTTTTTTCTTTATTTCTGATGAGCCATTTAGAAAGTATTTTGTGATCGCCTTAAGCCCCAATCCCCTAGCACTTCTATGTGAAGCATACTCCAAGGTAGGGTCAAGTGAGGCAAAGACAACTGTGTTTTATTGAATCATTATGATTGCTGCTTCCATAAAGCCAAACAGAGCACCCCGTTCTTTATGATTATAGTATGGTCATAAAAGAGCATCTTAAATGAAGAAAACACTGTCACCCATTTAAACTCAGATGACATTTTATGTTGGGAATTAGCATCACCAGGATTTATCTCAAATTGAACTATAAAAGAGTCAAACATTCAAAGAATAAACCCAAGCATTAATCTGTGGAGATCCTTTGTTCTTCTTCTTTTTCTGAAAAAAATGTTTAGTTTGAGTTGAGATGAGAAAAGAAGAGAAATAGAAAGCCATCGGTATTTGCATCCTCAATCCATCACACAGGAGACGCTTCAGGGAAGAAGATCATTGTCAAGGATGCAGTAACAGTAGATTTAAGTGTGGAGTGTGGATTCTAATTGACTGGAAGGACAACCTCCTGGATGGAATGTTGACAGCCAGAAGCAGAGCATATTTTCTCTCTTTTTCTTTTCCTCTGCCATAGCCACCAGCAGTTTCCATGTGGGGCTGCACCATCATCAGCTTAGGTCCCTGAGTGACGTGGTGAGCAGAGAGCAGATGACCCATAAGGACCCACAGTGTGATCAGTGAATAAATCTCGGAGGTTTACGTCACTGAGATTCTGGGCTTGTTTGTTGCCACATCATTACTTAGTCACTATTTCTCCAACTTAAACATGCATAAGAATCATTTGAGGGATTGCTAAAACCCATATCTCTGGGCTCAACTCCCCAGCATTGCAGTATAGTAGGTTTTGTGTTGGGGTCCAAAATTTGCATTTCTAACAGGATCCCATGCAATGCTGATGGTGCTGGTCATCTGAATTCTCTTTGAAAAGCACTTACTATTCTATTCTGATTGAGACATGTCCCAAATTAGACACTCAGTCGATTGAAGCTTTTCTCACTACTGCCATCTTTATTATCACCATCATTATCATCTCCTTCATCACCTGTGATCTCTATTTCTAGATGGAACCATCAGGGACATTGAAATGACTTATCTCCTTGATTTGCAAAAAAAACAGACATTAGTTTAGCATTAACTTTTCTCTCCACTAATTTCAAAGTGGTCTCGTAACCTGAATAAGAGACCTGCTGATATGAAGGAAATAATACTAAGAGTAGACTATGCTTAGTATTATTACTCAACTTCTGTCAATGTCCTTTGAGTAGTAATTAATTTTAATCCCAGAAGAAGTGAGAACTGCATTTCAGGAAGAGAAGCAGAAAAGAAAATAACCAAGTAGTATCAAACATACATCTAAAAATAACACTAAAAATATATCTAAAAATATTGAATTAATAAGTCCTTAATCTAGAAATTAGAGGATATTATTTTAAGACAATTGATTTGCCCAGATTTTGTTCATAAAGAAAAAAGTATAAATACATGTGGTGAAAATATCAAACAATGCTCCTGGAAAACTAAGGAAAGCTGAGAACCCAAGAGAATTCCGAGAAGTGAAGATCATCCGAGAGGATTTAACACATAAAATATAAATACAGCAACTCTCTCCCCCACTGTATTCATCCATTCTCACTCTGCTATGAAGAAATACCTGAGACTGGATAATTTATAAAGAAAAGAGATTTGATTGACTCACAGTTCCACATGGCTGGGGAGGCCTCAGGAAACTGACAATCATGGCAGAAGGCACATCTTCACAGGGTGGCAGGAGAGAGAATTAGAACCAAATGAAGGGGGAAGCCCCTTATGAAACCATCAGCGCCTGGGCACAGTGGATCACACCTGTAATCCCAGCACTTTGGGAGGCCGAGGTGGGAAGATCATGAGGTCAGGAGATCAAGACCATCCTGGCCAATACGGTAAAACCCCAGACGTGGTGGCACACACCTGTAATCCCAGCTACTCGGGAGGCTGAGGCAGGAGAATAGTTTGAACCAGGGAGTCAGAGGTTGCAGTGAGCTGAGATGGCACCACTGTACTCCAGCCTGGGCGACAGAACGAGACTCTGTCTAAAAAAAAAAAAAAAACAAAAAACACACACATCAGGTCTTATGAGAACTCACTCAGTGTCACCATAAAAGCATAGGGGAAACTGCCCCCATGATTCGATTACCCTCCACTGGGTCCCTCCAAGGACATGAGAGGATTATGGGAACTACAATTCAAGATGAGATTTGGGTGGGGACACAGCCAAACCATAGCAACCACCTTTTTTCTCTGCAATAGGCCTCCCTGTTCCCACATCTTCATTAAGACAGCTGCCTCCAGGGGTTGCAGTAAGAACCTCACTGCCAGATTCGCTGATTCCCTCAATGTCTCTGCAGCAATCAGAATTTCCTGGGCATTTTCACTTGAGTTTTCCCACACCAGGATTCCAAGGATTAGAGGTTTGAATGGCTGTAGCTGTGAAAAGTGGGAAGGAATAATAAAGTATATTATTTGGCTCTAAATTGCCCATATTTTCACATTAGTTTTCTAGCATTGTTTTATACATAAACAAACACACTACCATAATAAAATATATTAACCTTTAATAGAGTAGTATTTCTTATACCTATAAAGCTGTTACTAAATCAATAATGTGTCTACTTTCTATTACCCTTCTCTGCAGCTAAGAATCCTGGAAATCAGCTAATATTCATTGACACAGGGGATGGTACACAATCATTCAGCAATTCTCAGATAGAGTATTTTATGCTGCATTTCATGGGAAAAGGCTCTGGGGCCCAAAGTGTTGATTAACTTTTCCAGACTCACATGTCTAATGGATCGCAGAGACAAAGGCATTGCAGAGCTCAGAGTGACACATGGGCCTGAGTTTCCTGACAGGTTGGTTTCACTCCACACCTGAGATTCCCGTACAACATTTGCTCCACTGCATGGACCAGCTGATCCACATGTCCTAAGAGGGCTTTCTCAGTGACAGAATCAGCAAACCCCGAAGATCTGAAAGTCTGCCTTCAGAACTGACCTGTGTGTGACCAGGCGTGGTGGCTCACACCTGTAATCCCAGCACTTTGGGAGGCGGAGGTGGGTGGATCACTTGAGGTCAGGAATTCAAGACCAGCCTGGCCATCATGGTGAAATCCCGACTCTACTAAAACTACAAAAATTAGCTGGGCCTGGTGGCCTGCACCTGTAATCCCAGCTACTCAGGAGGCTGAGGCAGGAGAATCACTTGAACCTGGGAGGTAGAGGTTGCAGTGAGCGGAGGTCGCACCACTGCACTCCAGCCTGGGCGATACAGCGAGACTGTGTCTCAAAAATAAAAAAATAAAAAGAACTGACCTGCGTGCAGCCCACATTCTGTGCTCTGTCTACAAACCAGGTCCTTTTCTATAATTAGCTTTTTAACCAATGATTGGAAAAGAACCAGTGTTCCTCAAAATTTTGAGAAAGGTAAACAAACCTTAAATAATAGATATATTGGTTTAATTAGTTAATTCTTCTTCATGTTCAATTGGGAAGCTAGGAAGCCAAATAGAGCTAATTGTAAATGTGTGTTTGACAAATAAAAGGCTGAGTGGTTAGTTAATTAAAATGCCCAAGGACAAGCATTGCTGGAGCATTGCACTCCTCGTGAAGGAAGCGGGAGGAGGCGTTGGGAGTGGGCAGTGCAGCCTCTGTGCTGCCAGGAACAAGGCGGCTGCGTGGATGCACCATGGGAACCTCTGCAGGGCTCTCTTGTGCACACATGGTGATGACGACTGATCATAGTGGCAGAACCTTGTGTCCCAAAAGACGTGCAATGTCTCAGCTAGCAGGGGCACCCAGTACCATCTCCAGCAGCTTCACTGTTTCAACTTGGGGTCGAAGGCTTAGAGAGGAAGCATGAACTCCCAAGGCCACCTGAAGACTCTGTGGCAAAGACAGACACAGAACCTAGGGTCAAGGGCTCCGCAACCAGTTCCCCATCCATCACTATTAAGTACTTATTATGCACTTAGTATCTTGCAATGTTTCACACGAGGAAACTTGGTTGTTTCCCTTAGGAAACAATTACTTATTCATTTATTTAGCAAGTACTTATTTAACTTCTACTATGTGTGAAGTGTCAAACAGCAGAAAGCCAGACTCTTGTTTAAAATGTGAGACATAATTTGGGCTGGGTATAGTGGCTCATGCCTGTAATCCCAGCACTTTGGGAGGCCGAGGCTGGTGGATCACCAGAGGTCAGGAGTTCGAGACCAGCCTCGCCAACATGATGAAACCCCGTCTCTACTAAAAATATAAAAATTAGCCAGGTGTGGTGATGTGTGACTGTAATCCCAGCTACTTGGGAAGTTGAAGCCGGAGAATAACTTGAACCCAGGAGGCAGAGGTTACAGTGAGCCAAGTTTGTGCCACTGCACTCCAGCCTGGGCGACAGAGTGAGACTCTATCTCAAAAAAAAAAAAAAAAAAAGTAAGACATATTTTATACATACAACTGTTGCAGGGGAGGGAGATTTCAGTATCAACTGAGTTCAACTTCAGTGATACAAAAGGCAGGAGGCTTTTAAAATTCCAGGGTGTGCTAAGTGAAAAGTACAGAAGGATATTAAGGAGAGCATTGCATGTGATTAGGCCACCCATGTTTGCTAAATGGCACTTATCCGAGTTAGGCTCCTACCTTCCCACAGGACCCAGGAGACAGAGGCCCTGTCTTTATGACTGTGTTTCAGAGGGACGGCTTCCAGGTCCAGGAGAAAGATGCTTCTAGGTTGAAAACCTGGGAGAAATTTACATCCTTAAAAGAGCAGAGGTAGAATTTACAATGGCAAGTTTTCTCAAGTGAATGCTTTGAGAAAAGAAAGGCAGGGGCATATAGTCAGGACCTGGCTGGGACAAGCAGTAGACTCTTTCAGCAGTCTTGAGCTTCCTCAGGGAAGAACTTAAGAGGGTGGGGGCTGGGCACGGTGGCTCACGCCTGTAATCCCAGCAGTTTGGGAGACCAAGGCAGGCGGATTGCCTGAGCTCAGGAGTTCGAGACCAGCCTGGAGAACATGGTGAAACCCTGTCTCTACTAAAATACAAAAAATTTAGCTGGGCATGGCGGCATGTGCCTGTAGTCCCAGCTACTCGGGAGGCTGAGGCAGGAGAATTTCTTGAATCTGGGAGGCGGAGGTTGCAGTGAGCCAAGATCACACTATTGCACTCCACCCTGGGCGACAGAGTGAGACTCCGTCTCTAAAAAACAAAAAAGAGGGCGGGGTTGTCATCCTAGCGACCCAGACTTGAGTTCACAGAAACAATGCTAGTGCTTACTCAAGCCTCTTGGGGCGAGGATGGACAAAATTGCTCACGCTGAGAGTCTGTAATTCTCATAGGCCTAGTCTAGAAGAGGCTCAGAGAACCCTGACTAAAGTTTGGTCAAGGAGAGAGTCTTTGTCCTAAGAACTGTGTATAAAACCACAAAGGAAACAGAGAATCATGACTTTATAGCGCTTATATAATAATGATGGAGCTTATTACATTCAATTCAGTTTCATCATAGATAAATTTAACTTACTCAAATTCACCTTTGTGTGTGTGTTGCCCAAGGAGAGAGGGAAACGGGGAGGTGGGGGAGAGATAGAGAGAGGAGAGAGATTTTGAGAGAAAGCGGAAACCAGCTAAATAGCTCTGGTAAATGAGTCAGTGTTTCCATTGAGTATTTGCCTCCAAAGCCAAGCGCGAAAAGAAAGACTAAAATCTAGCACTGATGGTTTGCTTCAGTCCAAAGGTCTCAGCATCTGAGCATCTCATTCTACTGCCTATGATTCTAGTGTTTGAAGAATCATAGCTTTTTATAATCTATCCCTTCAGTGTAAGCCAACAGCTTCCCCTGGCCTCCAACACAGAGATGGCCATCTGTTCCCATGCTCATGGGGACTGTCCGTGGCGAATCTTCCAACAGCCAGTCCATAGGTCTTGAAAGTGGCAACTTACTGTATCAATTTGGGCCCCGAGAAGACAGGATGACATTCACAGAAAGTGTAGTGAAAATAATTTAACAAAAGTCCTATTTACAGAGAACCTGGGCAGGGTTAGAGAATCAAGGACTGTCAAGGCACCTTCCAGGACCTGTAAGGTATAGAAAGTCTCTATCATGCTCAGGATCAAGTGGGGGGAAAAGGCATTTGGGAGGCAAGTACCTGGGAAGATGCGCTGCCCACTGTAACTGTGGCTGTGTAGAGCTACTGGCAGGACCCAGGTGAGGCACGAAGGAAATGGGAGAAGGAATTATCCAAGTTCTGTCCTCCGCTAGTCAATTGCAGTGTCTGAAAAGCTGAAGGCCAGGTTCGACATGGAGAGACTGCGTTATTCAGACAATACTGTTAGCACTCAGTCAGCCCAGCCTGGCCTCATCACGTGGATCTGATTTCCTCTTGGCTGCATTATTTCAGGCAAGCTGGCTCCATGTGGAGACCTTTACGTCCTATCAGCTTAACAACCACAGCAGAAGGCAGGGAGTGGGGAAAGGGAGCTGGGGGTGGGGAGGAAAGGAAGAGTGAGATTGATTTTGAGATTAAACCTCTTTCTAACCAGGTTTGGCCAAAGTCCAGGTTTGTATCTCACCAGAGGGACTTGGCCACATGTCCCTTTCTGTCACAGTCCCCTGCCTACTGGCTGAGTCTGGAGACTGTGTCCTTCCCTGGAGGTCTGAGTCTAGGTCATTGAATGTCTGGGGGTGGTGGCTCTTCGCAATTCAGGATGCTGCCAGGAGGAAAGTGGTGACAGGCTGTGCAGGAAAAATAAAAAAACTTCCACTCAGGTCCTGCAGATCCACAGCAGCTTGGGTCTCTATATCCATTTGTGTAACTGCTGCATATAAAGCTTGTATCCTAGGAATGTGGGGAAGCTCTTCATGACATTTTCAGAATCCACCTGGATGAATTCCATCTGCATTAGGATCTTTCCCCCAGTGTAGATGGTTTTAATGACTGTCATTCCCCAAACGGGGAATTTGTATGGTTTCTGGAACATAACAGCATGCAGTTCTTCACAGATAATATTCAATCAATGAGTAAATACACTACAAAACATCTTTCTTCCACTCTGTTTATGTTTAGCAGCCTGAACTAATCAGAAGGAAACTCACTTAAAACAAGAACTGACTTCTGCTTGTGAAGGATCATGAAAGTTTTGAGCATTGCATCAGAATGCAGATATTTAATATCCTCTGTCTAACTTGTTTCTCAGGAAAGATTTATAGAATGTAAGATAAGGTGGTTAAGATGACAGTGTTTTTTTTTTATTAGAGCTAGCCATGCTTAAACCTTAAATCCAAGATCTTTCTCTTAATATTTTTGCATCCATATAATCCACCTCCTCTATGTGTTAATAAATACTTTCTCTAAGAGGGAAGATGGGAGGGAGGAAAAGAAGAAGGGAGAGAATAAGAGAAATTGTGGGAAAAGGTATAATCATGACTCTCATACAGATATAAGATGAACATATTTCAACTATATCATTTAAATCACTAATCAATGAGAAAGCCAGCAAGAGGCAATAACTGGTTCACAGGAGAATCTAAAGACACATAGATAAACCTACCAGGAATGATGAAATAAATATGCTTAATAGGTAAAAAAAAAAAAAAAAAAACCATCAAAACTAGTCAATATCTATGAAAATAATCAACTGACTCTCCTTCAGACAAAAGTTGCATTTTTATGGACAAGAATAATTTGCATTACTATAAGTATTCTACAATTTACAGAGCTATAAATCAGCTGAAAAACAATGAAAGGGAGGAAGACCACTGATATGGTTTAGATCTGTGTCCCCACCCAAATCTCATGTCAAATTGTGATCCCCAGTGTTGGAGGTGAGGCCCTGTGGGAGATGACTGCATCATGGGGGCAGGTTCTCATGAATAAGTTAGCACCATCCCCCTTGATGTTGTTCTCCTGACAGAGTCCTCATGAGATCTGGTTGTTTAATAGTGTGTAGCACCTCCCCCATCTCTCTCTTGCTCCTGCTCTGGCCATGTGAGATGCGCCTGCTTCCTGTTCGCCTTCTGCCATGATCGTAAGTTTCCTGAGGCCTCCTCAGAGGCAAAAGCCGCTATGCTTCCTGTGCAGCCTGCAGAACCATGAGCCAACTAAGTCTCTTTTCTCATAAATTACCCAGTCTCAGGTATTTCTTTATAGCAGTGCAGGAACGAACTAATACAATCACCACAGAATCAAATAACTCAACATTGCCTAGTTTCACACCAAAGGTATCCAGTAATCTTTTTTATCTTTTTCAAAGTCACTCATGATTTTTCCCCAATTCAATTTTTTTTCCTAATTCACAATATATAGAATTAAGATAATAACAGGACCTTTCTCATGAGACTGCTGTGTTGATCAAATAAGAGACAGCAAGTAAAATCCTTAGCCTGCAGCCTGGCATCTCATAAGCCCCTAATAATTATTACTATTCATGATTACTCTTTTTAACTAAAACCATGATCATGACACCCTTTAGGTGTTTTTTTAGAATTGTCATAAACTTTTGAAATTATAACTTCCCAATAACAAAGATGTCTTAAAATATGAACAATTATTGTCTGAGAAAGACGGATGGAAATAAATATAACTAATCATTCTAAGAAATCAGAGATAAATTCACATGGCCTGTTCCTAAAATATAGGTGCCTCTCTCTATAAGGTGGAGAGAGAAATCACAGGACAAACTGGCCAGGAGGGTTTGGGACCAAGGTGGTGGAAATTAAGCAGAGATACAGATGCAAATAGAATTCACAAAAAACAAGGACAGATGAGAACAAAGACTGTCAGCAGATGTAAACACTGGTAGATCAAATATTTCTATTTCTGGAATCTCTACTACAACAAGAGAGCCTGGCTACATTAAATCTACATTCCATCAGGATGAAGTTGTCTAAGGCTCAGGAACAGAGCATGCATTGAAGTTACTTACCTGGTTCAGGAAGATGTTTCAGTTCTCCAGCCCTGGGTAAGACACTTGGGTATAAGGAGTGGGTAGGTGTGTTATATAGTGAAAGGTAAAATCAGGAATCAGGCTTGGCAAGTTAGTTGGAGAAGATGATTTCCCTGACCAAGATCTTCCTGAACTTCTCAACAGACCCCCTACTTAACTTCACTGTGGAATAATAGATCATCATCATTATAATCACCTTGCTTGGGCTCAGAGTCTAAGGCTGATGTGCATGACTGACTCCTCCCCTGGATTCTGTAATTATTACAAAGCAGCAGCTTGCATCAAGTACTCAAATGTTCTTTATCCTAATAATAATAATCGCATATTTTACAGCACATTTTGGCAAACTCTTTACCTAACCAAGCGTGAAAGAGAAAATCATTATGTGTCTACAGATTATTGTCATATATTATTTTATTTAACAACAACATATTTTCCATGAATTAGTTAATACAAGGAGACATACAATGCACATATTTTTAGAAATCAAATTTTTAGGGGGAAGTTTGTCTTATTACTGCTTGATTTCTGGCTGTTCCACACTTTCCGTTTTATTGTCCTGAAAGGTGGTTTCTGCACCCAACAGACAGAAGATGCTTTTTCCAAAGTTCATGTAGGTGAAATGCCTTATGAGAAAATGTGAACTATTTATTCAGAATCTAGTGGGAAATTTAACTCAGGTTTGTCATAAAATTGAGTTTAGATATGTGCTGGAAAACTTGGCTAAATGCTATTCAGAATGCATCAAATATTGTACCTGGGCTTTACAGTACTTTATTACACACTTAAATATTTGTTAACAGAGTGGATCTCGTGTTATGTGTTTTTACCAGAAGAAAATAAAATTTAAAAACACATCCATTGTGTGCCTGCTATGTGCCAGTCACCACGGAACTCAGTAGTGGCGAACAACATAGGAAAACTCCTGCTTTTAATTGGGGATTGCATAAGTTGGACCACAGTCAAACACACAGGCAATTAAATGGCAGTATGATCAATGTTGTGAGAGATTCAAGAAACTCAGATATTATAGCACAGGCAAAAACCAGAATATCCAGGGCAGAAAGATATTCCTTAGAATTTAATCCGAGGTCTCAGGGCAATTCAAAGTAGGCCAAGCAAACGAAGTAGAGGGAGGTCTTCAGGCGGATACAACAGAGAGGTACAGGCATGTACAGCAGATGTTTCACAGGCTGTCACTGCCCATTCCAGTTTGCTCTGGCCACCTTCTGGCTGACAGTACTCTCAGTTCTCTGCCTCTCTCCTGCTCCTCTCAAGCTGCTGAAAGCTGCCTACCCACAGGGCAGGCCAGACAAACAGAGGAATTATTTCCTCCCTGCTCCTTCCTAACCCTCAACCATTGACTTTTTGAGAATCTAATTTCCAACCTTTTTACACTCCTTGACTTCAGTGTGACCTTGTGACTTGCTCTGGTCTACAGAATAAAGTGGACTGACAATGCAACCTTACTGCACCCAGGTGTCAGGAGATCTTGAATGTTTCTGCTTCCCCTCTTGGTATTCAGCCCCCAACATGAACCTAAGCCTGGGCCAGGCCACCCTGGAAACAAGACCATGGGCAGCAGAGCTGGACTTCCCAGCTGAGGTTCTACCATGTCAGCCAACCATTCAGCAAATCCCTGCCAGACATGTGAATGGGCCTCAGAAAAGACCAGAAAAATCATTAAGCTAATCCCAGTCAAGATAGGCAAAACTCAATTTTGGAGTCATTTGTTATACAACATTACTATGGTGACTGCTAGCTCATACAAAGCATTTCATGATTTTCATCAGACTTGCTGAACATTAGGGGTTTGTGGCAATGAACTACATGCTGCACATTCTGGAGCCAACTATGTGTCCTAATTTTCCTCTCTCTCCACTCATTCTTTCCCCTTCTTGCTGCCCCTATTAAATGACTTCCCTCTCATCTCTTAGCCAATCAGAGAACATATTTGGACTATGTATACTTCCCAAATCATATAGATGCTAAAATAACTGACAGTATATGAGGGAGTCAAATATATAGTACACTGTGAAGTATACTGCATGTTTTCATAGAACACACACAATAAGAGTTAACGCTACTATTACTAATAATAGTTAACACTATTATTACATAGAAAAACACACACAATAACAGTTAACACTACTACTATTACTAACACTGCTATTACAGAGACTGTGCTTAACATGTGTAGAAGAAATTGCTCCTATGGCCTCATGCAATGTATCATGTAGTCTCCAAATAGTTTCCGATATGTTGATTAAAGCAATTCACCTAGCAGGCTTCCTCCATTAACAGAGCAGTGTATACATTCAAAATTGATATGCAACTGTTTCTACAAACTGTTCAATAATCCAGACTGCCTTTCTTCCATTGCCCTGAATCGGTTGTTTGATCATTTATCTTGGCTAATCTTTAAATGACTGCTTGGTTCTCCTCTCTCATATTTCTAAAGGACTCACGTGGTATTCAGAAGGAGGAAGCCAGCACCATTCATGTAAGATGTATATCTCCCTCTCCCTCTCCCTCTCCCTCTCCCTCTCCCTCTCCCTCTCCCTCTCCCTCTCCCTCTCCCTCTCCCTCTCCCTCTCCCTCTCCCTCTCCCTCTCCCCCTCCCCTCTTTTTTCGGTCTCCCTCTCCTTCTTTTTTCGGTCTCCCTCTGTTGCCGAAGCTGGACTGTACTGCCGGGATCTCGGCTTGCTGCAACCTCCCTGCCTCGGGCTCCTGTGACTCTCCTGCCTTGGCCTGCCGAGTGCCTGGCATTGCAGGCGCGCGCCGCCACGCCTGAATGGTTTTTGTATTTTTGGTGGAGACGGGGTTTCGCCGTGTTGACCGGGCTGGTCTCCAGCTCCTGGCCTCGAGTGATCTGCCTGCCTCGGCCTCCCGAGGTGCTGGGATTGCAGACGGAGTCGCCCTAACTCAATGCTCAATGGTGCTCAGGCTGGAGTGCAGTGGTGTGATCTCGGCTCTCTGCAACCTCCACCTACCAGCCTCCTGCCTTGGCCTCTTAAAGTGCTAAGATTACAGCCTCTGCCCCACCGCCACCCCGTCTAGGAAGTGAGGAGCCTCTCTGCCTGGCCGCCCATCGTCTGGGATGTGAGGAGCCCCTCCGCCCGGCCGCCCTATCTGGGAAGTGAGGAGCGCCTCTGCCCGGCCGCCCATCATCTGGGATGTGAGGAGCGCCTCTGCCCGGCTGCCACCCCGTCTGGGAGGAAGTGAGGAGCGCCTCTGCCCGGCTGCCCCGTCTGGGAGATGAGGAGCACCTCTGCCCGGCCGCCCCGTCTGGGAGGAAGTGAGGAGCGCCTCTGCCCTGTTGCCCTATCTGGGAAGGGAGGAGCGCCTCTGCCTGGCCGCCACCCCGTCTGGGAAGTGAGGAGCGCCTCTGCCCGGCTGCCACCCCATATGGGAAGTGAGGAGCGCCTCTGCCCAGCCGCCCCTTCTGGGAGGTGAGGAGCGCCTCTGCCCAGCCGCCCCGTCTGGGAGGTGAGGAGTGCCTCTGCCCGGCCGCCCCGTCTGGGAGGTGAGGAGCGCCTCTGCCTGGCCGCCACCCCGTCTGGGAGGAAGTGAGGAGCACCTCTGCCCGGCTGCCCCATCTGGGAAATGAGGAGCGCCTCTGCCCGGCCGCCACACCGTCTGGGAAGTGAGGAGCGCCTCTGCCTGGCTGCCCCATCTGGGAAGGGAGGAGCACCTCTGCCCAGCCGCCACACCGTCTGGGAAGTGAGGAGCGCCTCTGCCTGGTCGCCCCGTCTAGGAGGTGAGGAGCGCCTCTGCCCGGCCGCCCAGTCTGGGAAGTGAGGAGCGCCTCTGCCCGGCCGCCCTGTCTGGGAGGTGAGGAGTGCCTCTGCCTGGCCGCCACCCCATCTGGGAGGAAGTGAGGAGCGTCTCTGCCCGGCCGCCCCGTCTGGGAAGTGAGGAGCGCGTCTGCCCGGCCGCCCCCTCTGGGAAGTGAGGAGCGCCTCTGCTCGGCCACCCCCTCTGGGAAGTGAGGAGCGCCTCTGCTCGGCCGCCCCGTCGGGGAAGTGAGGAGCGCCTCTGCCCGGCCGCCCCGTCTGGGAGGTGAGGAGCGCCTCTGCCCGGCTGCCACCCGGTCTGGGAGGAACTGAGGAGCGCCTCTGCCCGGGCGGCCCCGTCTGGGAAGCGAGGAGCGCCTCTGCCCGGGCGGCCCCGTCGGGGAAGTGAGGAGCGCCTCTGCCCGGCCGCCCCGTCTGGGAGGAGAGGAGCGCCTCTGCCCGGGCGGCCCCGTCTGGGAAGCGAGGGGCGCCTCTGCCCAGCCGCCCTGTCTGGGAGGTGAGGAGCGCCTCTGCCCGGCTGCCCTGTCTGGGAGGTGTACCCAACAGCTCCGAAGAGACAGCGACCATCGGGAGCGGGCCATGAGGACGATGGCGGTTTTGTTGAGGAGAAGGGGAGGAAGTGTGGGGAAAGGAAGGAGAGATCAGATTGTTGCTGTGTCTGTGTAGAAAGGGGTGGGCATAGGAGACTCCATTTTGTTCTGACTAGGAGAAATTCTTCTGCCTTGGGATGCTGTTGATCTATGGCCTTTCCCCCAGCCCCCTGCTCTCTGAAACATGTGCTGTGTCAACTCAGGGTTAAATGGATTAAGGGTGGTGCAAGATGTGCTTTGTTAAACAGATGCTTGAAGGCAGCATGCTCTTTAAGAGTCATCACCACTCCCTAATCTCAAGTACTCAGGGGCACAAACACTGCAGAAGGCCGCAGGGTCCTCTGCCTAGGAAAACCAGAGACCTTTGTTCATGTGTTTATCTCCTGACCTTCTCTCCACTATTATCCTATGACCCTGCCATATCCCCCTCTCCGAGAAACACCCAAGAATGATCAATAAATACTTCAGAAATTAAAAAAAAAATAAATAAAAAAAAAAAAAAAAAAAAAAGATGTATATCATCAGTTGGAGCAAATTATGTAGCTGGAATTCATCAGTAAACAATGTTCTTATTCATCCAGAGAAAATCTTAAGCAGCCTGAGCAAAAATCTTATTTTCTTCTTATACTTCACTGCACCTTTTTAACTAGTGACATCAATTAAACTCGGATTTCTATCTGAAGGACTGCTTGGATTTTTGTTTTGTTTTGTTTTGTTTCAATTTTGGTCCTCAACAGAAGAAAATTCAGTCTCCCATGGTGATTAACGGTGAGATGGTTAACGCTCTCCAAACTCACAGTACCTTCCAACCAGCTTTTCCATGTTTATTCTGTTTGGGTTTTTCTTCAGGCTGTGATATACCCTTGAGGATTGAGGAAGAAACTGGTACTTAAACACGGTCACCCTAGAAAGGCCTAGAATAAGATGAGGTGGAGCCTCTACTCTCCATTGTTTCATGCCAAGAGTCAGAAATGAGTAGCTCATAGAGGTCATCTGATATCATTTCTTTTTTCCTTTTTGCTGATGGCTCAGTGATCTCACAGGGGATTGGACTGGCTGCTGGTTCTATGTGGAAGTCAAAGAGAACAAAGAAATCCCTCTTGGTGAGAAATCATGGTAGAAAATAAAGCTATCAACTGAATTTACAATCACATGATCTGGCTACGCATGTTGGCTCACATTTGTAATCCCAGCACATTGGGAGATCGAGGCAGTCAGATCACTTGAGATCGGGAGTTTGATACCAGCCTGGCCAACATGGCAAAACCCCGTCTCTACTAAAAATACAAAAATTAGCCAGGTGTGGTGGCACATGCCTGTAGTTCCAGCTACTCGGGAGACTGAGGCAAGAGAATAGCTTGAACCTGGGAGGCAGAGATTGCAGTGAGGTGAGATCACACCACTGCAGTGACTGAGAGAGAGTGTCTAAAAAAACATAATAATAATCAGGTGATCCGTACTTCCTGAATTCACCCACATTCTGTGTCCTTTCATGCATGGTTCTTCCCCATGGGACAATCATACACGCGGAACCTCTTGAACTCAAGTATGTGCAAGCTGTTGTCCATAAAACACGAGCCTCAATAACTTTGGTCACTTTCAGCAGACGCTTTTAGAAATAAATTGTGTTTTCCCACGTCCTCTTTTTTATCTGGCATGATGCCCAGAAATGATCTAGGTAGTGACTGCACCGTTATCCTGGGTCCCAGAGAGAAAAAGATGTTAAGTGAAGCCACAGTGATTCACAGTAGACATGCAATGGAAGGGACAATTAAGCTTTTACTATTGTAAACATTTAAGATTTGTGGGAAATTTGTTGTATAGCAAAACCTGGCTTATCCTGACTGACAAAATGGATAAACATACAAAGAATGGATAATTTTAATTCTGTCCAGTCAACATTTTGTGCTATGAACTCTTTGACCCCTTCTCTTTCCCCAGTGCTTTGTGTTCTGCTTCTATGATTTTATGCCTATAGCTGTATCTATCATCTACATATGTCATACATATACTTAATATATGTGCAAATAGAGAAAGGCAAATCAAAACAGTGAGAAATCGTCTCACTGCAGTTAAAATGACTTATACCCAAAAGACAGCCCATAACAAATGTTGGCAAGGATATAGAGAAAAGAGAAGCCTCTTACACTGTTGGTGGAAATGTAACTTAGTACAACCACTATGGAGAACAGTTTGGAGGTTCCTCAAAAAGCTAAAAGCAGAGCTATCGTATGACCCAGCAATCCTACTGCTGGGTATATACCTGAAAGAAAGGAGATCAGTATATTGAAGAGATATCTGCACTCCCAGTTTGTTGCAGCACTGATAACAAGCTATTTGGAAGCAACCTAAGTGTCCACCAACAGATGAATGGATAAAGACAACGTAGAACTTATAATACACAATGAAGTACTACTTAACCATAAAAAAGAATGAGATGCTGTCATTTGCAACAACATGGATAGAACTGAAGATCATTATGTTAAGTGAAATAAGCCAGGCACAGAAAGACAAACATTGCATGCTCTCACTTACTTGTGGGATCTAAATATAAAAAACAAACTCATGGACATAGAGAATAGAAGGATGGTTAGCAGAGGCTGGGAAGGATTGGGGGGTTTTGGGGGAGGTGAGGATGGTTAATAGGTATAAAATAGAAGAATGAATAAGACCTACTCTTTGATAACACAACAGGGTGACTATACTCAATAATAACTTAATTGTACATTTTTAAATAACTGAAAGAGTATAATTGGATTGTTTGTAATACAAAGGATAAACGTTTGAGGGGATTTCTCCATGCTGTGATTATTATGTATTGCCTGTCTCATGTGCCCCATAAATATATACACCTACTACATACTACAAAAATTTAAAATTTAAAAAATGTATTTGCAAATGCCTACATGCACATATATATGCATGCAGGTATTTGTGATATATGTGCAAATACATAGTTGTGTATATATACAAATATATATGTGTGTATATATATATCAGTGTGTATGTATGTGTAAATGTATTAGGATGGTGCAAAAGCAATTGCAGTTTCTGCCATTAAAAGTAATTAAGAGTAATGGCAAAATTTGCAATTATTTTGTGCCACCCTAATAAGATACATAGATGTTGACAGCAAGCTAGAGCTACGATGTAGGTGTAGGGGTAACTGTACCACAGTTAGGTGGGTACATTTGCAGAAAGATATGGCTGTAGGCAGGTAGACATGCCTTGTTCACTCTGCATCCACAGATCCCATCCACACACCTCATACCTATTGGCTTTCAGTAAATTCTTATTGAACAAACAGATGAACACTAGACTGCTGGGCTCTACTAGGACCTACAGCTACTTATGCATATTCATGAGTGGGAGCTTGCGCCAGGAAGCATGCTCTTCCTTGTTCTTCCTTCTTGACACATCGCCTGATGACCCTGGAAATTTATTAATGCTTGATGAATATTTACAAAAACTGCCACTTCAATTAAAATATAAAATCCCTGAGCTAAATTAATTGAGGTGAGAAAAAAAAACAAACCTCACTTGCATCCTAGAAGATAACAAATGAGGAGTAGAGGTTGTCTTTGCACTGAAGAATTTTCAGAGCCACAGAAAACTCTTCAGCCATTAAAGATTTAGGGAACTTGAAGGCATCGCTAAACCAACAGGCTTTGAAAACAATTTCCACCTTGGCTCGCTTGGCTGCTTCACGAGGGAATAGGACAGGGTTTAAATGAACAGCCTTTCAGGGCCTTGTTAAACAGACTGCCGTTTTTCCAAATGCCACAGGGTCATTCCATCAGCACCCAGGGAGCCACATCTTCCTTTACTCAGTTCCTCTGAAACACCTGGTATGCACAAGGAACCTCATTCTCTGACCTCACAGTATCACATCATTTTAGCCCCAGCACAGAACTCAACACTTACCACCAACTTACCTCTTCAAATATCTGTTGTTGTTGGAGAAACAAGATGCAAGTATTCATAGAGGAGGGAAGACTGGATTATTTTGGAAGAAGACTTTTTTTTTCAATATCCTGTGGCTGTTATGTTGATTGTCTTGGTTAAAATATTTCTCCGAGCTGAACTGTGAAAATGAGTAACGCAGAAAGGAAGAGGAACCTGCAGGTGCCGTTGGGACAGATGGGGTGTGGAGCTCAAGATTTCGGAACTGTGTTCTGCAAGAAACTAAATCTGTCCTGGTTTGGGACAAATGAAGGAATGTGAGAGCAATTGGTCAGAGGCGCATTAGGAACGAGAGGAGTTCTGTCAGATCCTTTTCAAACAGAAGCTACTGTTTCCTCTGAAGGGAATTTCAACAACATTTCTAAAGCGTCCGGTTTATTCTGTCTGGACAGTGCAGAGCTCTAAGCCAAGGCCCAACTATAGAAATCAGCTTCCTAAAGCACATACTAGGCACTAGGGGAAGGGGCTGAGTTTTAAAGAGATCCCCGTAAAAAGAGAACTAGTTCCCACAGAGCCAATTCAAGACCCAACATAGTCAAGATCACACGCATGAGGAAATTCTGTCCTGACGATTGGTCACCGCATCTATATATACAAATAAAACCAGCAATTACACCTTTTCTTCGGGGATGATGAACCAGTCTAACTGGTGTGTGTGTGTGTGTGTGTGTGTGTGTGTGTGTGTGTTGTTTTTGTTTTTGGTTTTTTTTAGACGGAGTCTCACTCTGTTGCCTAGCTCACTGCAACCCCTGCCTCCCAGGTTCAAGCAATTCTCCTGCCTCACCCTCCTGAGTAGCTGGGATTACAGGTGCCCGCCCCCATGCCTGACTGATTTTTGTATTTGAGTAGAGACAGGGTTTCACCATGTTGGCCAGGCTGCTCTTAAACCCCTGACCTCAGGTGATCCGCCCACCTCAGCCTCCCAAAATGCTGGGATTACAGGCCTGAGTCACCACCACACCAGGCCCAATCTAACTTTAAAGCTCAGAGTGACTGCTCACAAATAGGGTGAACAATTGGGTTTACTAGTAAGGTGACCACATATGCCAGTTTATTTGGTACAGTTGCATTTTAGGGGCCTGTTTTCCTGACGTAATAATAAGAGTTACTCCTTTTGCTTTCAAAGAGTCCTGGTCTGGACCATAAATTATATGTTCACTCTACTTATGTGCCAATTCTGTTTTTTTTTTTATTTCAACTTTTATTTTAGATACAGGGGGCACATGTGCAGACTTGTTACATGGGAATATACATGTGTGATACTGAGACTTGAAGGATAGAGTCCATCATGCAGGTAGTGAACATTGTACCTGATAAGTAGTTTTTTAACCCACTGCCCTCTCCCTCTATCCTCTGGCAGTCCACAGTGTCTGTTGTTCACATATTTATGCCCATGTGTGCTCAATGTTTAGCTCCAACTTATAAGTGAGAACATGCGGTATCTGGTTTTCTGTTCCTGAGTTAATTTGCTTAGAATTATGGCTTCCAGCTCCATCCAGCCACTGTGAAGAGCATTCTGGAGATTTCTTAAAGAGCTTAAAACAGACCTACCATCCAATTGAGCCATCCCATTACTGGGTATATACCCAAAAGAAAATGAGCCATTCCTCCAAAAAGACACATGCATTCCCATGTTCACTGCTGTGTTATTCACAATGGCAGAGACATGGAATCAACCCATGTGCAATCAGTGATAGATTGAATAAAGAAAACGTGGTACATATACACTGTGGAATACTATGCAGCCATAAAAAAAGAATGAACGCTTGCTCTTTGCAACTAATTCAGCTTTTAAAAAGGGGAAAGGGGAGGGGAAATAGAGTCACTGTGAACCATCCTTGGTGCTGCCTGACAGCCACATGTTCTGTAGCTTTCTAAGGATTCTCTAAACTACAAAGGTTTCCATTATCACTGCCCATGAGGAAACATTGAGCTTGAGTTTGGCAGGTGTCTTTCCTAGCTCTAAGCAATGTAAAGGGGAGTTGAGGAAAACAAGTTACCTCCATTTTCCTCAAACTCCAGCTGTTACAGTCATAATTTTGGCCTTATCCCTGTACCTCCTTAAACCACTTTTGCAAATTTTGCAATATTTATAAAATACCTGTCCTATTCATGAAATATTTTTTAAATAGATCCACATTAATTGATTAGTTTTCAAGATATTTTATATTATCTTATGAATAGAAAATTAGAATTGCTTGTCATAAACCAAAGTTAAGAGGAACATCAAGCCAGGGAAAACGTGGTGACATTATTAAATCACATCCTGAGACTGATCCATGTCAATGGTTCTTGAAATGAGACAGGCCGTAGTCCTGATAAAAGGAGGATTATAAAGTATTCAAGTGATGTTAACAATAATGTTCCTAATGTTAAACTGTTTTAATACTCTGCACTGAAAAAGCAATGGGAACCACTGTATGATTCAATGTTATTCAATGACATAATCATGGACCAATAATTACCTCAAATAAAACCAGTAATTATGACCTAGGCTTCAGGTAACACTGAGTTAGGCTACCCTAGTCTTAAATATTGAAATCTACAAATAAGTTTCTTGCTGAGTACTTTTCTAATTTAAATGAAATAAGAAAAGCTCAATTGCTAGCGTAGTCTGTGGTACCTAATAGGTGCAATGTAAATGTTAATAATTGAAATAAAAATCATCATTGTGATTGTAAAAGAGGGTTTGAGAGGGCTGAGCCATGTTTCTAGTCTAGACTCCATAGAGGAAACCAGTATGATCTTACAAGGTGAACTGCCTGTGTTTCATTTCTTTCTTTGTAAAATTCAGATGGCTAGAGGAGCAATTGCCAATCTTTGCTCCCAAGCCTAGAGGTAATCAAATGTGCAGCGAGGTCTGATTTGGGGTGGGGGCTTTGAACTGACTACATCCAGGCCTCCCTTGCCATTCTCATCAGAGCACTTCTGCATTTAGTGATTTCACAGAGGAGGGAAGTATGCCCAAGAAGTTGCTCGACAAAGAACATTTCAAGGCCCTTTCATGTCTTCAAGCTCTAGTGGGCCAAGATGCTAAGAGAGCCATGCCTGAGGCTCCTGGGTTCCTGTTTGCCTCCTCTCTCATAGCTCCTCACCCAAAGCAACCCAGAACTCTTGGCAGAGTGATCTGTAGGGGACACGGAGTGTGCAGAACTGGACTGGGCAATTTAAGTTTTCCCATTCAGCAACTTTTAGAAGTGACACATTCAGAGGAGCCTCATTCCATTTCCACAAAGTGAGGCTTTATGACTTAAGGTTTAGTGAAATGCAGGACTGGGGGTGCCCACCTCAGTCAGCCATAAGGCAGTATCATCTATGAAGTCATGTCCACAGCTACAGCCCTGTTCCGGACCATCATCATCTCCATGGCCTTCTAACTCAACCGTCCCCATAGTCCATCATCCGTGCACCAGGCAGGATCATCTTCACAAAACCCAGACGGTGTCATGACACTCCAATTTTCAAAGTGGAAAGGGCCTTATTTGACACTGAAAATATGCCCAACTCTCTGCTGCACCCCATGTGGCCACTGCCCTACCCCCAGTGCATTTCTTGATCTCACTTCCTCATGCTAATATACGGCAATAGTGACCTAACTCCTGATCCTACAATGCAGGAAATCCATGCCCACCCCAAGGCCTTCGTATGTGCTGTTAACTACACCCAGAATCAACTGCCTCTGTATTTCCCAGCATAAATTCCTTCTTCAGAGACCTTCTTTAGCCTCCAATATCCAAAGTAGCCACCTGTATTAGTCCGTTCTTGCACTGTTATGCACACCTGAGACTGGGTATTGTATAAAGACAGAAGGTTGAATTGGCACACGCTTCCACAGGCTGTACAAGAAGCACAGCTGGGGAGGCCTCAGGAAACTTTTCATTATGGTATAAGGCAAAGGGCAAGCAGGCTTATCGTACATGGCCAGAGCCAAAGGAAGAGAGAAGGGGGAGGTGCTACAGGCTTTTAAATGACCAGATTTGGTACAACTCACTGTCCCTACAATGGGAATGGTGTTCAGCCATGAGAAACCACCCCCAGGATCCAATCACCTCCCATCAGGCCCCACCTCCAACACGGGAGACTACAATTGAACACCAGATTTGGGTGGGGACATCCAAACCATAACACCACCCTAACCCCAATATCACTCTCCCTCACCTACCTAATTAATTTTCTTCATAACACTTATCCCTACCTAGAATCAATCTTTGAATGTCTTATTCATTGATTACCTCCCTGTCTACAGATATAAGCTACATGATAATAGAGATGCTATGTAACTCAAACACTTCAACCTGGCACTTAGAACACACACGAGTGTTATATTAAGACAGTGTCTCAGGCTTGGCACACCACTGGTGCTCAAATTATGTTGTAAGATAAATACATAAATTTCAAGACAGCATTTGTATCTGGCTCCAGGTATTTCAGAAACCACATTTTCTCTTTTTTTTTTTTTTTTTTTTGAGACAGAGTTTCACTCTTATCGTCAGGCTGGAGTGCAATGGTGCTATCTCAGCTCATTGCAACCTCCGCATCTCAGGTTCAAGTGATTCTCCATCTCAGCCTCCTGAGTAGCTGGGATTACAAGTGCACACCACCATGCCTGGCTAATTTTTGTATTTTTAGTAAAACAGGGTTTTACCATGTTGGCCAGGCTGGTCTTGAACTCCTGGCCTCGGGTGATCTGCTCACCTTGGCCTCCCAAAGTGCTGGGATTACAGGTGTGAGCCACCACGACTGGCCAGAAACCACATTTTCTATTCATAGGAAAGATTCATGAGTTTGTTTTTTTATCAGATAACTGTTCGGTGATGCCTATATGCTGGACACAAGCCTATACCTTATGAAAAAATGAAATAAAATAAAATATACTTGTCTTGACTGAACTTACTTTCTGGTGTCAAAAATGGATGCTGATTCAAAAATATTCAAAATAAATTGTATAATTATAAACTTAAATAATTTATGAAGTAAAGGTGTGTGGCGGCATGAGAGTTTTCAAGACTAACTTTCCAATGTGTGGAATATTAAGGAAGGATTATTTGAAGAATTTTTAAAATATGAAAAATTATTAGAAACATGTTCTGGTGGATTAGATGGTTTTTCAAAAATATTTCTTTCCATCCAACCATGTCTCTCAACTGACTCATACTAGGGTGAGCAAGAATAGATTCTTGTTGTTTTCAGTTATTGAGTTGTGTTACGCAGCATTGTTACATCAATACCTGACTAATACAGATGTACGTCCATTTTCCTCTTACCTGGAGGTGTTTGTCTTTTAGCAATCCAAGTGCCCTCTGAGTAGGACCATCAGTCTCATCATCTAGGCTGAGCACCTATTGAGAACCTTGTGTTTCACCAAGATGTGCACATTTTCATTCATACTAAACTACCAAGCTTGGAAATTAGCTGCAGACTTCCTTGATAGATAGAAGAATAGGTAACTCAACACTCCTGTCTCAATGTAGCAACCCCAACCCAAATAAGCAACCTCCACATTCACCATGAATTTACTGAAAAGAAGATCTCACTCTTCCCTCAAGAATGTCACAAAACCCTTATCAGGGGTGATACAAGAAAGTGGAGTGGAGTGGGTTGATGAGGAGCAAGACTCTACACTTTCAATCAATTCAACAACTGTTGATCATCTGCTCTACACCAACTTGCACCCTCGGTCACAGCAGTAAACCAGACAGAGCAATCCCCCAGCCATGTAAAGCTTAACATTCAGGCCTAAGGATAAGGAGTCCTTTGGGAGCACAGCCCTACCCAGGGCAGCCCATTTCTTCATAAAGGCATTTTATTATTATTATTTTTTTTTTGCTTTATTGGCTGATACATAAATTGCTCAAATAAGTTCTCATGATTCAGAATTACAAAGACTAAGAAGTAACATTAAATATGTAAAAGGGAACAACATGTTAGTGCCTAGACCTGAATTCAAACCCAGATGCTTTTAGCTATACAAATAGATGTGTCTCAGGGATTCCTATTTAAGACCCCAAATAAAAACATGTCTATCTGGAAGTCTCGTGGGGATTTTTTGTGTGTATGTTTTGTTTTGTGTTTGTTTTATGAATGGCTGTCACCTTATGTGCAAATGGTGAACTAATTAGAGTGAAATTTAGACTACATGGTTATGACTATGAATGAAGGTCTTTATAAAATATTTAGGAATGTGTAGGTGTTCCTTTCACCTTTAAGTGAAAGCAGCAGCAAAGAACATAGAAGCTTTAAATGTCGTGAGGATGTTTTCACTAGAAAAGTCTCTGTAGAACATTTTTGATAAATACATAAAAATTCTGGGTAGCTACTTGCTGTTTACACTAAATGACTGCTTCCAAAATGTTCCCAGAAGGTATATAGTACTTGGAAGTGGTCTGAACAATTTCCTGAAATATTATTTACTGCCCAGATTGCTTGACTCAATCTACCTCTGTAAAGCAGCCCAAGCCACCTATGTCCTGGCTGCTGAGGGTTCTACCGGCTTGGGTTCCTGGTGCCCCCTCTATGAGTCACAGGAGTTAAGGTGAAAATGATCCTCAATTTCCTCTCCATATTTGCATTTTTAAGATGATTGGTCAGGCCTTCAGGGTCTCCATGACCCAGTAGAAGCAAACCCATTCTTATTCCCACCACCCCTTCCTTGCGATTGTAATGCCCAGGATGGGGTTACCCCTTCCTGCAGATCTCAGTAGGTGGGGGTGCCTCATGGGGACTGGGGATTGAGACCCGTGTCACAGGCACCCTGGGTTTGCACATGAGGCTGGCACCATTGCCCCCACCTGGAAAGCTTCATCTTACACTTCAGTGAAGGAAGGGCCTCGTGTTTTGCATTTCAATTATTTGTTTTCATTGAGTCTGAGGCTTTATATTAACAGGAAATTCACCCTTTTGATGCAACATTTGAGTATAATTACAAGGCATAAAACCAAATAAATGAATCATTGCAATACTTTAAATTAAATATGACCAGGTCTAGACACATGAGAGGGTTTTCATTATTCAGGGACACAAACGGGCAGAGATTTCAATTATGTCTAACAATATCTTCTACTTTTGACATGAAAGAGTGCCACGAAAATAAAAATGAAATTTATCTTATTGATGCAATTTTGAGAATGATTCATCTGCTTATTGTAACCAGTAGAATTTTATTGTTAGAAGTCAATTAAAAGTATTAAAATATTTAAAACTTATAGGTAAACCCAGCCATGGTGGAAAAACATATTTATTTCAATCATAAAAGGAGAAAAAGTTGCTTAAACACTGAATGTCAAAATAAATGAAAAATATAGAGCCACACAAAAACTCTACATGGATTTCATAATGGCAATATTTATAATAGTCAAAAAGTGAAGGCAACCTTAATGCCCATGGACAAGTGAATTGATAAACGAAAGGTCGCGTATCGATACAACGGAATATTATCTAGAGCTGGAAAGAGCGAAGTACCAATGCATGCTGGAAATGAACCTAGAACACATACTGAGTGAAAGACGCCAGACACACAAGGCCAGGGACCACCTCACCCCGTGTATAGGAAATGTCCAGAAGAGGCAAACCTACAGTAGCAAAGGTACATTAATGATTGTCAGGAAATGGAGTCAGGAGGGATTTGATTTGAGATGAACACTAATGGGTATTTTTTTAGGTGATAAATACATCCTAAAATTAGATTGTAGTCTTATTTGTATGACTTTTTAAATTTACTAAAAATAAAAATAAAAAACATAAAACATAGAAATGGGGGCTGCAGTGAGCAGTGATCGCACCACTGCACTCTAGCCGGGGTGACAGAATGAGATCCCATCTCAAAAAAAGAAAAAAAAAGGCTGGACATGATGGCTCATGCCTGTAATCCCAGCACTTTGGGAGGCTGAGATGGGCAAATCTCTTGAGACCAGAGCTCAAGACTAGCCTGGAGCAACATGGTGAAACACTGTCTCTACTAAAAATACAAAAATTAGCTAGGCATGATGGCACCTACCTGTATTCACAGCTACTCAGGAGGCTGAGGAAGAAGAGTCATCTGGTGAGGTGGAGGCTGCGGTGAGCTCTGATTGCACCACTGCACTCCATCCTGGGCAGAACATATGTTTCTTTCACCTTTAAGTGAAAAAGAAAGAAAGAAAGAAAGAAGGAAAGAAAGAAAGAAACAAAGAAAGAAAAAGAAAGAAAGAAAGAAAAAGAAAGGAGGGAGGGAAGGAGGGAAGGAAGGAAGGAAGGGAAAGAAAAAGAAAGAAAGAAAAGATAGAAAAAAAGAGAAAGAAAGAAAGAGAAAGAAGAAAGGAAGGAAGGATGGAAGGAAGGAAGGAAAAGAAAAGAAATTGAATACCCCAGAGTGAGACCCCCATCTCAAAAAAAAAAAAAAAAAGAAAAGAAAAAAGAAAAAGAAAATAAAAGCAAGAAAAGAAATTGAAGTTTGTACTTTAGTTGGGTACATTGTGTGGTATATAAATTATAACTCAAGAAAACTGTTTAAAAATTGAATGGAAGATAATACAATGACCATTCCCTCAAATGCCACACATAACTTTAGAAAAACTCATTTATCTTATTTTTATTTTTATTTTTTTTGAGGTGGAGTCTTGCTCTGTTGCCCAGGCTGGAGTGCAATGGCACTATCGCAGCTCGGTGCAGCCTCCGCCTCCCAGATTCAAGTGATTCTCCTGTCTCAGCTTCCTGAGTAGCTGGGATTACAGGCACGTGCCACAATGCCCGGCTAATTTTTTGTATTTTTAGTAGAGACAGGGTTTCACCATGTTGGCCAGGACGGTCTCGATCTCCTGACCTAGTGGATCCACCCGCCTCAGCCTCCCAAAGCACGCCGCTGCACTCCAGCCTCGGCAGCAAGTGTGAAACTCCACCTCAAAACAACAACAACAAAACCACCGTCTGGGAATGCAGCCCAGTAGGTCTCAGCCTCATTTTATCCAGCCCCTACTCAAGATGGAGTCGCTCTGGTTCAAATATCTCTGAGACTATCTACAGAAAAGACTCCAGGAAGCTCTGCAGTGCTCCTTCAGTCATGTGAGGACACAGGGAGAAGATGGCTGTCTGCAGCCCCTATGAGGGCTCACTCTGGAACCTGACCATCCCAACCCTAACTCAAACATCCAGACCCCTGAACTGTGAAAAACACATTTCTGTTTTTTGTAAGTCACAGTCTGTGGTCATTTGTTCCAGCGGCCTGAACTAAAACATTCTCCAAAGCCCAAGCTTTTAACCACTAAGCCTCCCCTACTCCTATTCACTTACACATCTAATGCTGTGGTCAGTCCTGTTTGCACGCTCAACTGCCAGCCCGCCTCTACTTTTCTGGAAGATCCCTTTTCCCACTATAGAAGGCTATAGAAAATGTAACTGCTGCCGGGCGCCGTGGCTCAAGCCTGTAATCTCAGCACTTTGGGAGGCCGAGGCGGGTGAATCACCTGAGGTCAGGAGTTCAAGACCAGCCTGGCCAATATGATGAAACCCCATCTCTACTAAAAATACAAAAAAAAAAAAAAATTAGCCAGGCGTGGTGGCGGGTGCCTGTAATCCCAGCTACTCGGGTGGCTGAGGCAGGAGAATCACTTGAACCTGGGAAGCAGAGGTTGCAGTCAGCCAAGATTGCAAAACTTCGTCTCAAAAAAAAAAAAAAAAAAAAGAAAGAAAAGAAAAGGAAATGTAACTGCCTGAAGTGTTCTTTCTGCTCACTGCACAAACAAAAGCAATTCACAGAGGCTTGGCATTGCAGTAAAGAGTTTAATTGATGTGAGCCTGGCCATGCCATACAGGAGATGGAGTTATGACTCAAATCAATCTCCCCAAGCATTTAGGGGCTAGGATTTTTCTAAGGTAATTTGGGGAAGAGGCGGGGGTGGCTAGGCAATGGGTGCTTGCTGCTGATTGGTTGGGGTGCAATCACAGGGGTGTGGGAAATGGTCCTCCGGTGAACTGGCTTGCTTCTGGGTGGGGTCACAGGAGCAGTTGGGAGGTCCAGGTGGAGTCATCTGTGTCAGATATGCAAAAAAACTATAAAGGTATCTCAAAAGGCCAATCCTAGTTTCTCCAGCAGGGATGTTATCTGCAGGAGTAACTGGGAATTTGCATATCTTGTGACCTCCAGAATAATGGCTGGCAATTGTTTATAGCTACACCTTAGCAGAATTCAGCCTCCTTTATCCTCCCAGCCTGGTAGCCTCTCATTAGCTTTACACAGGCAGTTGAGTTTGGGGAAGGGCTATTACCGTGTAAACTATAAACTAAATGTCTCCCAAAATTAGTTTTGCTTAAGCCTGGGAATAATTAAGGGCAGCTTGAAGGCTGAAGGCCAGAGCAGCCTTGCCTCGATCAGATCTCCCACAATGCCATAATTTTCTCACTGACATAATTTTTGCAAAGGTGATTTCAATGATGTGACAGGCATGCCCTTTCCAACTTCTCTGGCAGTTAGGGCTTAGATATATAACCCAACCGCAGCCAGTGAGATGTGAGGAGACCTCTTCTGAGAGTGTGAGGTCTTCTTTTTCTTCTGCAGTAAAGATACAGAGACAAACAAAAGGACCACACCTCCCACCTCCACCCACTGCCCTTCTAAATTCTGCTATTGTTGTGTAAAAATGCCACCATCAAACTGCCAAAACCATCTTTCAGTCAGAAGTGGGTGAGTAACACTGCAGGAACAAACAGCCCTCTGGCCTCAGTGATTTAAATGACAATTCCTGGCCTGGCGCAGTGGCTCAAGCCTGTAATCCCAGCACTTTGGATAGGCCAAGGCAGGCGGATCACAAGGTCCGGGGTTCGAGACCAGCCATGACCAACATGGTGAAACCCTGCTTCTAATAAAAATACGAAAATCAGCCGGGCATGGTGGTATGCGCCTGTAATCCTAGCTACTCAGGAGGCTGAGGTAGGAGAATTGCTTGAACCCAGGAAGTGGAGGTTGCAGTGAGCTGAGATGGTGCCACTGCGCTCCAGCCTGGGTGGCAGAGCAATACTCTGTCTCAAAAAAATAAAAAAAAAAAAAGAAAATGACATTTCCCCCTGTCGGTCCAACTACTTGTCCACTCAGATAGGCTGGAACGTTCTGGCCAATGTTTTCGCTCATATCCAACCTGCTAGAGCAGCCGCCATCTCCAGCATTGTTTGTTTTATTGGTTTATTGTTGATATTTTTAGGCCAGTGGACAGAGAGAGCCTCAGAAGTATTTTCTTAAATTCAGTTTCCTTTTTTTACATTGGCAGATAAAATCGTATGTATAACTCTGTACAGCATGATGGTTTGAAGTGTATTTATGTTGCAGAATGACTAAATCTGGCCAATTAACACATATGCACAATTTTATAGATACACAACAATAGATACAATTAGAAACAATTGGCTTGAATGCTCCCTTTTCCTATTTTTGTATATTTGAAATTTTCCTAATAAAAATGGACATAAATCAATAACATTTAAGGAATTTTTTATTAGGATAAGCATGTATTTCTGATAATATAAATCACCCAAGAGCATTTGTTATCCAGGTATACACACATACACACTACTCTGGAAATGTGTTTTCAAGTTTTATTTTCCTGATTATGGGTCTACATTTTCTTGCCATTTTGTGTGCTGTCTCTAACAGTGCTTAGATCTTGTTCTGAAACTATCTGAATCATTTCTTTCTTAACGTGCAGCAACATGCACTTATTAACAGTGAAATCTAGCTTCTGGTTTTTTTTTTTCTGTGTCTTTTGAGAGCATCTTTAGCTCATCAATTTCTCTTGATAATTTCAACTCAGAAGAGCTAAGCATTATCTGCAGATTTAATGATTTCATTGAAAAAAAAAATCCTCCTCCAGATCAGGTATTTTAGAATATTAAATAACACCAATCCAGAGGCCCGTCTGTAACCACCTAAAGGGTCCACCTTGCCCGCTGCCTAGACAGAGCCAATTCATCAACATGGGGGAATTGCAATAGAGAAAGAGTAATCCATGCAGAACCGGCTGTGCGGGAGACCGGATTTTATTATTACTCAAATCAGTCTCTCCGAGCATTCGGGGAGCAGAGTTTTTAAGGATAATTTGGTGGGTGGGGGGAAGCCAGTGAGCCAGGATACTGACTGGTCAGGGATGAAATCATAGAGAGTAAAGCTGTCTTCTTGCACTGAGTCAGTTCCTGGCTGGGGGCTACAAGATCAGACAAGCCGTTTTATTAATTTGGGTGGTGCCAACTGATCCATCAACTGCAGGGTCTGCAAAATATCTTGAGCACTGATCTTAGGAGGAGTTTAGGGAGGGTCAGAATCTTGTAGTCTCCAGCTGCATGATTCCTAAATCATAATTTCTAGTCCTGTGGCTACTGTTAGTCTAGTCCCCAGGCAAGAAGGAGGTCTGCTTTGGGAAGGGTGATTACCGTCTTTTTTTAAACTATAGACTACAAACTAAGTTTCTCCCAAAGTTGTTAGTTCAGCCTATGCCCAGGAACAAACAAAGACAGCTTGGAGGTTAGAAGCAGGATGGATTCAGTTAAATTAGATCTCTTTCACCATCTCAGTCATAATTTTGCAAACGCAGTTTCATGTCTGTTTGCAATCCATTATTCAGAGGCATTCCCCTTGCTTCCTGCTAAAAAATGAAATATTTCCTGCTGACAAAACATTGATCCTGAGCCCAGGATGGTTAATGGATTAAGCATGTTTGAGTGTCAATCATTGTCAGGGGGGTTTTGAATAAAAGCTAAATTAATTGGCTACATTCACTCTATATTTTCCACCCACCCTTTTTATAGAATAAAAGAACAACTTGTTTGTGATATTTAATGAAGGCAAACAGCACTTCATTAATGTGTTATCATCAGCACTGCCATCTGTCCCATCAGCCGACGTAACAAGCCGGGCAGCTGGAGGGATATAGTTCATGGCCTTTTCTGGGGTTGAAGAGGCCAATAGCAGGGAAATATGCACACCATTGAAACAGGCTTGATGAATAGATCTAGTGGTGGGATCTATTTTGAGGATGTGTCTTTGCATGGCTGTCTTTTCAAGCCTGCTTTCCGTGATGCCTGTAGGCCATCAACAATTCTAAGCTGATGTGTGCTTTTAGCAGGGACTGAGCACTTAAATTATGTAAAGGATTGTGTTAGATGGAAACTTTCTAGTATCTCATTAAATCATCAAAGCAGCATGATGGGTTGCAACTATTCCCATTTCCAGTCGTGGACATGGAGAATCAAAGAATTTGAAGGTTGAAAGTTGTCCTATGTTCATGGAGTAAGCCTAAGGGCTGAGATTTGAACAAAACATTGATCCTGAGCCCAGGATGGTTAATGGATTAAGCATGTTTGGATGTCAATCATTGTCAGGGCGTTTTTGAATAAAAGCTGAATTAATTGGCTACATATGTCCTATATGTAGCCAATATAGCCTCTCTCTCTCTCTCTCTATATATATATATACACACACACACACACACACACATCTATATATATACACACACATATATATAAAACAAATATATGTACCCTAACTATATCCCTCCAGCTTCCTGGGTGGTTATGTTGGCTAATGGGGCAGATGGCAGTGCTGATGATAACATATTAATGAATTGCTATTTGCCTTTATTAAATATCACAAGCAAATTGTTTCCTTATTCTAGAAAAAGGGTATGTAGAAAATATAGAGTGAATGTAGCCAAGTAATTTAGCTTTTATTCAAAGACCTCTTGACAATGATTGACACCCAAACCATACTTAATCCATTAACCATCCTGGGCTCAGGATCAATGTTATGTCAGCAGGAAATATTTCATTTTTTAGCAGGAAGCAAAGGGAATGCCCCCGAATAATGGACTGCAGACAGATGTGCCACTGGATTGGTGTTATTTAATATTTTGCCTATCTGAGAAGGGAGACTTTGCTGTCTTAGGTAGCCACCATGCTGAACTCCTGCAGACACAGCAGGGCTCAGCAGTGCTAGAAGATGCACAGGATGGAGGAGTTAAGACAGTTTTAGAATACTGTTGATGCTGGCACCTTTCCAGCTTGGTGACATTAAACAAGTCACTTAACTTCTCTGAGGCTCAGTTTGTATTCAATATGAGCAAATCTTGCCGGATTTTTTTTTTTTTTTTTTTTTTGAGATGGAGTGTTGCCCTGTTGCCCAGGCTGGAGTGCAGTGGCGATCTCGCTGCAAACTCCTCCTCCTGGGTTCAAGCGATTCTCCTGCCTCGGCCTCTAGTCTCATGTAGTTGGGTGTGCGCCACCACGCCTGGTTAATTTTTGTATTTTTAGTAGAGACGGGTTTTCGCCATGTTGGCCAGGCTGGTCTCGAACTTCTGACCTCAAGTGATCCACCTGCCTCGATCTCCCAAAGTGCTGGGATTACAGGTGTAAGCCACAGTGCCTGGCCTAATACATTACTGCATTTACCCACACCTCCACAGCAGCTGTTTCTAAACCCTGGAGAGCACTAATCTGCCTTCCACTTCTGTAGATTCCTTCTCTCCTTCTTTCCTTCATTCCTTCCTTCCTTCCTTCCTTCCCTCCCTCCCTGAGGATAGGAGAGGAGAGTGAGGATAGGAATTACAGATAAAAGATAACTCAGTGTGCTTACATAGGCATTATCTTATGTAAGTGTTGAATTAAAGATGCCTTATGATCTGCATTTAAAATTCACAAAACACACCCTACTGTAGGTGTAATCAGGTTCCAAAGATAAGAAGGACTTCTCAAAATCTGTGCTCAAGAGCTGAAGGAGATTGCAGCTATTTCACCATGGCGTGGGCCAAGCTCAGTTCTGCCACGTAATTAGTCCCAAGTCCTTAATCCTTAGTGTATTTAACAGAATGTCTTCAGGAATTGCTTCAGCTTATAGCCCTCAAAACCGTACTCATACTTACCCTGCCTAGAAGGCTGTGGGCAAATATTTTGATCTGGGAGAATGCAGGCTACATAAGCTTGGGGTTATGTGTGTGTGTGTGTGTGTGTATGTGTGTGCATGTGTGTGCATGTTTATATTCACGGATGTGCCGAAGTATCCCAAATTGTCATAGAGTGTCTGGCACACACCAGGTGTTACACACATACTTACGGAAGAGATGAGTGAATGCACGGAGATTCCAACGACAATCACAAAAACATCCTATGAAATATCAAATTTAGAAGCCGGTGATGCTCAATATATTTTAAAGCGCCCAATAGAAAGAAGAACATCCTTCTAATTATTACATAGTGTTTATTGCAGAAAAATTCGATTTAGGAGAGAGCCATGTCACTGTACAAAGAAATCTGGGATCTGACTGCTGGCACTGTGGGTGCTCATGCTGGGGTCCCGGGACGCGTTCCAGATATGCTGTTTCCCTATTTGTGTGTGGTGATATTTTTTACTGTGTAATCATGTGTTTTTCCCCAACCTTTCTTTCACGCTGTGACTCTTTTCCTCCTCCACATCTCAGTCTTGTGGCAAAACCCCAGGTAAGGGACAACTCATCAGAAAGTGAGAATCAAAAGTGCTTTATTTTTAATGGCCAAAGCTTTAGACCTAAGGTAGTTGGAGTTGGGGAGGGTGACTGTGAGCAACAACAATGAAGTATTTTTAGAAAATCCAGGAGAATTGGAGAGAAAATCTCTGTGTGTGTGCTTACATGCTTACATGCCTACATTTCTGGAAGATGCGAATGATTGCAGGAGCAGGACCCAGTACACACAGAGATGCACTCTGACTCTCGGGAGGGAGAGGAAGCAGCCGGGGAAAGCAAGTCTAAAGTCAACGGTGGATTCCAGAGAAATGGGGACTTGGCCTGATGGTGAGAAAGAAAAAGCCTAGATAATGTTTAGATAATGTTTAGAGCATTTGAGTGCGAAGGCTCAGCTCCACTTTCCAAGATGGAGCTCAGGGAGATGAAAAATCCCTAGTGTAGAAACGGATGCACCAAGCTCTCCACCCCCCATCACAGCTGACTTCCAGTGAGGAAGGATCTCCCGCATGGGATGGGGCAGGGTTAGCAAAAGAGAGCTGGAAGGAGTCATGTGTCCTGGGACAATTAGGGACCAGCAGTGGATGAAACAAGAGTCCTGCTGTCACCAGCCCCAAGAGGCCCCAACTCTCAGTACCCTGGGTGCAAATAAGCTCCTCCTGCATGGAATTTAGAGAAATGGAATCACCCCAAAAGTGACTGAGATTGTTGTATCCCTTTAGGGGACTCTAAATAGATATGGAAAATAGAGTCCCCTAAGGGGATAGCTATCTCTATCTGAACAGAGATACTTATAGAAATTAAAGTAGGTCATATTTCTGGCATAATTGAACTGGGTGGTAGCCTAAAAGTTTTTGCACATTTTTCTTGTAAATTCATAGATATAAGTTTATGTGCCTAATTCTCCCTGTCTTTCTCTCTCCTTCTCGCTCTCTAAGTCAAGCAAGTGATGTTCAGGAGTTATGGAGCAGCTGGCATCTCTATCTGACCACATGCAAAGCCTCCTGGAAAACACGTGGCCATATTGGGGTTGATAATTCAGGTAGCAGAGTTGGCTTCCATGCCAGAAGTGGGAGGGACAAAGAAACCACATACTCCCACAAAAGGAGGAGGAGTTTTCTCTGAAGTGCTACTGCCCAAGAATCAGAGACCATTTGTGGTGGCCACTGTTGTTTAAAGCTGAGACATTGGCTTCTGTGCTTGCCTTTCTGGGACCACCCTCCCTTTCACAGCACATGGAGATGCT
Organism: Pongo abelii; assembly: GCF_028885655.2. Lineage (NCBI taxonomy): Eukaryota > Metazoa > Chordata > Mammalia > Primates > Hominidae > Pongo > Pongo abelii. The sequence goes on from NC_071995.2 coordinate 126,670,967, forward strand.
CCACGAATAATGTGGCCCAGGCCCAGCCTCCCTCCCCTCTGCAGCATCTGGAGATGCTCCATGAAGGATGTGGCTCCGGGTCTTCTGAGCCAGGCACCCTCGCTTGGCCATCTCTATAACTTTGGGAAGTAGGGTGGGCTGGAAAGATCACCGAGTCCAAAGACCAGAGCTACTCTGGAGTGCCACCTTGTAATGCACAATTATTTGTTTGTGGCAATAAAATAAGTGGGAAACATTGACATTTAGCTAGACAATTGAGGCTCTGACTTATGCACCATGCCTATAAACTCCAGCTACCTAAACCTAAACCTCAGTTTGTTTGTTTGTTTGTTTGTTTTGATTTGGTCTATTTCACCCCTTACCACCCTGGCTGCTCAATGGAGTAACCTCGAGAGCTGAAAAAAAGTGCTAATGCTCAGGACCTAACCCCAGAAACAGTGACTCAAGTTTTCTGGGATGAGACCCAGCTGTAAGTATATTTTAAAAACAAAACAAACTAACACAAACTTCTCAGATGATTCAAATGTGCAGCCGGGGATAAGCATCTCAGACTCACTTTTGGAATATTTGCAATGCAAGATTTTTAAAAATATGGATTAGCATCTATATTAGGGCAGCTTTGTGCCCCAACAGGATATAAAGGACTTCTCCCACGATAAAGTGAGAGAAGAAGGCGACTACTCTTTCTGAAGGAAGCAAACACACACACTCACGGTGTACCGTGCAGGGGCCGTTTGTCATCGGCACCAGCCCACATCCCATCTGTGTTATGATAAGTGGCTTTAGTTGCGCAAGTTTTCTTGCCCTTCTCAGTTGGGATCTGGGGGTTTGTGCTACTGATGATAAAGAATGGTTCTAAGACACTTATCTGGCAGAGGAATGTAAGTTATGGCTCTCGGTGAAGTATAACTACAGATGAAATAAGGCAGAAGGGACGCCGGATAGTGCAAGGTTTGTTATTTCAGACCTAAGGCAGAGCAACTGTGGCCTGTCTCAGTCTTCTGACCTTGTACAGGGGTGATGTGCAGAAGCGCAGGATAACAACATCATGATCTTCAAGAAAAATAGTGAATCAGATTTTTCAACGATTACAATATGGTGTTTTGATAGACATATACATAGTAAAATAATTACTACTATTAAGCAAATTAACATATCTAGCTCCCAATTTATTTATTTATTTTTGGTAAAAGCCCTTGAAATCCACTCTTCATTTTTTTTTGAAATGGAGTCTTGAGCTGTTGCCTATGCTAGGGTGCAGTGGCATGATCTTGGCTCACTGCAACCTCCACCTCCCAGGCTCAAGCAATTCTCCTGCCTCAGCCTCCTGGGTTCAAGCGATTCTCCTGCCTCAGCCTTCCGAGTAGCTGGGATTACACCCAGCTAATTTTTGTATTTTTAGTAGAGATGGGATTTCACGATATTGGCCAGGCTGGTCTTTAACTCCTGACCTCGTGATTCACCACCTTGGCCTCCCAAAGTGCTGGGATTACAAGTGTGAGCCACCATGCACGGCCTGAAATTTGCTCTTTTAACGAGTTTCCAGGATACAATACAATATTATTCACTACAGTCACCGTGCCGTACATTAGATCTGTAGACTTACTCATCCTGCATAACTGAAATGTTGTACCCTTTGACAAATATCTTCTCATTTTGTCCTTCCCCCAGCCCCTGGTAACCACTGTTCTACTCTCAGCTTCTATGTGCTCGACATTTTAACATTCTGCATAGAAGTGAGTTGATGCAGTATTGTTCTTTCTGTATCTGGCTAATTTCACTCGGCATAATGTCCTCCAGGGTCATCAATGTTGTCACAAACGACCTTCTTATTTTAAGGCTGAATAATATTTCATTGTGTATGTGTGTGTCTATATATATAGTATTAGTCCATTCTCATGCTGCTAACGAAGACTTACCCGAGACTAGGTGATTTATAAAGGACAGAGGTTTAATGAACTCACAGTTCCACATGGCTGGGGAAGCCTCACAATCATGGCAGAAGGCAAATGAGGAGCAAAGGCAAGTATTACACGGACAAGAAAGTATGTGTCGGGGAAATCCCCTTTATAAAACCATCAGTTCTCGCAAGACTTACTATCACCGGAACAGCACAGGAAAGACCCGTCCCCATAATTCATTTACCTCCCACTGGGTCCCTCTCACAACAACATGAGAATTATGGGAGCTACAATTCAAGATGAAATTTGGGTGGTAACACAGCTGAACCATATTATATACATATGTATGTGTGTGTGTATATATACATATATATGTGTTTGTATACATACACATTTCCTTTAACTATTCATCTGATGATGGACACTTAGATTATTTCCGTATCTTGGTTACTGTCAATAGTGCTGTGATGGACATAGGAGCGTAGATATTTCTTTGACATACCGTTTTTATATCCTTTGGATGTATACCCAGAAGAGGGGTTGCTGGATTATATGGTAGTTGTATTCTTAGATTTTGAGGCACCTTCATACTTTTTTATAATAGCTGTACCAGTTTACAGTCCCACTAACAGTGTGCAAGAGTTCCCATTCCCCCTCATCCTCACCAACACTTGTCTTTTTGTTAATAGTCATCTAAACAAATGTGAGGCTATAGCTTATTGATGTTTTCATTTGCATTTCCTTGATGATTCACAATGTTGAGCACCTTTTCCTTCATTTAATGATGTCGGCACTTTGATAAAACAGGTGAAGTGATGCCTTTACGTTAGACAGACTGACCTTTGCTTTCTTGTTCAGCACCTTTGAGCTTTTGTGTAGGAAGCAAACTTCATACGGTGACTATTAGAAAAGCCTGCTAATTCTTTAAGAAAGTTGATCACCATTACATATATTGCATATCCATAATATTCATATCCAGTGAGAGTGATTTGGCAGTTCTGTGGATGCCTGTAATTCATGCAGTTAGCTTCATGGGAACTGGGTGCCAAAACATAAGGAATTCACCCCCTTGCCTACTAATAGTTTACTTAGAGTGACCGATAATCCAAATTTATCTGAAAACAAAAGGTTCCCCAGGATGCAGGATTCTCAGTACTAAACGTTCTCCAGGATGCAGGATTTTCAATACCACTCACAGGGAAATCAGCGTAGTCGGTCACTCAAATACTGCAAAACATTCATTGATCTGAATAACCTCACAGATGCACTTATCTTACCCCCCCATAAATTATGTGCAGACTTAACTTGTGAGTTTAAACTCCGGAGACAAGAAGCCTGCTCCAGAGAAGAAAAGGACAAATTCTGGGTTTGTCCAGCTGATGCAAAAAAGTTCCTCCTGCCTCCAGTCTACATTTTTGCATGGTGAATCCCTTAATTCATCTTTCCAGAACCTACTCAGAGAAAAGGAGCCCACACTATGTATTTTAAAACTGGCAAGGAAAGGTTGCTATGGTGTTCATAGCTGTCATTCAGAGACTGGTCTAAGATAAGCATTGAATACACTGCAGAATCATTCCTTGGCACTTTGATAAAACAGGTGAAGAGATGCCTTTACATTAGACATACTGACCTTTGCTTTCTTTTTCAGCACCTTTGAGCTTTTGCGTGGGAAGTGAACTTCATAAAGTGACCATTAGAAAAACCTGTGAATTCACTAAGCAAGTTAATCACCATTATGCACATTACATACCCACTATATCCTATCCAATATTATATCTTCTAATGTGAGTGATCACCACTTTGATACTGTTTTATTGGTGCAGACAGAAAAAGTCAGGGGAGTATTTTTATAGGGTTTTATGGCCTGGGCTGGGTCATTTTTAAGATAGGTCTTGCAAGGCAGGAAGCTAATTGGGATTAGTTGTGGACACAGGGAGGCAAAGGTCTCAAATAGAATCTTGATGAGAAAAACATAAGTCATGATAAGTAAGCAATTTTAGTTGTTTACAGCTTTAATTTCAGGGTCCAGTATTCTCTGGAGCAAGCAGATAGTGTTTGTTCTGAGTATTATTAAATATAGGAACAAAAATATGCCCACTCTCAACATTGCTTAACACAGGAACAGGACATTGTAATGGACTTGGTTCTCAAAAAAATGTTAATATCATGGTGATTTATTATTTTTGGGAGAGAGCAAAACCTTTGTTTTTGAGACAGAGTCTCACTGTCACCCAGGTTGCAGTGCAGTGGTACAATCTCGGCTCACTGCAACCTCCTCCTCCCGGTTCAAGTGATTCTCCTGCCTTAGCCTCTGAAGTAGTTGGGACTACATGCATGCGCCATCACACTGGGCTAATTTTTGTATTTTTAGTAGAGACAAGATTTCACCATGTTGACCAGGCTGGTCTTGAACTCCTGGCCTCAAGTGAACCTCATGCCTTGGCCTCCCAAAGTGCTGAGATTACAGGCAGGAGCCACTGTTCCCAGCCAGAATCTTTGTTTTTCTCTAGGGTGTTATCTTCCCCCATTGTGTCAAGTCTTGGTGGGGCCATCAACATAGATAACTTACTGCCCACACAAGTGGCACGTGTGTCACTCTGGCTAAGCAAGTAAACTTCTCCTGGAACTTTATTCGCAAGCAGAATGGTACAAAAATTAAAAGTGATGATAGTTGATTTTTCCAGCTGTATCATCTTGACAATCTAATTAATTAATTCCTGCAAACTGTTTTTCCCAAATTCTCTTGTACCCTGTGCTTTTTGAGCATGTCTGGGTTTTCCCATCAATCTCTAAGCATTTATATCACTTTAATATTTTTTTTGTAGTTGTTGAAGTGAGCCACAGTTTGCTTCTGTTAGATTCAACCAAAGAAAACTAGTTGATACATGTAACAATTATTATAAAAACACTGTTTTCTGTGCAGCTCATGTCTGGTCCCAACAAGCCAACGCATCAGAAAACTACCCTGAGAGTTACTTACTTAAACTCCCTAAACAATACCTCCCAGGATCTCAGAGGTCGAAGATAAGGTCCTTTTCATTGAGAAACTCTTTTTCATTATTTTATTTATTCTACAATTTGAGTTTTTCTCCCGTGCCCAGCAACTGTTGTAGGCACTGGGAGTGGCAAAGTAAAGAAGTCCTTCACCTTCAGGGAATGTGTCTTGTAGTGACTATAAAATCCCAATAAGCAAGTAAATATATTACATGCCCAGAAGCAATGCTTATTTTAAAGAAAAAGAAAGATGAAGTGTGATAAAGAGAAAGAGAGAAGAGTTGCTATTCTACCAAGGCTGGGTCAGGGAAGACTTCATTAAAAAGTGGCATTTAAACAAAGATCTGAAGGTTGTGAGGGGCCATGAGGCTTTCTGGGGATTCAGGCAGAGGGAGTGGTATGGGCAACCCTGGGGCAGGGGTGCAGCCTCATCGTTTGGGGACCAGCAGGTCTAGCATGTCTGCAGCTCAGAGACCACGGGAGGGCTGGTAAGAGTTGAGCTCAGAGAGGTGATGGACAGGTGTTCCAAGGCAGGTCTTCCAGACTTGCAGGTCATTATAAAAACTTTGTCTTTTGTTCCCAGTAAAATTATAGTCACTGTGGGATTTTGAACAGATGAGTAAGATGACTGATCTGTATTTTAATAACATTAATCTGGTTGGTGTATTAAGAGAGAACTGAAGCAGGGGCAAGGATTAAAAGTAAAGGAAAAGGAAAATAGAGAAGAAAGGAAAGAAAGAAGAAAAACCCAGGCCACAGTGTGTATAACCAGCTCTCTAGAATTCAATGTCATCAGCTTTGTGAGTTCCCTAACTCAAAGTTGTTTGTTCATCTTTGGAAAAAACAATTTGTAAAAACAAGGAGCTGGGCATAGTCTTGAAACTCTACAATGTACTTCAGACAAGACTGACAACCTTAATTGGGAAATATCAATGTTTATCTCTCTGTTTCCCTAACGATCCCTGTTCTACCAAATCCATTTCAGTCCTGCTTTCGATGTTGATATATTAGGTAATAATGCTCATTGCTAAAAAGTGCCAACGTACTGTGCTTATTCTCAAGAAAATGAGGAAAAATGGCAGCATCTGAGAGACAAACCAGGCCTCAGGTGCCGAACCCAGCCTCTGAAAAAAAATTGGACATCCAGAGGCACCCACGTGTAAACAAAACTGTCACCAAATGGTTTTTTAAACATGAAAAATAAAATTGCTTTAGCTTTAGGAGGTGTTTCCCAATCACAGACACAGCCAAATTAGTGCTGGGGATTCAGGCAATGGTTTTTACAGGGAAATTCTGATTACATGCAAACATCAGAGCATCTCTTTTTCTGGTCATGAAATCTCTATAGATGAGTTCCAAAAGGCTTCAGGCATCATACATAGATGTACAAATTATATATAAACTATCTGACATGGTTTGGCTGTGTCCCCACTCCAATCTCACCTGGAATTCCCACATATTGTGGGAGGAACCCAGTGAGAGGTCACTGAATCATGGGGATAGGTCTTTCCTGTGCTGTTCTGGTAGATAGCGAGTAAGTCTTACAAGATCTGATGGGTTTATAAGGGAGAGTTTCCCTGAACAAGTTCTTTCTTCTCTTGTCTGCTGCCATGTGAGATGTGCCTTTCACCTTCTGCCATGATTGTAAGGCCTCCCCTGCCACGTGGAACTGTAAGTCCAATAAACCTCTTTCTTTTGTAAATTGCCCAGTCTTGGGTATGTGTTTATCAGCAGCATGAAAACAGACTAATACGCTGTCTTATGTCAAACAAAACACACTAGCAGTAGCAGCAACAATAACAACTACTTATGAAAGGAAAATATTTTGTGTCCCCAAAATCACTAAGCTAATGGAAGTCAAGCTGGGAACTGCTTAGAGCAAACCTGCCTCCCATTCAATTCAAAGTCACCCATCTGCTCACTGAGATAAATTCATGTCTGATTGCCTCCTTTGGAGAGGCTCATCAGAAACTCAAAAGAATGTAACAATTTGTCCCTTATCTACCTGTGACCTGGAAGCCCCTTCCCCACTTTGAGTTCTCCTGCCTTTCCATACCAAACCAATGCTCATCTTACACATGTTGATTGATGTCTCATGTCTCCCTAAAATGTATAAAGCCAAACTGTGCTCTGACCACCTTGGCCACATGTTGTCAGGACCTCCTGAGCCTGTGTCATGGGTGTATGTCCTCAAACTTGGCAAAATAAACTTTCTAAATTAACTGAGACCTGTCTCAAACTTTCAGGGTTCACATACACCTGAATGACTTGTTTATCCCTGTAATTTTCAACTTATGGCCTACAAAGTAAAAGTGGGTGGATTTTCCAATATCTGCAACATTCTCAGGAAGGAAATCAATTAAAGTAAATTTGTCAAGTGGATAATCAATCAGTTATATGATTAGCCAGAATTTTTAACCCTTACTTTGCACCCCAACCTATGTTAGATGTCCTTGGAGGATGCTAAAATAAAGGAGTCACAGCCTGTATTCCAGTTGAGGAGACAGGAACTAGAGGCACCATGCTGTGAGGAGTTAGTAGCACTGCGGAGATGAATGAGGTAAGGGAGAGGTGGCTTTCTAGGGAGATGCTCCACTGATCCTTGAGACTGAGGCTGGGTGGGAAGGAAGATGGAAGGAAGAACAGAGATACAAAGACTTAAGACAGATAAGCTTATGTCAGGGAGGAGGAGGAGAAAACTCACCTAAAAATACGCTGAGGGCACCTGGGGCAGAGCAGAGAACCGGGGAATCAAACAGTGATAACAGCTCATTTCTTAAATGTTGCTATGTGTGTGATTTTTTTGTAATCCTTTTATAAATTTTTGCAATCCACCCATTGACAAAAGTCTAATATCCAGAATCTACAAGGAACTTAAACAAATTTACA